>NC_136507.1:38614242-38649242 GCF_053919585.1 Euprymna scolopes | reverse complement strand
TATATATATATATATATATATATATATATATACGTAGACATGTTTATGTACACACACACACACATATATATATATATATACCTATCTATCTCTCTCTCTCTCTCTCTATATATATATATATATATATATATATATATATATATATATATATATATATGACGGTTAAATTTAATTCTCAGGAGAGGAGATGTCTGCATTAATTTATATTCTCGTACAAAGTTTATTATCCCGTTTAGGTTCATAAGTATACTAAAATTTAAGCAATATCACTTACATGATTTTGATTCAAGAGAAGTATTGAAGTTTAAGAAATAACTTCATACAATCTTTGAAATAAATATATTAAGTGAATCTAGGTAAATTGGTATTAATGCATCAGGTTTATATTTGCAATGGAAATATATACTCATATTACACGCCATTACTCATTTTACAATATGAAAATAAATACGGAAATCTCGCGATAATTTATTGATTGATATCAAATAAACTATTTTGCGTGCACAAGAAATGGTGATCTATTCATTTTACCGAATCGATTTCAGCAAGGAATAAAATTAATTCCAGAGATTAGTATTCTTACATCTGAGATCAGCTTTTAAGAATTCATAAACAATTTTTAGTAGTTAGGAGTTATTACGATTCTTAATAGTCGAGATAAAAATCTATTATTAATATTTTGACTCCCAAAACACTGCTTTAGACTTGAGTTACATTTGAGCAATGTTTCATATAATCTCCGATTGTTTTAGGCGTATTTGGTCAAACTCACAAAAGTAAGATGCAGTTGTATTCATCAGTACTGAATATTAAGCCTTTAAACGTAAAATGTTAACGTTAACAACTGAATTTCGCCGAATATCTACGACCCCATGGGTGTTTGCAGAAAACCTCAGGCATTTGACAAGATACACCTGTAGAAGATCGAAGGTTACATTTACCGAAGTGTTGTGCTAGTGCCATCCAAGATAAAAAATAGTAGGTCAAGTAATCCTTATAATACGAAATAATCCATCTCTCTCTCTCTCTCTCTCTCTCTCTATATATATATATATATATATATATATATATATATATATATATATATAAGCGAAAATGTGTGTTTGTATGTATGTATGTATGTATGTATGTATGTGGGTTTTTATATCTCGCAAAAACTTTCCACACTGGTCACGGATTTTCACCAGATCGGTATCATTTAAAACAAGCAACCTTCGCCCGACAAATATCGAAAAATTGACCAAAGACGTTAATTTGTTCACCCTGAAATCATCACTTTTCTAGAGGGGGGGGTCAGCAAAAACACTCCTCTCATGACGAATTCGCTTCTTCGCATGCGTCATGCGACGTTGTAACCTGATTTACTTTAAATATTTGAAAAAGCGCTACAATTTCGTCGACTCCGTCTTAGCGCAGTTGCTTAGAGCGCACCCTCATTATCTGAACGTTCTGGGTTCGAATCGTGATGTGAGATGTCTTTTTTCGAGTCATTAAATTTTAATATCGAAGCAAGGTTATTTAAACCATTTTTCACGTGTCTTCAGATTTTTGAACGTTCGTTTTTCTGTTTTTTTTTTTTACTTCGCTTATTCTAAGGTTTTCATTAACACCCCCACACCCGCTCCACCACACACACCCAAAATAACTCGGGCAACACCGGTTACTCCCGAAGCCATTTTTCACGTATTTTTCTTGGGTCGTATTTTTCAGATTTGTTTAAAGTAGTTTAAACGTTCGTTTTTCTGTTGTGTTTTCTTTTTGTTTTTTCCGATTTTTACATTTAACATCGTTCGTTTGCCTTACGTTAGATTTTTTGTGTTTTTTAAATATTTACTTCGCTTATTCTTATGTTTTGATTAACACACACCACACCTGGCCGAGCACACACACACCTCCACACACCCGGGCAACGCCGGGTACCCTCCACTAGTTAATATATAAATACTAAACTTATCTTACGTTATTTTTTATATAAAGAGCGGGTTTTAATAATATCATAGTAACTTATGGATGAAAATATAAACAATTACAAAAAAAAAACTGAGATTAAAGTAGATAAAAATTTGATATATTAATATTTTTTCAATTCATGAGCTAAAATAAAATAAAGTTACGCATCATATATAAATTTGAGAAAAATCCTATAGAAAACAAAATCGAACTATAAATAAAAAATTGCATATGAAATTAGTAATATTAGAATTAAAGAATATAATATTATGAGACCAAAGAGTACAAAAATCAGAGGAAAATGTACTTTATATATCATAATTCAGATAATAAAGAGAGTATAAGAGTCTTTCTTAATGTAAAGACTTTTTAAAATAATGACGACATACGAAGTCGAAAGTTGTACAGTTTAACTCGGAGTGCAACATTAAAAATTATTAACAGAATACAGTACAGTATATAATACACAACGTACATAATCAAATGACATTATAAGCAACCCCGTAAGGCGGGATAAATACCGTAGGCAAACTGAAAAACTTAGTATTCTTCATTGTAACCCGAAAAAAAAACGTATTCCCAGGGTTCTACTGTACTATTGAAACGAGTGTTTTTTTTTTTCTGCTCCAGAATTAACTCTATTTGCATAATCATCATTATTTTCATTCAATTTTGCCAGAAAGCAATGCCATTTCGCTGCTTCTGACGCAGATCCATTACAGGGCTTTGTGTCTTAGAGTTTCTCAGCGTCGATATTTGTAACATTGGGATTAAACTGTCAGGTTTTTAATGCGTAAGTTTAATCATGCAATTTTTCATACGCTCTAATATTTCGTGCCGAATAAAAACAGAGTGCATTATATTTTGAAAACCTCAATAAATAATGTAAGACAATAGAATAATTTAAACTATTAAATAAAATAAAGTCAGTAGGATTACAATAGATGGGATCTAAACATGACACGTACGAAATACCAACTATGGAATTTTAAGAAAAGTAAATAAAAACATGGTTCAGTGACAAGCGTTTATCGATGTGTCAACGACGGTACAGATGTGATGATGCTTAAAATGTGTCTTTTTAAAACGAAAGATTAATTCATCATTTGCAACTCAAGGTGGAAAGCAAGGTTTTTACCAACCCCCATTTCAAAATACGACATTTCTACATGAAATAAGGTAAATACTTTTTATCAATTTTTCGATATTATATACCTGAGACACCCCTCTCATTAATGATACCACGTTCGTTCCGTTTCGATGTGGATGATCAAAGTTTTTATTGCGATACAAACACACACACACACTAATTCACAAATACTGTCTCTTTATATAGCAGATAATACAACCTTTTTCTTACATAATCAAATCCTTGTTGAACTAGTTCTATCTTATTTGATTATGGAATCAAGTCATTTAAAAAGTTGGTACTTGTGTAGTTTTTGAACCGTTTAAAATTAATAAGCCATTATTAAAATCTCGAGAGAAGCGCGTTTCGTAACTAAGCTGCACTTTTCTTTGACAATTTAATTGAGCTATATCGTAAAACTTTAATTTAACTTGAATTTTCTATTTAAAAATAGCGCGATTCATTAAGTGCACACACACCCAAAAGTTATTTAAATATGTGGAATGGAGGGAGATGTACAACGCCTTGACAAGCCTTATTAGTTTTCATTGTTTTTTTAACTAAAGATTAAACTTCATACATTATTACAACGTCCAATACCTCGTTTATGAATAAAACGAATCATTATTATTTTAACCTAATTCTTACAGTGAATATTTTTCTTCAAAATAGAAAATATGATGCTAGTGAACTGATGTTTCGGGATGTTTAATCGAAAACGAATAAAACGATCAATATTTAACAAAGATATTTTTTATCATAATCCTCGCTAATGTATGCGTTTTAATTTACCGTTCTTTTATTGTCCCTTGAAATGAATGATCGATTGGGCATTCATTAAAAGTATTAAGAACTTTCTAAGGTTTAATATAATATCAAGACGTCAAACTGATCGTTTTATTACCGAAAACATAATAATATGTACTAGCAGGACCTGTGGAAATTTTACAGTGAACTCATTCAAGTGTAATATATTGACGTTGGCATTCTGTAGATGTTCTGTCTAAATGGAAACGTTCTGATATTGTAGCTTTTTTTGTTGAAACTGCATCAGTATTTATCTAGGTGAGCACGAACGCCCGGCAAAATCCGGTCGTTAAGTACGCTTAAATATGGCATTTTAATTCTTGCAGATTTCGTATATATTATAATAGAGTTAATGTTCTGACGATTTTTATATTACAAAATTGCGATTTAAAAATTTAAAAAAATATATGCATATACCTTGGGTGTATCAGCCTGAATCGAATTAGAAATAAAACTTATGAAAAAAAAATATATCCACATGCAGTACTGTTTCGCAGCTTATCAATGCGGCTAGACAGGAAACTACCTCAAGCCAGGATTGAAACCCGACGGTTGTATGGCAGTCAAGGCTCCTAGCCATTACGCTATTGGCGGCTGCTCGAACGAGTAGTGAGTTTAACGATGTTTTGACATCGTCCGAAATACCTCCGCTCGATTTGTTTACACTAAGAGCGTCGCTTATATGCTAATGGTAATTCGTGTTTCACTTCTCAATATGCTCAACTCAATATATATATATATATATATATATATATATATATATATATATATATATATATATATATATATATATATAAATATGACACAAGCACCTGCGTAGGATAAAATACACAAGCTGTATCAATTATATAAAAACAAATAGGAGTATAACATGTGGCATGTCATTTTCAGAAAAAAAAGCTAAATAGACCTAATTCAGTTTGAAAAAATATAGATTAATAAAAAGAAACAACCATGATCGGATAAAACGTCTTTTAGATTTGTCACAGCAATATTATATCAATTTTAGATTGTCGGAAATAGTTTATGATATCGCTCGAAAAGTATATAGTTGCTATTTTATGATTTGGGACTGTTCAGTAACAACTGATCGACCTGCGCCGGATGTATCACCTCCCACCAAACAACTATCCATAAACCTCATCGTCAATAAATATATAGTGTTAGCTTGTCATTATTTTAACAAAGCATAACTAAAGCACTAGTTATAATATGCTACTTCTATATACACATATAAAAAAATACATAATACATTTTACATTGTATATAACGAGGAAACTAGGTAAAATAACTGCTAAACGGGAAGTATAGCCAATTAGTCCACAAAAATTGAGCGAATGTCCTATGTTTCTGCCGATATTAATTTCATTGAAATCCGTCTAGACAAGACATCTAGTCCTTAATATATTGAAGGAACAACATCGAAACACAATTTTCGTAAAAGCATAAAGACATTTCTGAATATTCAGAAAAAAGATCAAATTATACGTAGGAGAAATGCAGTCGGCAGAAAAAAAACGATTCACTGCCATAGAATTCTTGGTTAAGATTTATGGTTTACAAGCATTTCAATCCGGCGCTGCCCGGGTGTTGGGAGGTGTATGTTGGGCAAAAGAAAAAAAAAACTGTCATTTTTTTTAATTTGACCCCTATCATGACCCTTTAGCATTTATTATTTAGGGCTCCAATCAAGTTTTTAAGTTAGAACTATATTTAAGGTAGCTATGTCTAAAATTTCAAGTGTTTACGCCCAACATTGTTGAAGGAGTTTGGTAGAGTCCTCAAAGGTCAAACCGTTGAACTCTGACCCCCTAACAGCTGAATTTCTGGCCGAAAACGGATTACAAAGATTTTCCCGAATCTATTAAGACTGAAAATTTACAGAGTTACTTGGAAGGGAAATGTACACAGGCACACACAGAGACACATTCACTTATATATATATATATATATATATATATATATATATATATATATATATATATATATATATATATATATATACATATATATATATATATATATATATATATATATATATATATATATAATAGATTAAACCAAAACTATATACGTATACATAAATATATATGGAAACAATTTTGTGTTTACTGTAACTTTTTACGCAAATAGTATGCAAGTAAAAACCATGTAGAACATATTCATTAATATAATTACAGGGGATAGATAACTAAAACTGATCATCCCATAAGAAAACCGAAAAAAATACTAGGGAGTTAATTAAAATGAATGTTATAAAGAATATGCAAATTAGCTAGATGTTTTGCTAGTGAATGCAATTCCACAATCCATATATAAGAAAAGTGTATTTTCTTTTTAAAATAAATAGAAAAGAGACTTGCCTTTTTTCTGTTCTTGACCTTCGGGCCGGGATCAATGTGTAGTATCTGTTCTGCAGATGCTGCCCTTAAGATAACTTGTACCAAGCAATGGCGGGGACCCTCTATATTGGGACAATTACTATTTTTGGTCACAACAAGAGTGCCCACTTTTGACCCTACTTTTATGGGAGCTGGTTTCCCCAACTATAAAAAACAGCCTTGTGCCTAATTTGCTTCTATGGGAAAGCAAATAAATACATTAAATAAATACAAAGAGGTTTTCCTTTTTTCTGTTATTCTTGGCCTTCGGGCCGAGATCAAATTGTAGTATCTGTTCCGGAAGTTACTGCCAGCAAAGACCATATGTGGAAGCATCAATACATATAAGACCTTCGCCAATATAGGGGCAACCCTTCATACCAATTGCCACTATCCAGCTCCCCTACTCCACGGTAGTTTGTCCCCATTTCCCTTTCACTCCTCACATAGAAAAATCGGCGTTGTGCCTAATTTGCTCGGTAAGGGAGCAAATAAATACCCTCTTCTTCTTGGCCTTTTGAACCAAGATCAAAGTGTTGTATCTGTTCTCAATTTACTAGGCTTTCTCTTTTTTCAAAGACCAGCGACCGCCCACTTGACCAATCTTTGGTAAAGTTCAAGGGGTTTTGCTTGTTTGACCCCAAAACACCGACCCCATTCTTTGGGTGAGTGGCCCTTAAGGCATTGCTTTTTTATTTGTTACCACTTACTGTATTTTCTATTTTGTTACAGATATTCCAGTGCCTTGATCTGACTTAAGCAGCCGACCAGCCTAGGGGAAACTGGCGGGACTTTTTAGGCGAAGGTCCCCTAGTTTCCAAATCGGCGGGACGGGGGAGGGCACTGGGCCAACAACTAGAAGGGACAGGCCACTGCCTCTGCTACCATGGGGGACGCCACTGGTTTAGGGACCGTTACGGGGGCATCAAACCCGGTGTTGCTCCAGTGCCGTTGGTGGTGCGGAGCACCACATCCGGTGGTGCTACAGTGCCGTTTGTGAGGAATGCCACCTCCAGTGGCACTCCAGTTCCGTTATCGGGGGGTACCGCACCCGGTGGTTCCCCAGTTCTGAGGGCAACGACATCGCCCAAAACATTCATATACGAGATGGGGGATTCCACATCCGGGGTGAGCCATGAAGTTCTGATTATTCACCTTCGTAACCTGTGTACGTCGTGGAGGGATCCAAGCCGTGTACACCTTTACTGAGAGTTGATGACTCACCAGCACGTACATCTAAGCCGGAAGGGGTGGGTCCAGGAAAAAAGTTCAAAGGGAAAATTGCCCACCCGGTGACACCCCGAGGGCGTCAATATCCAGTGATAACACACGTCAGCTGTCCATGAAGGAGGAGACGGCACTTAGCAGCGAAATGGAAGCAAAGCGATTCGAGGATTTTCCCAACCCCTGGGTATTTGAAGGGCTAACACAGGACACGGTGATAGCCTACACAGAAGAGGAGACCAGGAATACGTAGTCCAAGTATGTCACGGACACGCCACGAGGTCCATGGAATGTGCCGATACTGCCAGACAGCGGGGAGAGTCCCAGAGTTGTGAGATCAGCAGGAAGTGGTCCACAGAAAAGTGAGCAGCTACTGAAGAATTGGATATCCATAAACCTTGCAGAGGCAAGACAGGAAGGTCAAGCTGGAAGTATATAGCAGAAGAAGGCAGAATGGCTCAAGCTGACGCAGGCTAAACCAGTCGCCGCGGCAGAAGAGAAAAGCCCGGAAAAGAACAGTAGCTGGGCTCCAAAAGGAAAGAAATACCCGGAAGAGTATCGTCGGCTTTTCCAGGAAAAATACAAACCCCTGACCGAGGAAAATGTAATTAAATTAGTTCCAGGAAAATTGGGAAGTTTGATAACCAGGATAATTTCGCTGGTGACGCTAGATCAAAAAGGGCTCACGGGCGAAATCAAGGCAAAAATGATGTCCATACTCGTTCCTACTTAAATGTGAAATCTGGGTGATGTCACTCATCGTGAAGGAGGCCATATTGCTGGCACTGTATGTTGTCGGGTCACATAGCATGAGTCTGCCCTAAAAGGAATTCCGTAACTCCACCAGCAACTTACCTCCAGGGACAGCGACAGGGAATAAAAAGGAAATGATTCCTTAAGACAAGGACACCCCCAGTGACAAGGCCACACGCTGGAGCACAGTGGTCAGGAAAGGAAACGAGAAACAAACAGCGACCGGCAAAGCAGCAAGAGAAGAAAAAGAGTAAAGCGAAAGTTGGCTTCGGAATCAGAAGAAGAAGCAGGAGAAGCCGTAGACGAGACCAAAACAACGATGGGCCAAAACAAAAAAGTAATGAAGACCAAACAAACTCTGCTCAACCCCAACAATACTCCCCTCCTCGGGATGAGCAGAATACCCTACCCCGTTGTACAATCCCTACACTTACGCCTGAGGAACAGACTCCTGAAATAGAAATGGCATAAAAAGAAACCACTACCCCTCCAGGAAAGCCGGTCAGGACCGAGAGGACCAGAAAGTGGCCATTCTGGCCTAGAGAGAGAGTATGTGAAGTGGACATAGTGCAGCTGCAAACGGATCTGAGCGGCAGCTAGACAAGGAGTTTAAAGCAGCTGGAGAAATTCACTGAAGCTGGGGGGAAAGAAGTTGAAGACCCGAGAAACTTCCGAGACTCCCTTATTAATAACTTTTGTCCGAAAAGAAAATGATGCAAGAGTTAAAGCGATGTGGAGGATGCTGAAAGATGCTAAAGAAGCGATCGAAGGACTGAATCTTGTAGAAGAGGAGCATCCTTCATTGACGAAAAGTGTGAAGGGGAGTGTCCCCATATATGTTCACCCCTCCCTTTATAGAGCTATTAAATTAACCTTTTCCCTTGAGGTGGGAGGTCTGGTCCGAGGAGGTCACTTCACAACGCAGTTGTTAACTGGCAGCATCGGTCAGATCTTTGGCGTCCTTACCTCCGAGGATTTAGACCCGTGAGAGACGAATATTACAAGTTAGGGAATTATGGCAACAACCTACACCTAGCTAGTTTTAATGCGAGAGGCATAAGATACTGGAGCAAGGCTGCTCGCGTTCTGAGAGATCTCGCGGCCCTTGAGGTAGATATAGCTGCGATTCAGGAGACCCACTTTGTTGGGCCACGGGATTGCGATGTGCTGGTGAACGACTTTGACTTTTACTCAGCATATGGCGATTCCGGTAGTCGTGGGGTTTCTTAGCTAGTGAGTCACATCCTAGCTGCGACGGTTACTGTAGTTCACGCGGACGCTCATGGAAGACTGGTCGTGCTCGATGTTGCCGTTTAAAGCAGTAAGTTTCTGATTTTGGCTGTTTACCCGCCCAATATCGCTGAGGAGAGGGTTTCCCTTTTTCGGCAGGTGAAGGTGTTCCTATCGGCGGGTCCGGAGCGGGTAGTTTTAATGGGCTACTCGAATAACATCCTGGACCCCACGATAGATTAGGTCGGAGGGATAGAGGGTCGGAGAGGTGTGAAAGCAGCCTGTCTGACCTGATGGCCTCGTGCGATCTTGTCGACAGATTCCGTCTGTATCACACGGGGAGGGAGATGTGGACGTGGCAAAAAGTGTGACCTCCTGTTCAAGCTTTTAAAATTATTCTAAATTCTCTTTGACATGGAGGCTTGCCCAGAATGCGATTCCACTATTCGGCGTGCTTGCCAGGGACTGTAAGAGAGATGAATACGTGCCCATTTGCCCCCACTGTGAGGATGACAAGGATAAAACAAGGGATCACGCCTTTTTTCTTTGCAGCGAAGTTCGAAGGCTCTGATAGTACGTCGGAGAGGTAACGGCTCGCATCGACCCCGAGCGGTTGGCGCCACTTGATTTGGCGTACATCGTCGACAACATGAACCCGCCGTATGCTGGGGAGAAACTGTTGGTGTTTCTCGCGATCCGAGCTGTATCTAGGTTAGTGACATGGGTTACACGTCTTGACATTGTCTATGGGGGTGAATCTGTTTCGGATTGGGATCTGGTCGCTTACTTTTAGCATCAGCTTAAGTAAAGATCAGATGCGATTGGAAAAGATTACATCGCATAGACTTTGATAGAAGATGGGTACATAACACTAGTTAGTGCACCGACGAAGCGCTAGGTTTTAGTTTGTTTTCCCACCCTCGTAGTATTGGTCAGGCGGTGCTAAGGTTCTATGGAACCCAGCCCCGAGCAAAATTTTTAGAGTAGGGTTAGTAAGGCTGTAACCACTTCGAGTGGAAAATACTGTATTACGTGCTAGACGAGGCAAGTATGATAGTTGATTCGGTCCCCGATTTTATCGGCACTAGGATAGCTTTCAAAGATGTCCAGTCTACCCTTTGTTTTGTTCCCGGTCTGTTGCCCCTATACGTACATTTATCTTCGAAGACGCCGTCCATTCTCTATATTGCCCATCTCTATATACTATTTTTTCAAGATATTGTCCCTAGGTCCCCCATACCCCACTAGGGAACGGTAGTGGGCACTCCATATTTAGAAGTAGGTTTGGAAGATACCTTACTAACCCGTCCCCATAGGTATGTTGTTTAGTTGTTTTATTTTTCTTTCTTTTTGCGTGTATTTTAGTTTGCCCCACTCCCCATCATCTCATCCCTCATTTAGTTTTAATTTGAAAAAAAAAAACTCCTTTCTCTTTCTATATCCATTTTTTTTTTATTTAACATGTAAATATCATTTTTTTAATATTGTACATAAAACCGACTCATGCGCTCGGGAGATTTAAAGTAGACAGAATCCATGGTAAGAATGAGGTATTATAGTGATAGTGTCTTAGTTTAGGGAACCCAATATATTCATTTTAAAGACCTAGCTCTTAGTTAGACTGCCCCTCGATCCCACTTGCCCCTACCGGCTCCATGCCCTAGTGCTTCGGACCCCAAATGAGGCTCTGGTAGAAGATAATGCCAGGGCCGGGGCCAAACACTAATACACTGTTGTTCTTGGCCTTCGCGCCGGGATCAAAGTGTAGTATCTATTCTGGCAGATACTGCTAGTAAAGACCATATGTGGGGGCACCCCTACATATAAGACCTTGGTCAATGTAGCGGCAACCCTTCATGCCAATTGTCACTATCACACTTTCCTACTCCGCGGGAGTTCATCCCGATTTCCCTTTCACTCCTCACATTAAAAATCGACGTTGTGCCTCATTTGCTCGGTAGGGGAGCAAATAAATACCAACCCCACATATAATACCTTGGTCAATGTAGGGGAAACCCTTCATACCAATTGTCACTATCTAGTTCTCCCACTCCCCGGGGAGCTGGCCCCCATTTCCTCTTTACTCCTCATATTAAAAATCGGCCTTGAGCCTAATTTGCTCGGTGAGGGAGCGAAGAAATAACCTGTTGTTCTTGGCCTTCGGGCAGGGATCAAAGTGTAGTATCTATTCCGGCAGATACTGCAAGCAATTCATATGTGAGGCAAACCCACATATAATACATTGTTCAATATAGGGGAAACCGTCCATACCAATTATCACTATCAAGCTCCCTTACTCCTCGGGGAGTTGGCCCACATTTCCCCTTCACTCCTTACTTTAAAAATCAGCGTTGTGCCTAATTTGCTCTGTGGGGGAGCAAATAAATACCCTCTTGTTTTTGGCCTTCGGGCTGGGATCAAAGTGTAGTATCTGTTCATCAGATGCTGCACATAAGTTAATTGGTCATTGGTCAATTTAAGTGAACCTTCATACTGAGACAATTGCTATTTTGTTTGGATACTGCTAGAGTTCCCCCTTTTTACCCTTATTTTAGGGGAGCTGGTTTAACCCCACATTAAAAACGAACTTGTGTCAATTTTCCATTCGTGAGGAAGCAAATAAATACATAAATAGAAAAGAGGATTTTTAATATGAATATCAATACACACAAAAGAAAAACGAATTTATAGGTGTATAGATAGATAGCTTTAGTTTGATGTATTTTAGTGTTTCACTACATTAATATTACGATTTGTTAACTACGGACGCGGTTTATTCGCACACTTCATCTCTCAATTCATCATAATGTTGCACACTTTGAAAAGTCATTCATGTCAAGGTCATTGTAACCCGAAAAGCAGCTCTATTAGCAAGTGACACTCAAACAACGATGATTACGGAAGAAACCTTTGTGTCCGTTTCAGAAAGCTCGGCGATGAATAGTTGGCCGATGTTAGCTAATCAATAATTATAGAATTGATTATATTAAAATTCGGTTCAATATCTAAAGCTAAATCGATTTCGGTGAATACGGAACGACCATTAAACAGCAGGGTTCTAATAAAGGTTCGGATATTGAAAGGCAAAATTGAAAAGAAGAAATTCTGTTAAATCCTCTCATACAATGTCTCGAGCGTAGGAATATTGGCCTCGTAAACAAAAGATGAAACGTATACTCCATTCTTGCTAACACGATTCGTGCATTATAGAGATTCATCAAACGACAGCCGCAATATAAAAGTGAAAAGCTTATTTTTTATAAAGAAAAACTAAAAAAAAAGTTACATGATGCGTTTATGAAATCTCACATAAAGCGACCGAATTCTAGAGATGAAGTGAATGACTATATGCAGGTATTTTGTGTAAAATCCAAGGCCAGATTTTGGCTTTTTTTTGTGGGGTATCATCCGGGAATGATGGCATCAAATTTGTTTTCTTTTCTGTCTAGATATGTGCATTTTGTTAGTGTTTTTGGTGACTGTGATAGACTTCAGCTTTCACTTATTGCCCTCCGTACTTAAACTGTATTCATAACTGTTGTCACTTACCATACCTTTATTGCATTATTATTATTATGTTAGTTAACTATGTTGCAATGTTTTACACCGGTTTTGCTTCACTCAAGTGATGGACTTTTACAAAGCCAGTGAGCGTAGTTACAAAGTCAGTTTCACTGGTGTCAACAAATTATTATTATTATTATTATTATTATTATTATTATTATTATTATTATTATTATTATTATTATTATTATTATTTGTATTATTATTATTATTATTATTATCATTAATAATAATAATAATAATAATAATAATTTTGGCTCACATGGAGCGTTCACACATGGTGTCTCTAGAAGCTGAGTGATAAAATAATAATAATAATAATAATAATAATAATAATAATAATAATAATAATAATAATAATAATAATTTTGGCTCACATGGAGCTTTCACACATGGTGTCCCTGGAAGCTGAGTGATAAAATGGCTCCCCATACGTCCTGCACTCTCTACCTCCTTCTATAGCATTCGCAAATAAATTTACGTTATCGCAACAACCTCTCACCATTGATTTCTCGCTGGCAGCAGACATTGGGCTACACTGAAATTTGAATGGCGTTAAGAATTCCCAAGGTCCCAGTTCTTTTCGCGCTGGGTCAGCAGAGGTCTGGACAGCACTCTCCCCTCGGTCTCTCCGTCCTCCCTGACTATTCTCCGCTATTTGGTTTCACACATTTAAGGAGGTAGTGATGGGACGATGAGAGAGAATGCGTGATGGATATGCAGAAATTGCTGATATGCAGCTTCAGTGTTCTTCATTCTTTGTAAAGCTCCTTTATGATTTGCCTCTGCAGCAGTTTGTCTAGTTCACGCATGCCGTTCACGTGTATATGTTTCCTCATTCCAGGATTTTCCTTAATATTTCAGCCGTTTTCATTTTTCGGAATTGTTCCTATTGGTCCTATTATTATAGGTATTTTTTTTTTATTTTCTTCATCATCCACATCTCTTTTAACTCTCTTATTTGCTCCTTTTCTTTGTATATTCACCATGTGGTCAGCTGGGACGGCAAAACCTACGATTTGACAGCATTTGTATTTCTTATTTATTATTATTATTATTATTATTATTATTATTATTATCATTATTATTATTATTAGTATTATTATTATTATTATTATTATTATTATTATTATTATTATTATAATCATAAAAGTTGTTGCTATTTGTGAATGAATCTGTAGTGGAAAGTGAAAAACAACCCTGTGTAATTATTAAAAGAATAAAGCATAATGGTGTGTAGATTATACGAATACACATGTGGCCGTCAAAATCAGCTGGTGATTCTTTTGTCATTTAAAAAAAAAAAAACTTTTTTAGAAAATGTATTAAAAATAAGGAGTATGGCATTTATATTTTTCAAGAATGGATTTTCTATGTGCAAAGAAAGGATTCTCTTGTTGACAGTTATGACAGTTTAATGCGAGCCTTAAACTATCTTCAAATAAATATGATTGAATAACAGAAAAATATGTGTACTCCAACAGGTTTAACACACAAATACGAATGTACACATGCATATATACGTGTATAAATTATTTGTGTGTCTAATATATATATATATATATATATATATATATATATATATATATATATATATATATTAGACACACAAATAATTTATATATATATATAATTTTATTTTATGATTTGAAAAGTTAATTTTAAAATATAGAGCATTGATTGTGTGCAAAACAAAAAATACAGTTTAATAAAATATATTTCCTTAACCCATGAGTTTTCGATGTTTATTTATCTCCTCAGAGGAAAAATGTAAGCGAGTTTCACCTTATTTGCTAAATGCAATAAACGTAAGATATTATGAGTTTGGAAATCATTTTGGCTAGATGGAATACAGGAAAATGGCACAGAAAAAAGGGCATTGAATTTATGTCGAAATTGCTTACAAATAACTTCTATATTAAAAATTAAACTGTTCAAATCATAAAACTTAAATTCCTAAATTAGGATTTATTGTCTCTATTTGGAATATTGGGCAATTTTATTTTGCAGGGATTGGCTTTTTAAAAATAGTGCACCTAAAAGTACTTTCTAAGACCGATAATCACTAGATTTGCATACCAGTAGATTTATTGCATTCCGTTATTTTGAACTATATATATATATATATATATATATATATATATATATATATATATATATACATATATATATATATACATACATATATATATATATCTGTGTATAATGGTTAATCTAATTTGTCGATGTCTAATATATATATATATATATATATATATATATAGCTATCTATATATATACATATATAGAGAGATAATTTTATATATTAGACAGCAACGTGGTTTATTAACACACATACATATCTATATATCTATCTACATATATATATGTATATATATATACTCACATATATAGAACTAATCTTATTCTTGTTGAATGTATGCATATATGTATTTATATATATGTGTATATATATATATATATATATATATATATATAAAATTGTTAATTTTTATCTGAAAAATTATCTTTATAAAGATCGGAAAAGAGCTTTCAGTTGATCCTTTTTTATAATTAATGGCACTCAACTTTATTGAAAACGTCACATGTCTACTATGGTCATTCAGTTGTGTCCAACATTTTTTTTCATGAATGCTGGCCGTAGAGCATTTTTAGAGATTGCATTTCCGGTATTGTTGTGTTAATTCCCAATGCTTTCAAGTTAATTTACAATCTGCGCCCAGTTTTTCAGTTTCTAAAATGATCATTATGAAGGCATGGAGTACTAGTCTTCTTAGCTTAAAAAAATTGTGAAGATTTAATGAAGTAAAAATTAGTATATATATATATATATATGTATATATATATATATATATATATATATATATATATATATATATATATATATATATATATATACGTGTGTGTGTGTACTCATATATAAATAACAAGTCGGCTGAATTCCATATTGCCAAACATGTTACACAACAACTCGACTAGATCAAACCAGAAAAAACGATTTCTATACTCTCTATATGTGTAAAAATCTAAACGTAGATTTTATAAACATAGCTTCTGTCTCCAAACTACACGCCTTCTATAACCTAGTAGCATCGGAATATTTTGAAGCGTCCCCGTAAATAATCAAATCATACATAATTCACACCAATGAAATTTAATACACTACCGCCTTACATATAACACTTATAAGTGTTGACGCACAAGTTTAAAAATACGAAAACTATCATTTTACTTCGAAAATATTTTTTTTTAATTCAGAAACATAAAACAATACCTATGGTGTCATCGCACTTTGTTTTCATTACGTATTATGCATCAAATATTACACAAAAGATACGATTAAAGTTATTAACTCCAAATCTGGAATATATAAATCAATAATAATTGAATTGTGTGGAATTATTTTTTATGTAGCACTAAAAGGCAGATTAAACCAAATAAAATTTTTACATGTATTTTGTATTTGTATTTCCATTATTAATTTGAGAGTGTGTAATGTTGCTTTCTTTAAAATAATCATAACAATATTTATTTTCATACTATTTTTAAAATAAGATACCCAGATTTTATGAAATATAGGCGATAGGTTTTGATTCATACTCGTTTAATAATATCTTATTTTCATTGAAAATAAATGATGATCTAGCAAATGCTTCATTCTAATATATTAATTGCCATTAAACCTGTGCTCATTATCTGACAACCAGCGTACTTTTTTATATGTAGTGTATAATTAATTTCTTCATTGAGATTAAAAAGTTTAATTTACAGTCAATATAATATCGAGTTTTATAAAGTTTATTGTATAGTTTAGGCTGACATCTAAAATGTACTATCTTATATTTTATCACTGGTTATTTTAAAAAGAATATAGAATTGGAGTAATATATTCCCAATATTATACTTGGGTTTTATTATATATACACACACACACACACACACACATATATATATATATATATATATATATATATATATATATACATACACACACACACACACACACACATATATATATATATATATATATATATATATATATATATGAAACTTCGGTCCAATCAGCTAAAATCGATATAAACTCATAGATATCTCCAAGGTCAGGTTTTCGTATCTGAACCACACCCGTACATCGTTGGTATATATATATATATATATATATATATATATATATATATATATATATATATATATATATTCATCCACATACCGTACTGTTTCGCTGTTTCACAGCTCATCAGTGCGATTAGACAGGCAACTACCTCAAGCCAGGATTGAAACCCGACCGTTTGTACGGCAGTCAAGGGTCCTAACCATTACGCTATTGGCGGCTGCTTGAACGAGTAGTGATTTTTAACGATGTTTTGACATCGTCAGAAATACCTCCGCTCGATTTGTTTACACAAAGAGCGTGTGTGTGTGTGTGTGTGTGCGTGTTTGTGTGCGTGAGTGTGTTTGTGTGAGGGTTTAACTATATATTACACTAACAGCTCCTCTCTTAGTTGAAGATGCATCGTCCGATTATCTTAGACACGATTCAAGCAAGAGTTCACGATTCACAGAGTTTATTCTTGTTTCGAAATAAATCTTTCGAGGACTTTGTATTAGTGATTGATACAGTTTAGCTGACTTAGGAGAAGCCCTGTGTATCTAATGTTTCTCTTAGCGACTAACTGACAAGACGAAACAAAATGCAATTCTTTTTCCAACAAGGTGGCGCTACATGTCACACGTCTCATAGATCACATACTCGAGCTCATTACATGTTTACGGAAGAGATAAAAATAAACAAAGGATTATGGCCACTACGTTTCCTGGAATTGTCAGATTGTGATTTCTATTTTTTCGGGACTTTAAAACAAAAAGGTTTACGCAATAAACTGCACTATCTAGACCAACTAAAGGAGCACATTATCAACACTTTCAGGAGAATCACCAGAGTAGATCTATAGTTAGAATTTTCAAACGTTCTGGAATTTCTAATGCAGCAAAATTGACGGCGAACTTTGAGTGCCGACTGTCATCTATTGGTCGGGTTTCGATTCGAGTGCGAGGAAATCGCTTTTCTATAAACATAGAAATGCACTGGTACAGCGAACCTGCTAACTGAGGTTGAAGAACATATACTTCGTTTGCCTGGGGTGTAATATTAACAAGGTACTCAGCGATTGTATTTTTAAATGCCGAAACAGTGCGTTGGCTACACGAGATTGATGTCACAGGTGTAAGTTCCGTTACAGATGCGTTGAATTAAATTGAATAAAAAAAAATACGCATAATGTGCTCTGTAAAGCCATATTACAACGCAATATTACAATAATAAACAAATATTTTACTTGTTTTCAATTTTAAAATTTAATATATTTCGGAGTAAATCTATATCCTCAATATTTTGTACATCGGGAGAAGGAAGAACACAAAAAAGTACAAAATACTGAGGATTGTGCCTGATTCCGAAACATATTTAAATTACAAATTTCACGCAAGTAAAACATTTGTTTATTTTAGTAATATTGCACTGTCATTCGGCTTTCAAGCGAACCTTATGCGTATGTTTACATATACATACACACACGCACACACACATACCCACACATAGATATATATATATATATATATATGTGCAAGTGAAAGATTGTCTACATAATAAGCGACATGCCTTTCCTCAGTGAATAAAGCAACTCAAGTGTTTAAGGTACAGAATACTTCAATTTTATATATATATATATATGAATGATAGGTTATATATATTTCATAATCTTCTTTAACTTAGCAAGCTGTTCTTCGAAAATGAAAAAAAAAAACAACTTCAGTACAGTTTACAAACTTGTTTCGTTTAATATAATGCAATAAATTTATGTTAATATTTAATTAACTATTCGTATACTTATGAAAACATACATTTTTGTCAGACAGAAACAAACATGCCAATTTACTTTTTAAAATATAACAAAGGAGAAATGATATCATGTATATATTTCAGCTGCTATCTTTCCTATCTGCGGAAAAGCCATTCATATTATACACTATCATAATATATATATATATATACATATATATATATATATATATATATATATATATAAGTGAACGTGTCTGTCTGTCTGTCTGTATGTCTGTGTGTCTGTGTGTCTGTGTACATTTCCCTACGCAATAACTCTGTCAATTTTTAGTCTATAGACTCGAAATTTGAAATACCGGTTACTGAGATTTTGGAAAATCGATGTGACGGGTCTCAGCCAGAAATTTTGCTGTTAAGGGGTCAAATTTCAACGATTTGCCATTTAAGAACTCTACCAAACTCCTCCGACAATTTTTGGTCTAGACACTTGAAATTTTAGATAAAGGTTCCTTGAACCTAGATCTAACTTAATAAAGTGATTTGAGCCCGAAACAATAAATTTTAAGGGGTAATAATAGAGGTCAAAGTTTTACAAAAATTAACCATTTTTTTTGTTTTTTTGCTTTTTTTGCACAGCATACACCTCCAAACACCCGAGCAACGCCGGTCACCCCTGCTAGTATATATATATATATATATATATATATATATATATATATATATATATATATATATATATTATGCTGTGAAACATATTATGATTAGCAAGCGGAAAGCTTACATTAAATGAAATGGAACAAAACATGGTCGTTATAACAAACAATCCCGTGTGATTTTTTTTAGCTGATAGGAAAGCCAAACTGTCGACTTAGTCTTAATAACTACTAATGCATATTGGCATGTTTGATGCTGGACGTCAAAAGTTGACGTTTGTCTGCGATGCATTCTATACAAAAGAAAAATAACAAACACATACCCTAATTTTTTTTTTGAATGGAGATAATCACGTTATTCGCTGTCGTCGACGAAACATTCAACCAGATGAAAAATGGCAACGAAAGATAAAAGAAATATTACACTAAAATAAATATTACGCACTTAATCCTGATCGAAGATGATTTTAAACGTGAAATCATAACATGTTTTTGACTTCATTCATTTCTATCATCAGCATATATTAGTCATTTTTACCATAACTTCATAAAAGATCGAGTAAAAAAATACCATCTCTTTATTTAGTTGAAAGCCCTCTAGAACCAACACTCGTCCAACTACAACAACATCCAAAATATTCTCCTACCGCATGTCTATGCTTAAAACTAGTAACAATTTGACCGAACTCCTATTATTACTTATATGAACATTTGTTTTAATAGATAGTACATTGCGGACCCGTGGCGCAATGCATGGAGTACTTACCGCAATACCCCTACTGACACTGTTACAAATTTGTACCCTTATTTATTAACCAGGCTAGTCGGTAGTCTCGACGTTGTTAGGAATCGAATAAGGATAAACACATGCTCTACCTTCATACTGTTATTTGCATCGAAATCGGTGAAATCGCGTACTTTTTAATTAAGTCGATTGTTTGGTCGCTGTAATTATGGACCACGATCAGTGTACAAGGGGGAAGCTTCGCATGCCTCCCCGACGTGCCTTAGTTTATAATACATTGTATTCTATATTTTTATACAAAGGGTCTGTTAAACAATTCTTTATTTTATTTTTTTCTTCAAAATCTTTGGATTCGGCATTAAATAACCCGAAAAGGGTTGATAATCCGTAAAACAAAAAACACACCAAACTTTTTTTTAGTTTACAGTTAATCAGTGTGAGCGACACAAAAATACAATTGCGTGGCTGACCAAACGAGATTATATTAAAGCTTTTCTGTTAGAAATTCTGCCCAGGTAACCGAGTTCGACAGAAATCTACCTTAATTCCATGAATTAAAAAATCGATTTTGGTTTCGACACCTTGTGGTGTATATTTTCTTGACGACAACCAACTTCCGAAAATCAAAATAAATCTGTATTAAGGTAAGCAAAGATGTCGACAATCTATTGAATAAAGCTATATTAACAATAAAAATAATAAAACTTATTTATTTTAGCCGCCTAAGGTAAACTCTAATGTCTAGCATTATTTGTTATATACGCACCCATATATTGTTTATAAAAAAGTAAACGAAGATTTTTTTACTTACTTTTATTTCTACTTTTGTTAGAACATAATAAAATATAACTAAAAATCTCTTAGATTAAGTGCTAACGTTTATGTGTCTATCTGTGTGTCCAAACGTATCTCTTCTCCCACACACATCCACACCCGCACATATACCCATACATTCTTGCATGCACACATATACATACAGACATAGGTACACACATACAATAACAACGATGAGGAAAGCGTTTCTTTTTAAATTAGAATCTATCACAATAATTGGTAGCCTAATATGACTGTAAGAACAATCAGAGAACTTAAAAGAATTGACGCTGGAAAAAAAAAAAAAAGAAAGAGACATTGCAATGCTTAAAAAAAGAGTAAAATGCTTCTGTTCAGTCTTGAAAGACAAACGATACCCCTTAGGGACAGTAGCGCGTGTAATTGTAAGGCAATGGTTGCGCAATCAACAATCAAAGCTCTCCCGAATCGGCACTGTTTGAGTCAAATGGAAAGGAGAAGACCAGGGACGATTAAAAACAATGCCGCGATCAGCGAAGAACACATACATCACCTGAAAGTCCCAAATGGTCACCCATTTAGTACTGACCAGGTCCAATGTCGCTTAACCTCGGTGATCTAGCAGGAATCGGTGTGTCCAAGTGATTATGCCACAATCTGAAGAAATTATAAGCAGAGTCGGAGAAGCTTCTCCCATAAGCCCAAACCGATACAATCGACGACATAATGTAATTTACGCAGGGATCAAGATGGTAAGTATGAAGTTCGAGTCAGATAAATAGCCGTCGAAAATGCATTGGATGAGAAATAAGGCTAAACACCCAAATAAAGAAATATAATAAAGGAGCCAAAATGATAAACAGGAAGAAAGCGACGTTGAGAAAATTGAAAATTGGGAATGTGACCTGCAGGGAGAAGCTAAACAAGAAGCATGAAGATCTTAACCAACAAACCGCAGTAAAAGAAAGAAGATTTAGATGATACAGATACAAATCTTAAGGGCACAAATAAAACAGGACATTTTAAAAAAATGAAAACCTATTCTACCAAAGTGTGAACAAAGGAAAAAAAAAAAAAAACAGAACGTCTAAACCCGACAGAAGCAAAACTCTATCAGAACAAAGGTATGGGAAGAACGACAGGAAAATAAAAGAAATGCCAAGTGGATGAAATATATGAAAGAAGAGTTACGAAAAATCGAAGAAGCAACAGCGAAAGAAATCAGCAAGAAAAAACATATAGAAAAAAACTAGGAAAAAATGGTATACTGGAGAGCTCCGGGACACGAAAGACTAACGCAACCGCCCCCAACAACTATAGGCCTATCACGTGTTTACCCACTATGTGGAAAAAATAAACAACACAACTGAGAGAACAAATCTATTCTCTGAATAATCCTAGACTCCTCACCGAGTAATAGAAATGATGCGAGAAAGGAAAAAGAGGAACACATGTTCTGCTTTACATAAATCAAAAGATCCTAAAGGAGACAAAAAGTAGAAGACAAAATTTAGAAATGGCGTAGAAACACTACAGACAGGCGTACAACAGAATTCACAAAGCATGGATGAAAGAATGCTTAAAAATGTGTAATATAAAAAGCATCATCATCAACGTTATTAAAAATGCAATGGGAATATGGCGGATGGGATTGGCAGCTGATGAGCAACACATAACAGGTATAAAAATAAAAATGACATCTTCCAAGGAGACTCACTATCGCCATTACTGTCCATCATAACCATGATGCCCATGAAAAATATACCGAGAACGTGCCAAGCCGGATACAAGTTCTCAAACACGGATGATAAAATTAACCATCTGATACACATGGATGATTTTAAACATCTTGCAATGAACTCAATACATTAATAAACACCGCCAGGGTCTTCAGCCAGGACATCGAAATAGACTTCGGCATGGAAAAGTGCGCACTACTAGTTATAAGAAAGGGATACTGAAGACGACAGAAGGCATAGCACTACCCAAACAAACGGAGGTGAGGGAACTAAGGGTAGAAGACGCCTTTAAATACATGGAGTTTTGGAAGCAGAGGCCATCAAAATAACAGAAATGAAGTGATAATTAGAAAGGAATACCTCAGGACAACCAAAAAAAATATGAAAACAAGATTTCATACTAATAAAAGGTATAAATACATTGGTTATATAACTAGTAAGATATTTGGAACGTTCATAGGGTGAACTAAAGAGGAACTGAGGCAGCTCGATCAGAAGACCAGGAAACTCATGACCATGCACAATGCACTACACCCAATAGATGATGTTGACATACTCTGTGTGCAAAGGAAAGACTGCATGAGGGGTTTGGTCTGCATAGAAGATTGTGTTAATTACACCAATAAAGAACTTAAAACTACATAATGCAAAACAGTGAAAGAATAATCATGGCAGCGAGAGACACGGAACAAATCAATTTCAGAAAAGAGAGAGACAAAGGATAAAACAAGAAAAGAAAAATGGGAAGAGAAACAACTGCAGGGAAGATTCATAAGGATAGCAAAATATGAAAATAACGAAAACACTAGCATATGGATGTGAAATGGACACAGAAGCCGAGAAGCTGAATACTTAATAATCGCATCAAAAGATAACTCGATAAGAGTTAACCACGCCAAAGCAAAGATCGACAAAACAAAAGAAAACAGCAAATGCAGACTCTGTGGAAAAAGAGACGAAACAATAAACGATATACTAAGTTAATACAGCAAACTAGCCCAAAAAGAATACAAAACCAGACACGATCAAGTAGGAAGGTCAGTAGACTGGGAATTATGCAAATAACTGCATCTGGAACGCACAGAGAAGTGGTATAACCATAAGCCGGCGACAGTACTTAAAAAAACGAGAATCACTAAATCCTATGAGACATGAACATACGAACTCATAAATTCATACAGGCAAGAAACCGGATATCGTAATAATTAACAAGAAAGAAAAATTCTCTCAAATTGTAGACTTTGCTGGTTAAGCCGAACACAGGGTGAATATCAAAGAAAAGGCGAAACAGTAAATACACAGAGCTAGCTAGAGAGCTGAAAGGGACATTGAAAGATGAAGAAAATCAAAGTAATACCAATAATAGTAGAGAAAGAAGAAACAATTCTGAAAAACATTGAAAAAAGAATAGGAGAAATTGGAATCAGAGGAATGGCTGGTAAAATACAACAAAGAACAATAATGAAAACATCTGAAATATTAAGGAATGCCATTGAATGTAGAGACCAACACATATTAGCAACAAACTTGGACCAGACCAACTACTGCAGAGGCAAGATATGAAACGCAACATGGAATCAAATACATTGAAGTCGCAAGTATAAGATCTCTAATCGCCATATTACCACATAATGAACTTTCCATCCCAAAAAAGTGAGAACAAACAGCCAAGTAGAGTCAGTGAGAAAGGAAAAATCGAGGAGAGAGTACCGAGGAGATCCTAGCTGGATAAGTGCGAAGAGAACTGGGACCTTGGGGTGATTTATTGTCACTCAAATTCCAGTGAGGAGAAATAGCCGCTGCCAACGAGAAATCAATGGCGAACAGCTGTTGGAATGATGAAAATTTATTTGCAAATACTATCGAAAAAAGGAGATATTACTGTAAATCTGGGGAGACTTATTGTCACTAAACTTACGTGCAACACCACAAGTTGTTTTCCATGAAATCTATGATAACCTGTGTAAAAGCTCCTTGTGCGCCAACAACAACAACAACAACAACAACAACAACAACAACAACAACAACAACAACAATAATAATAATAATAATAATAATAATAATTATACATTTTTACCTGTACATCTTCAAAGGGGGATACTATTGTATATAGTGTTTGTGAGGGAGAATCGCTAACGCACCCACATATACACCTGTGCATTTGTGTACACGCGTATGCGTACTCGGAAAATGGAATTTAATACATAGTGAAAATTAAAAAATAAAGAAACCAACAAAAAATCACAAACATTGCGAAAACAAATAAAGAACTCCTAGTGAGGAACGCTAAGCTTTTCGTCCACCGTGCAACTCCAACCTGTCCCCTGTAGAGAAAATTTGTTTTTGTTATTAAATAATAATAGTATTTTTTTCGTCGCTATGATGTTTTTGTTTTGAATTTAAACAAAGCTTATATAACGAAAAACACAAGTCTGGCTTTGATAAAACGTAAACACCAACGTATGTCTCCGGCATTTGAAACAAAAAAAAGCAACACTTGACTATTATTGTCTTTCAATTTAACATCAATGCGAGGAAAAAAAAGACAAAAAAAGACAATGTATAAAATTCTGTGGATACCGTCCATCGACAAAACATTAATTGTAAACAAATGTATATTTCCTTATTTTTACGGGATCGCATTTTAATTTGGCTTAAAAACGAAATTTATAGCATTTCATTTTAAAATTTGAACAAAGCTAATATGACAGAATACTCAATTCTGAATCTTTTATACACACACAAACACACACACACACAAACACACACACACAAACACACACAGAGAATATTTCGGAATTGTAAAACGTCGATTCAGGAGAGATATGGTTAAAGATTTCGAAACACAAAACCTCCAAACAAAGACACTTTTACAGTGTGCATCCACAGTCTGTTCTGAGTGAAAGAACCCCACAGTATATATATATATATATATATATATATATATATATATATATATATATATATATATATATATAAAAACTGAATGCCTCTGTGTGTGTGTCTGGTCACGAATAGGCTCAAATATGGTTGACTATTTTTAAAAAAAAACTGATTACATATGATAGAAGATGTATCTAGACACAGGAATGGGTATGTTTGATCTGGCAGGACGTTGGTTCATTAAAATTGTGGGTTCTGCATTCGCGTCTGGTCCACAAAGTATGGAAATAAAAAAAAATGGAAAAATTAAAAAAAAAACGTTTACAAGTGTTTTTTTTATATAGATGTACATAAGAATACTTTGATAAGTATGTTTTAACTTAAATAAGGATGGCATAATAAAATTGTGGGGTCTGTGTTTGCGTCTGGCCTCCATAGAATAGAAATAGGCACCCACTTTGATAAAGACTTTTCATATCCATCTGCGTAAGTATACTTTGATAATTATCTTTCAGTTTGAAGGAATATGGTATAATAAAATTATAGGGTGTTCGTTCGCGGTGACCTCCATAGAATGGAAATATGTCACAAAGTTTTACAAGGTTTTTTAATCCACAGAATATTGTGATAAGTGTTTCAGTGTGAACACGTATGGTATAATAAATTATGGGGTGTATCTATTTTATTTTTACTTTCATCATATTTTGCTTTGGTTCTGATACCCCCACATTCGAAGCTCTCTCTTTACAACCCTTCCTTTTCATAACCTATCATACTTTAATAAATCAGTGTTCATTTTCTGTAAGCTGTTCTTGGACCCAGTCAACGACGCGTACTTTTGGTAGTATATATATATATATATATATATATATATATATATATATATATATATATATATATATATGTATGTATGTACGTATATATATATGATATATATATATATACATAATATATATATATATATATATATATATATATATATATATATATATCATACATATATATAGTAAATGAGAATGCTTACAAAGTCTCCAGGAAGACTCACGTTGTTTTGTGATGTCATCGAGTTTAGATGAATTAAATAGACCGACTCTATTTATTCGTCCTTTACACATATTCCGGGACACTAATCACCGATGACGGTTCGTTAATCATGAACTTGTGAGTGTTAAATTGTTTAAGCCCGAATAAGATTTTTGATTGGGTGATAAAATCAATATTTTAACATAGCAGAAAAAATATTACAACCTTCCTCAGTATTAGAAACTTATTTAAACGTCGATAATTAAACATTTTTTTTTGTTAAAAGCTTTAATATAAAAGATGTAAATATAGGACCGCCATGTTTACTGTTTACGTGTTATGTATTGTTACAGCATATTCTCATCATTGTTTTGACACTCGAGTATATATCTGAGTTAGTCACAGTTATTCAACCAAGAACCATCACTCTATATAAACGCATAAGCTACAGTCATGAATTCTAATTTGATCAACTACAATGTTTTCATCTTGTAATTTAGCTGAAATCGCTTCAAACGCTACATGAAGTCACGTGATATAAAGAGCTAAAATGTATGTGATATGATTATCACAAATACAAAAGATATCTATTTAATCTATATCATAAACTTCCAAGGATATACCTAGAAGTAAAACAACGATGATTCCACTACTCGTCAGTTTTGCAGATTAAGCTAATTAAATAGGAAGATTTAATACAATGCAACGAGATATCAGAACATCGAATTGCTGCAGACGTATAGATCAACAAATTAAACGTTCTGAAATAAATAAAGAAGGAACTAAATGAGGCAGTTTTGATATTGACAGAATATACCGAACGTATGTATGGTCTGTTCTATTGTACGGTTGTATGTGTTAGACAATCACCAACTACACAAGGAAATAGCTAGACGAAACCGAAACTTGGTTTCTGGACAAAAAAAGAAAACAAACCCTGAGGTACTGGAAATTGAAAGCACAGAAAGGTGTCCCATAATACGAAAAAGACACATGAGATTCATGGGCCATGTCTAGAGAAAAAGCGGAATATAACAGATTAGCTTAAGAGGAAAGAGTATGGGTAGAAGAAGCAGAGAACAACAGCGATCAACATGCGTTGACAATCTGAATATCTGGGCAACATCAAAAATGATGAGCAACAATGAATTCATGAATGCCAAGAGAGAGATAGAGAGAGAGAGAGAGTAAGAGAGAGAGAAAGAGAGGGAGAGAGGTGGAGAGGCGTGGCCCACAATACCATGAAAGATACTACTCGTGATGATGATTATGATGATGATAAAGATTATGATGATGTTTACATGCCAATAGACTATTTCTATTTAAAGAAATAGTTGACACTTTATGAGATAAGGTGGTACAGTAGAACCCCGGAGTACGGTGGCCCTAGGATGCGATTTTTTTTTCATGTTGAATACGAATTTTTCCACCCCCTGTTTACGGTATTTGCCCAATCTTTTGGTGTTATGTTATTTGATTATATACATGTGGGTTATATACTGTAATGTATTTTGTCACTAATATTTAAAGGCTGTATTCCGGAGCTTTACTGTACTGAGAAGAAGAAGAAGAAGAGGAAGAAGAATATTGAGTCAATCACTTATATGTGCGTATCTTAGCGTTTCGAAGCACTCATAAATGAAACAGTAATTAACAATCCCAGAATTCAGAGTATTTACATGAGCAAATATGTTAATCTCCTGATGAATTTATAGGAAATATTTTTTGGCAAATTACGAAATGAGAATGAAATATTACTCGGAGTTACTCGCAAGATTTTTTTATCAGTTAAAAAAAATCTAATTATTATGTAGAACTTTACCACGGATTCCATAATCTTGAGGTTGTATGGCTCATCAAACTTCAATAATGGAACGAACACATTCGTAAAGCTAAAAGAGAGGTTGACGAATATTCGCAGAAAAAGAAAGTTAAACAAAGATATCCACCCAGTAAGTGAAACTAAAAGATCAGCTCGAAAATAAAACATAATAAGATGTGCAGCTTGTAAAAAGATCAACGTCTCTAGAACCTCGTGGGGTAATAAGAAAAATACATGATTTTGTCATAATATCAACGAAAGTTTAAAAAATAGAATAGAGGAGAATTTTTCTCCAACAAAAAAGTAAATAGGATTGAGACATACAGCAGTTGAATATTTTTTTTATAAAATAGAATATTATTCAATGGCGCAATATTTGTAAATTCCGACAGGAAGTCAATCAGTAAGCGTTACACTAGTTAAAATAAAAAAAAACACATGAGAAATATCTTAGGAGCAATAATGACAAAATATAATTAGACAGAACAGCAGTAAACCCATCTAAAAAAGTTGTGTCACAAAAAAGTCAGGAAAAAAACAGCCATATGTTTCGGATACTAAATATACTGAAAACTATTTAAATGCGGGGCGATGACAGGTTTGAAATTATTAACTGCACTCTTATTATATTACAGAAAAATCACGAGAGCCGTCCTTTTTTAGAATGACACAGAGTCACGAATCAGTTTAGAAGACTCAGCCTAGGATATTGTTCCTTTGCAGGCGTTTCTTGCTTTTCTGTAGGAGTGTCTGCTAGCCTCAGAACAATCTCGACCAAAATGATTAACATGACGACTACGATCGGAAATGACAAAGTCATACAAAAATGAAAACCAACAAAGGGGAATCGGAGTTGCTTTAAAACATACGATGGCAGAATGAAAAAGAGTGAGAATATGATTTTGGTTCTTTTTTCTTTAAAGTTTGACTGTTGTATCGTCACGTTTCTTCAGATACATCTTTTTAAACGTTATACAGAATTCGAACAGCATATCTTTACCCTATCCTAAACCTTGACTCTCTACTAAACATGCCATATGTTTCAAATAACATAGATTTTAGGTTTTGTTCGGAAAAATCGATTCTTTTCAATCACATTATAAAGTACCCTTCTTTTAACATGTAAATCTCTTTATTTGAAATATAAGGAAAATATAAGTTTTTGTTTACTCAGTAGAGTTCGGCCATGGTTTTATTGTCCGTCATTAATAATTGCGTTTGTATTCGCTGACAATGACGAGAATATTAAAAAACACATGCTTAATTACGATTTGTTATGACCATACTTTTTAAATGACCGCAAGAAAACGATATGCTCCAATCTTTCTCTTTCCCTCCCTCTCTCTCTCTCTCTCAGTCTCTCTCACTCCCTCTCTCTCTCTCTCTCTCGTTCTCTCTCTCTCTCTACATACTTACATATATATACATATATCTATATATATATATATATATAAAAATGTAACTCTTGGTTCGTTCGCAATTAATAGTCTAAAAAACCACTGGACCGATGGCTTCCACGTTTTGGTATAATATGTTTACCATATCAATGTGTGTTTTTATATATTTCTTTTTAATTATAACATTATACTTAATTTTTCTATGATAAATAGGTGGTTTTCTTTGTACCGATAGGCCAATTTTTTATTTGGGGACAAGTTTTGTTTTTTAATGGAACACATATAATCCAGGTTTAATTAATCGTTTCTTTACTTGTTTCATTGTCTATACACCGAAAGAGCATATTATTATTATTATTATTATTATTATTATTATTATTATTATTATTATTATTATTATTATTATCATTATTATTTTTATCAATATTATTATTCTTATTCTTCTTCTTATTATTATTATTATTATTTTATTATCATTATTATTATTATTATTATTATTATTATCAATATTATTATTATCATCGTCATCATCATTATTATTATCATTATTATTATTATTATTATCATCATTATTATCATTATTATTATTATCATCATTATTATTATTATTGTTATTATTATCATTATTATTATTATCTTTATTTTTATTATTATTATTATTATTAATATTATTATTATTATTATTATTATTATTATTATTATTCCCCTTAAAGCATCATTAATTCTATTTGGCCCGCTTAATAGTGATCTAGAGGCCTTCTGTGTGTTATGTCTGCATTTCTCTAGTACAAAAAGAAAAGTTTATATCAGAACGCATAGTTAGATTATACACAATATCTTTTTACAAATATTTTTATGGTTCCGCGTAGCGAAGAATGGTTCTTCTTGTTTACTTAGATAGACGATATTAAATAATTAATATCTTGCGTGACATGTTTGCCGGCAGGGTTTTAATAAATAATGTATAATTTATTTTTATTTTTGTTTCAAAGTTTATTCCTAATTAGAAACACAACAGCTATTTATAAAGTGTTATGAAAGTTCATATTAATATTTTGAATTAATGAATCACACTTGAGAAACCACCTACTGATTTTCAAGTTAATTAGAAGTCAAATATATATGTGCTTGTAAAAAATAAATGTATATTTAGTCTGTATTACTAAAGTTTTGAAGATAATAAAATATTGATGCACATTCGAATATCTTACTTTGATATGCATGTGGAAAGCGCCTATCTTTACTCAATCTATCTTCTGATATTTTGGTTTTATACTGCAAATTCAGGTGATTAAGTGCACTTTAGAACACAGCCGAATGCGTATCGTTGTATTGTTAGTTACGACGAAGTTTTTTTTTTCTAAACTGCACCCCCAAAAAGGCTATTAATTAGGACCATGCCTAAGAAAGATAAAAACAATGTTAGTTTACACTACATTTGAACTTTTTCATATTAGTAAAGCAAGGAGAACAGAGGGCAAGAAGAGAATTCCAAATCTAGCTGCACAAACGAAGAATCTATTAAAGAAGAATGTCTTCTGTCATTCAGCGAGCTGAACCGTTATAGGTGCTATTTTTTTTTTTTTTTTTTTTTGCTAAGCGTTTTTATCAAGCATATGTATGTCGGTGGCGGGGGCTCAAGTGCACCAGTTCATCAGAGCATATTCCATTAATTTTTTTGTAAAACAGGCAAAGAGATGCAACATTGTCTCGATGGGATAGAGGCTGACAAAGCGGGACATTAGTTTGTAAACTTTTCTTAACAAATACCCCGGATATCTTAGCACTAAGTGAGGCTAACCTACACACCTCTATCCCCTCTAACTACTTTAACATACCTGGATATCTCCAACTCTGCCGTAAGGACTCTGCCAGATAAATGCACAGACTTGGAGTTTACATTCGTAATACCCTTCCCTGACTAGAGAAACAAACATAGAATCGGATGATAAAGCCTTTATGTACTTTAGACTAAATATGCAACACAACAGTAGCTACTTGTATTTTCTCTGCCGCTCTCGCTCGACCCAGGATTGCACCATAATAAACGAAGTCTATGACAGCATAGACACATCACTCTCCCTCGACACTAGCGCACAAGTACATGTATTTGGTGACTTTAATGTTCATCACAAAAACTGGCTTGTATTCTCTACTTACACAGATGCAGCGGGCAGCACAACTCATAGCTTCACTATATCTCACTCCCTATCACAAATGGTTACGTTTCCAACCAGTTTCCCTGGCCAGGAAGAACAACACGCATCACTTCTAGATCTGTTTTTGACCACAATTCCCGATGATTGCATAAGGAAGGCCGACATCCCATTCGGGAACGCTGATCATGCAGTGATAATGATTGAAATCGCCCTAAACTCTGGAGCCAAAACTGAAGAGCCAGTGCTCAAAACAACGAGATATTATAAAAAGGCTGACTGGGAAGCCATCACGGAACAAATCAGAGATGCCCCATGAGGAAATATTTTTCTCTCCCAGCTAAACAGTGTGCAAACGAGACCACTGACTGGTTCAAAACTGCAATCGAAGCGCATGTTCTCGTGCGGAAATTTTATAGTAAGCCCCACTCTCCCAAATGGTTTACTTCGATTGCGCAACTTCCATTGCTCAAAAGCAGCATGCATACCGAAGAGTTAACCGATATAAGTCTAGTTCAAACAGACTGAAGTATATAGAAGCTAGAAATAACATTCAGAAAGAAATAGCGACAGCTAAGAGAGAATTTACGGAAACCACTAAAAAACGCATCGAAGCACAAAAACTAGGAACTCGATACTTCAGGAAAATCTACAACAGTGTAGTAAATAATGGGCAATTAACAATTCCCCCACTAACCAATAATAACGAGGTTGTCGCCTAAGCCACCGAGAAGGCTTACATGCTTGCCAGTTGGTTTACATCAAACTCCACACTGGACCCTTCCAACCACCCCCTACCTGCCTGTCTTATGCGGACAGACGCCACGCTAGACGATCTGAACATCACCCCTGCTCAGGTACACGCTATCATAAAAAAACCTTGACACTTCAAAAGCATATGGACCCGATCTCATCCCAGCTGTGCTATTAAAAAATGCTTAGCCGAAGTAGCTCCAGTTCTCAATAAACTCTACAACAAATGCCTTAATAAAGCTTGCCTTCCGGGCTGTTGGAAAACAGCTTCTGTTGTACCAGTATTCAAGAATTGTGGCGAAAGGACTGACCCATTAAATTATCGCCCCATTAGCCTCCTCCAACTTTTTGCCAAAATATTTGAGACCTTAATTAACCATGCTCTAGTCCATCACCCTACAGATGCTAAACTTCTGAATGACCAACAATATGGATTTAAACAAGCCCGTTCCACACCAGACATCCTAACTGTAATCTCTGAACGTATATACCATTCACTGGACAAAGCGGGGGAAGGCAGAGCGGTAGCTCTATATATAAGGCTTTTGATACGGTATGGCATGGGGATCTCCTCAGGAAAATGAGATCATACGGTATCACTGGTAGAATACTTAACATAATTAAACCCTTCTTAGATAAGAGAAAAATCCGTGTTGTCCTCGACGGTCGTACATCTAAATAATATGAGATAAATGCGGGAGTGCCCCAGACGTCTATCCTTGGACCTCTATTGTTCCTGATATTCATAAATTACCTCCCCGCGACGAAATTGTCTCTGAGATGGGTATATATGCTGATGACACTACACTCTATAACAGGCACGACAGGAAGAAGAATGAACACATTTCTTTAGAAATGGCAGAAACACTGGAGTAAGACCCCCAATCAGTAGTGGAATGAGGACAAAAATGGATTATCATGTTCATTGCCACCAAGACTACACAAGTTTCATTCAATAATTACAAGAAACCTTCTCTACCACCTATAGCAATGGCACAACAACTCTTTATCTGAGAGTACATTTTCAAACCCCTTGGCCTAACGTTCACAGGAAACATGAGTTGGAACAATTACATTGAAAGCATTGCCAGGGCCGCTGCAAAAAAGGTGGGCTCTCTTTACCGTGCTAGACAACTACTAACACCCAAAACTATCCGGTACCTCTATAAGGCCACCATTCGCCCATGTATGGAGTATTGCTGTCACATTTGAGCTGGTGCATCTGCTACTAGTCTCTCGCTCCTTGACAGGGTTCAAAAGAGAGTTGCAACTTGATAGGCTCTGAACTGGCATCTAAGTTTCAGCCTCTGTCTCCTCGACGAAATGTTGCATCCCTCTGCCCGTTCTACAAGTATTTTAGTGGTGAATGGTCTGATGAACTGCAATCACTTGTGCCCCAACGACATGAGAACCCTCGACAAACCCGACAGGCTGCTAAATACCACCCTCACACTGTAGAGATCCCTAGATGTAAAATATATTTCTACTCCAATAGTTTCTACCCCAGAACACCCAGACTTTGGAATTCCATTCCAGGTCCCTGCTTCCCCAACAGTACTGACGTGCAGAAGTTCAAGTGTAACGTGAACCGCCATCTTGCTGCCCAAATCCCTACATAGTACCCCGGTAGTTGTTGCTTCTGATAGTAGCAATTTGCCTTGTTTGGGGTGAAAATGTAATAATAAAAAAAACACGTTACAGTTCTGTAAAAAAAATTATCTTTATGTTAGTTTATGAGTTGTTCCTCCACATAGAAATATACAAATAGGTGTTGCCTATTGGAAATATATTAAAAATCATTGATTAATTAAATATAACGAATTATAAACTTCACAATCATTAATTTCACAAGAAGCTGACTCTGGTGTCGTCCGTGAATGTATGTTAGTTCAACAAGTGCCGATTAGTATTACCACTTGACATTTCAATAGAACGCAAATCAACTTGATAAGAGGAGTTTGCTGTCTACGTATCACGCTAACTTATAAATGATGGATGCTCATAGTGCAATCGCAGGTACTTCTAGAATTAAACTATGACAACATTCCACGATTGTCAGATAGACAAATTTTGTTTACATCAATATTGTAACTATGTACATCGTCTATACACAACTCGGAATGTGTTATGAAGCGTCGATTACACAAAAGATATCAC
>NC_136507.1:38541742-38611742 GCF_053919585.1 Euprymna scolopes | reverse complement strand
TGTTTATGTGTGTGTGCGCGCGTGTGTGTGCGTGTGTGTGTTTGCTTTTATTGGTTTGGGAATGTGTATATTGTTTTATAGTATTTTGGGGTTATTTGCTTCCTTAGGAAGGTGGCTGTGGTCCGAGGTCGTTACTAATGTGTATGCGTGGGGAGAGGGGGGGGGGCTGGCTCTTCTGAAGTAAGGGTAGGGGTGCTTTCATTCTATTTTGATATTTTTTTTTGGATTCTTGGATTTTAGTATTGTGATTTTTCGTTTTAGTCTTATATTATGTTTGCTTAGAAAGAGGGGTGTATTTAAAATAGGGGATTTTTTAATGTTTCTATTTATTCGTCTCCCCATGTGGGTATGGCCAGACCAAAGATCGGTTCCTTGTGTGGGGAAGATTTTGTTCCTCAGAGGGGGGTCATTCGAGGGGGTGTAGGTATGGGAGGGGGATGATAGAGGGGAAGATAGTCGTTTCAGTCATGAGGGGGTTCTCCTCCCCTGACTGAGGAGGGAGCGAGGTGTTGGAACAGATATTATACTATGGTTCTAGGTGTCTCCTAGTGTTGTTGGTTTCGAGGTTAAGTAGAGTTGGTATTTTCAGTGTGTTGTATTAGAGATAGGGGTGTTATGTCTGTGTGTGGTTGTATGCGCGCACGTGTGTGTGTGTTTTAATGTGTCTGTTCTGATTTATGTGTGGGTGTGTATATGTGTATGTGTATGGGTGTGCATGCGAGTTCACCTTGCATTTCATGTTTTTGTGTGATGGTATTACGTTCTGTTCAGTTCAGGAGTGAATCTGGTGATGAAGTTTTTTCCTGTGTAAGTAAATAAAAATAATTGTCTATTTGGAAGATTGGCAATATTTTGAAGCTGTTTCCACTGCATGTGTGTACGTGTTTTGAAACATAGAGGTGTCTGTTATCTGCAATGTTGATGTTGTTCTTATGTAAGGCCACTCTATTGCTGAAATTTTTGGTGGCGCCTATGTAGGATTTCTTGCATGTTGTGCATCTTAGTGCATATACTACATTTCTGGAGGTGCGATTTAGATCCTTTTTTATTTTGAATGTTTGTGCTGGGTTTTTGAATGTGTATGTGTTACCTTCTATTATTATGTCACATACTCCACATCGCGGTTTGTTGCCTTTTGTAACTCCTTTTGTAGTATGTGGGACGAGTTTTGAGGAAGTTAGGATGTGTTTTAAGTTTTTGGGTTGCCGTTTGCTTTTTATTATTTTTGTTGTTTTAAGTATGTTGCTTAGTTTGTCGTTCTGATTGAGGAGGATAAGGTTTTTTTGTTATCTGTGTGAATAATTCTGGGTTGTTTGTGTTGTGTATAGAGACGTATGCTAGAATTTGTTCTTTGTTGTGTTTTTTTGGGGTTCTTAGCTGGTTTATTGGAATTTTTTCAGCCAGTTCAATACCTTTCTGTATTTGTGGTAGTGGGTATCCTCTTTTCTGCAATGTTATTTGTAGTGCATTCAGTCTAGTTGAACGGAGTTGTCTGTCTGTTACTATGGTGCAGACTCAACGTGTTAGGAAGTAGGATATTGATTTTAGACAGTTTTTAGGATGGTGGCTTTTGAAGTGGAGGTATTGTTGAGTGTCTGTGGGTTTGTGGTAGATGTCTGTGATTATGTTGTTGTTTTTTATTGTTACTAGGTGTCTAGGAAAGGTAGTTCTGTGGGGCTTTGTTCTAGTGCGAAGTTGATTTTTGGGTGTAGATTTTGTAGCAAAGTGTGGAGTTCTTTGATATCCCCTCATGAGGTTATCCAGAGGGTAAAGCAGTCGTCTAGGTATCTTTTCCAAGATTTTCTGAAGAGTGTTTTTATATTGTGTCCGTACTTTTGCTCTATCCTTTCATAAAGGGTCTCTTCTTGGAAGGCGAGTGTAAGGGTGGCATATGTCGGTGCCATTTTGGTACCCATTGCTGTGCATATTCTTTGCGTAAAAAGGTAATAGTAAACACAATCCCCTTTCTATAAATATATGTGCATGCGTGCATATGTTTGTCCAAAACAATATACCTACCAACCCCTTGTGTCAGTTTTTATCTACAAATGTGACACTTGATGTATTTGGTTATCGAATCCTTGTAAAAGTTTTCTTGTTTCTAGCCAGGAAAATAAATGCAAAAGTGTGAAAATTAACAAAACAATGGAATTCACTTTTTATTACATTCTAACATGACACAAGGCACAGCGCATGACTATGAGAGCTATTATCAGGGACATAGTATCAGGGATACTATGTAAAAAGTTTAGCAACAAAATGTCTCTTCGCATTTCACATGGATTTCTGCATGTCAATACAGTTGCAGAAGCTGGGACCCTGGTGAGGAATTTCAATATTTAGCAGTTCTGGGGAAGAAACTATTAGGAATATCTAATGTTTATCGCTAGGACTTTTCTGCTTGTCGAGTTTGTCGGCAGTACTTACTTTGAGGGGGTAACAGGACTTGTAATTTTTCGGAGATCCGCCATTACAATACTTGTAAAAAAGGGAGAGGGAGGTAAAAGTTAGTCGATTGGACAGACGTGGAAGCTTTGACGACAGTTTAGACCCTACCAGGTTTGGTTCTTTAATCTACTTTGGATTACATTATTTTTTATAGGATATTCGAGTGATTTTCCCGCTTTGGAAGAAAATGGAGTGTATAGTTTGTGAATGTGAGCAGTGCGGTTTTTAGAGGGACGTGTACAGAAGTAACTCGTAAATGATGGGGTTAGGAAGGACAGAGAAGTACAATCTCATGTTGTCAAGATGTAGTAGTTGGGTGAATAGGCACTTTTAACTTGGCGGTTGTTTATTGGCCCATGCTTTCGATTTGATCGGAATTAATATCACCCCCTCATCGCTGTTTACTTCCCTATCTTTGTATTTTAGTATTGTTTTTTACCTGGTGTCGACATCATAATTTCTATTTTATTGTTAATTTATATTTACTTATTTATTTTTTATTCTTTCTTTGTTACTCAGTCATTTTTCTATAAGTTTTAAATTATTTATTTGTTTATTTGTTTAGGATATGTGTATACATGTTAAAATGAATTGCAAGTTATTAGATATACAAGCGTATTTTTATAAGTTATATGAAGCCAGTATACTGTGGGTTGCATTTTCTCTAAACCTTGTTGTCTGAAGTAATTACGGCGTACAAGATATTCAAATCTACATGTAAACTTAATTATGATAATTTTCATTTTTCATATATATAAAAGAACTTTGTGAATCAGACTTTTAAGCTATTATACATTTATCTTTGTCAAGTGTTTAACACGTTTAAAAAATATATATTATGTTTAACACACGGGACACTTCACACGCTCAAGAAATTTAAATGTAATTTTAACTGAAGAATATAAAATCATCCATATTTAAAAAGAAGCAGTAATCAAAAACTGCCTGAAGATGATTTATGAAACTATGTTGAAAGCATTGAAAAACATAAAAGGAAAAAAAACAGATGGACGAACACGACTTTTAAGCACAGATTTGACCGAGAAATAAGCGCAACAATTCGAAAAATTGAAGAATCACAGAAAAAGTTAATTAAGCAAAAACACACCTATTTACAGGGTTCGCTCCATCTTTGACATACTATGGTTATCCTCGAAGAGGTGCCTGCGCGTAAAAGTCTTATTGGCAGGAGGTGCGCAATCTCCAACCACACGTCTCCTGAGTCGACATTGTTAAATACCAGTGGCAATTGAAATGTAGAAAACGACTAAAAATAAATGCCGAGATAACCGGAGAGCACCTACAGCTCCTAGAATTCCCTAATTGTCACCCATTTGGTGATCCGATGAGAACCGGTGTATCAACGTGATTATGCCCTATATATATATATATATATATATATATATATATATATATATATATATATATATATATATATATACGACGGTAATTCTTGGCCTGAAGACGTAATCCCCCAACGCGGGTGATTACAGAAACATGTATGCACATATGTAGTCATTAATGTTTGTATAAATAAATTTAATATATATATATACACATATATATACACACACACATATATATATTATATATATATATATATATATATATATATATATATATATATATATATATATATATATATATATATACGTAGTTTGTTGATTTTTTAAACGATATTAAGGTTATCGTCTTCACCTTGGAGATCCGGCGCGACCTCTTTCTATTTGGCCGTATTATATATATATATATATATATATATATATATATATATATATATATATATATGTGTGTGTGTGTGTGTGTGTGTGTGTGTGTATATATATATATATATATATATATATATATATATATATATATATACATTGCCCTGAAATTTATTCAACAAATATATTCTACATTCTCATCTAAGTAATACATCCAATATTGAACGTCTCCTCGCAACAACTGTTATTTGGCTTAAATGTATATAGCAATAATTGAGACAAAACGGGTACACATCTCGGTTTGATTCTCTACAATATTTTACATCCTATTAACCTTTTCGAGTGCATAAGGTTGGCATATGAGTTTCATATTTTGCGAAGGCATTTAAATTTTACCCCACAACATTTATATCTGATTATTTTGTTTCCTTCGCTGAAATGGTGAACGTTTTATTTGAATATGCTTTTCCCGCTGGAAATATTATTTTCTTTGCATTATATATAATAACAAGCATTTTATACACATTTCAGAAAATCTGAGACGGTTCGTAATGTAAGAAATGTTCCATTATCATCTGAAATAATATTATAGCATTGTCCTTTTTCCCTAAGTAGGTAAGAGTATCATTGCATTGGAATAATAGAAACCAGAATAAAAACATGCATATATCCCGAACGAAGCGATAGATATTATTACAAGATATAGATGGGGCGTCTTCGAATTACAAATAAACATAATGCTTGTAATAACAATAAAAAGCAACGATACATAAAGTATCATATATAAAGCGTTCGTTGCAAGCACGTGCTAGTAGACAGCATGGCGCCAAACAATTCAGTCGGCGCTATATTTGCCATCTCTCTACACTCAAGTATAAACTTCTAATTGAACTCCCTTGAGGATAAAATAGTGCAATTCTCATCTACATCACAGAACCTTATAGAACACTCATTATTCACTAAGTTTGATATAAACACAAATTTACTAATGAAAACAACTTCACATATTTATTAGATATATACGTTTAAACTGAAAGTATAAATGTGAACTAAATCGGATCATGAGTTTACAAATTACAGTTATTTAAATGGGGTGGCCTCTCGGGACACTAATAATAAATACATAAAATAGTATAAATAAAAGGGTGTTACAGAAAAAAACTTCATGATTCTGAGACCATAAGCTCCATGAATCGCTGTCAGAATGTTTATATAAAACTAGCCATGAACGGAGTCCGGCTTTGCCCAGTTGTAAAATGCGCTTAAAAATGATATTTTAATTGATTCAGAGTTCGTACATATTATTACAGAGTCGTGATTTCAGAAGTAAAAAAAAAAACAAATATTTTGTGCCAACATTAGAGATCGAAATTGAACCAAATCTATTGCCTTATAGCTGGGGACGTTACCACTGTACCATATGGCACGCGTATAATCTGATAAAAATTAAATTATCATTGATGTACTAAATGTATAACGATTTTTTCAATTGTTACCAATTTGTTACCCCTTAAAGCCATTTAAACTGGCTAAAGACCCATAAAAGAGCGATCATTCTACATCCAAACATTTGAGGCCGATAGCGCCGCTCTGCGACGTTTAGTTTCGGAAATGATAGAGTGTGAAAAGATGGAGACATACAGACAAATACAGGGAATTTTATAAATAAGACTATATAATTTGTTTGTGCTTAAGTCCTTTTTCCTACGACGAGAAGATAATATAACCTCATAAAATAAAGGGAAACTACTGTTAGAAATTTATAAAACAATTAAAATATCTCCGAATATATACTGCATATAAACCATGCATTTTAACGAGCAAAATACGTTTTACGAGAATCAATTATGTTAAATGCTTTATTTGGAGCAGTTTAACTGGAATCAAGTTCATGTGCTGCAGTTTTACGGAGACAAATGTTGCTCAATATTCAGCCCGCCTTAATCCGCCCGTTGTTTCGGAAGAAACCAGCATGTCGTTTGGTCAGATTGATGATTGAAGTTGCAACAAACAATAAAATTTACGCAAACCGAAGCATATGAAAATAGGTCTATCCGTTTGAAACCAAACCAAAAAGTTCTATACAAGATTTAAGCTTAGCGTTCAACGATTTTACTAGAAGAAAAAAATAATGTCTTGAGAATATGTCACAGTAAACGATAACATTTTCCGATGTCAAATTGTTAGATAATTGCCAGCTGCATATGGAATGACGTCAAGGAAAGTCTATCAAATCCCGGATTCAGGTGTCTCACGAATGACGTCAAATAAGTATGGGGGTGTGGAATTTTATGGGATGGAGACAGAAAGACTGGTCATCATTTCAGGAATACGCCTAGTAGGATGCTTTGATGTCATATATGCCAATAAAATATAGACCAAGAACACGAAGAAGAAAAGCGGCGATGACCGGTAAAACAAGCGACACATTTTTCTCCACTGCTACACACACTCCGCCATCCTCGTCTCCATTAAAGTCATAACCGTTATTCTGAAATCGAAAACGTTTAATTAAATCAAATAAATATATTTTATAAGCGGGTGTGCTTTATTTCGCTGCCACGGGTATGTATCGGGACATAACCAAAAAGTGTTTTTTTTTTTTTTTTTAGAAATTATATAGACTAAAAATCACATTAGACGAACGGCTGCGGCGAATATATAATAATATAGTTTTAATCAATCGGTGAATATTGTCAAAACTATAAACATGCAAGAATTAGCATGCAAAGTGTTTACTTATATTTATTTGATGAAAATGAACAATCATTATCGAATGCCAAATTTTCATCTGTTGAAATAATAAAGCTATAAGGCATGCCTTTTTAATCTAACATGCATTTAAGCAAACAGCACACCCATCCATGCAGGCACCTTTTAAACAACGCATCGGTTGTCGCCCTTGTGGAAACATCCGCTTTTCCCAACAGGTGGCGCTCTCTATTTCCTCTTCCGTTTCTCTCTCTCTCTCTTCTTTCTCTTCCCACTCGAGACATCGAGCTGACAATACGCGTTTGTAAGTGGCAATCAAATTACACCCACACCTCGACAGGGCGTTTACCTTTCTCAAGGTAAGAATGAAACTCGTAGAAACAAACTCTTACACGCACAATGAACTCTCACATACATTCACGCACGCATACACACAGCCAACGTTTATTTACATGCATGCTAGTTTATAAACACACAAACAATGTGGAACGTTCGTAACCTTTCTATGTGAATAAAGATTCCTTATAAATATGTAAATATATGATAATGTTTAAGGTGCTTCATTTCAATGTATCAAATATAACACGTGCACTTCTTGTTGGTTGTTTTTATTACGCTGTCCTAGCAACGAGGAACTCAAACTATCCATCTTGTTGAACACACAGCCTAATCCATTAATTGGTCCATACACGCAGCCTAGAAAGAGGGGGTCCATCTATACAACCAGTATACAAAATGCGCACGAGTGCCCGACAAACCACTAATAAACAATGACCATAAATAGAGATAACAAGATGTTGTTTTACCAAAATAAGCCACTGTTTTACAATTCGATCTTAAATATGAACTCCATAGATTGAACAGAAATTTCTTTTTACGTAACCAGTGAACAAACCCGGGCTTATGGCTGTTATCAGATATCAGGAAAGTTCATTCCAATAAAGAAAGATTCCAATGATAGTGGATATAGTAAAAAATCATTTATAAAGTTGTATTTTGATTAGTTACGACAAAAAAATAATGGATCGATGTTTTTTCTAAAACAATATCTGTCTGCAGAAAAAATACAGGACAAGCTTATTAATATGAATTGCTGGATTAATGGTGTATATATGATGTGAACTAAGAGGAACAATAAAAAGAATAAAACGGCGGAAACTAGGAAATCGTAGAAGAAAGCATCACAACAAAACAGAGGAAATGTCAAAAACACGGCACAGAAAAAAAGTGAAGAAAGAAAGTAAAAGAAATATATCTCTAGTTATGTATTTATCTATAAGACTACTATATAATAAAATGTCTTTGTCTCTGTGTGTCATTGAGTTCGTTTCCTGTGGACTCCAAAACGAATGTAACTTGTTCAAAAATGTTCTGTTAATCAAAATAACAATAATAATTCAATTCAAGAAAATATGAAGTTTAAATATATATATATATATATATATATATATATATATATATATATATATACATACATACATATATAAACTGCATATTTTCTTTAATTAAAGTATTATTGTTACAAAATTTACCTCTGCGATCTCTAACAAATTAGCCAATTTTTAATCTAAACATTTTAATTTTTACATTTAGTGTATTCACGCATAGTACACGCTTTTTATCGTTTTATGCCGAAAATTTGGCTACCAAGGGGTCAAAACTTAAAAGATTTTATCTTTGCGGTCTCTAGCAAATTATTAAGCCAATGTTGGGTCTACACATTTGACATTTTACATAAAGGGTATTCAGATATGCGGTAAGCTTTTTAATCGGTTGTTGGGCGAAAATTTTTCTTCCAATCGGTCAAAGTTCAAATGGTTGACATTTGCAGACTCTACTACACTTCTACGCCGATTTTGTTTCTATACACTTGAAATTGAAGATGTAAGTTTCCGTGACTTGAGTCACACTTTTTAATATGCACATAAAGTTATAGAGAGTACTGAGAGCTAGGCTGAACAACTAGAATATATATCGTTATTCAATAGTCTTTTTACAATGATTTCATAATATATATATATATGTATATATATATGTATATATATGTATATATATATATATATATATATATATATATATATATATATATGCTATGAAGTACTGTTTGTAAATTACATCAGACGGCGTCATGTCTGACGCCAGATATGGAAAAAAGTAAGGTGCAAATATTTGAGCAAATTCGCCGCGCAACGCCGGGCAAAAATTATATATATATATATATATATATATATATATATATATATATATATATATATATATATATATATATATATATATATATATATATATACACTATAATAATTATTAAATACCTACAGACACAATTATTTTATTCTTTTCGGGAATCTTCAATGCAGGGTTTCAGGATTAACGCCGATTATACATACATACATACATACATACATACATACATACATATATATGTATATATATATATATATATATATATATATATATATATATATATATATATATATATATACTCGGTTTTTTTATTCAAAAGTAATGGGCTAGTGAATTCAATGAGGTTGTTAGATAGTGCACAATAAAAAGAGCTGGTAATACTTGTTTATTGTTATATAAACATGTTCACATCCCGCTGCTACAAACAGCCACTTGTTTCAATCAAACAACAGATATCATCAGACAGCGACTTGACTATTCAAATGTTCAATGAATAATGGATTTTTATTTTATTTTAGGTAGGAGCTCTTTAAAAGTTGGAGTTAAAAAACCTTAAAACACAGAACTTTAATTCTAAGATGTAAAGAGGGAGGCGCAATCTAAATAAAGTTAAAACAATTTATAATGGAGAGAGAATGATTAAGAGGAGAAAAAAGAAATTGAGAAAGAAAATAAATAGAGAAAGAAATATGATATGGAGAAGAAAAAGAACAAAAATCCTTAATAAAATGTAGCATTGTGTAAATTGTTTTCTTTATTCATAAATCTGGACAGAGCTTATGGGATTGCCTTTTTCTTTATCAATAAATATATATATATATATATATATATATATATAAGTATATATATATATATACATATATATATATTAATATATATATGCATATATACATATATATATTAATATATGTATGCATAAATATATATATATATATTAATATATATATACATACATATATATGAATATATTAATATATATGCATATATGTATAGTGGAATATATATATATATATATATATATATATATATAGTCGAATATTAACGACGAAAATCGGACAATTAAAATATGTGTGTATTTGCCATGTGTGTGTGGGTGTGTGTGCGTGTGGACAGAGCTTATGGGATTTCAATCAATATTAATATATATATATATATATAAATATATGCATACATATATATATTAATATATATATATATATACATATATATATGAATATATATACACGCATATATGTATATATATATATAGTCGTATATAGACGACGAAAATCGGACAATTACAATATGTGTGTGTGTTTGTCATGTGTGTATGTGTGTGTATGTGTGTGTATGTGTGTGTGCTAGTTTCATCTTCTATCAATAAAAATAAGCCCGACTTGATGAATACACAATATGCATTTTGTATAATGCTGGAATTGTTTAACAAGTGTTTATTTCCTTAAGATAAGACTATACTTAGTGTGATTATAACGCAAAACGGAAGATCATTTTATTCGATTTGAAACATTTATTCAACAATACGTAAATAAAGATAATAACTTTTATATATTCTCCTGATCAAAAATTAAAAACCACTTGAAATCTTTAAACTGAAACCTTTTTAAAAGTATAGATTATAACTCCTATCACTTAAGATCACCAATACTATCAATGGAATGATTATGAAAAAGCACATTCTAAATATTTGCTTCAGACATCTACATTTATATAAATTAATAATTTTACTCTCAATCAAAATTATGAAACCAAGGGTATAAATTATTCAGAATGGTATGAAAATTGTATTAATACAACGAAAAATATAATGAGTTCTATCTTTACTGGTTTTCATGACCTCAAATATGAAGTTTTCGGGTGATTTGTTGTTCCAACTTTTGAATATAGCTTCACGAAGTCCATTTTTTGTTTAATATTGTTTACTTTTTCGATAGACATAAATCCCCAAACATTTTCCATAGTGTTAAAGTCCCTATTAAAGTTAAACCACACTTATCAAATTATTCTTATGTAAGTCTATATCAAAAACATTTGTAAACTTTTTTTTTTATTTTTTTATTTTTTTATTAACATACTTCGTGGACCAGGCGCGAACGCAGACCCCAAAAATTTTAATAAACCACTGTTCTGTCAGACCAAACATACCCATTCCTGTGTCTCGATAATTTTCTATCATCATATGTAATCAGTTTTTTTAAAGAGTCAACCATATAGGAGCCTATTCGTGACCAGAAACACACACACACATACACATACACACAAACACACACATACATACATACACAGACATGTATATTATAGATATAGTGTAAAATTTTGCTGAAAATTCAAAAGCTGGCGTTTACTTTTTTACTATCTTCGTTTATTTCCTGAATTTTTCAATTACAGCTGTTTAATTATCTATCTATCTATCTATCTATATATATATATATATATATACATATATATATATACATATATATATATATATATATTTAGTTACATGGTATTTTAGCTGAAAAATAAATTCAAAGTCGCATAATTGTCATATATTTTCATAACTCACTGCATGAATCTATATATTAGCTTTATTTGTCTTTCTACCCGTCTCTATATCCTTATTCTCTCTGTCTTTCTCTGACAGACACACACCCACACTCTCTCGCTCCCCCCCTCTCTCTCTCTCTATATATATATATATACATATATATATATATATATATATATATATATATTGCTAGATATCTGTGTGCACATGGAGTTTTAAAAACCTATTAATAAAATAATTTATCCGTTATCTCACTAGGAAAAACGAACAACGTCTAATGTCAATGGCAGCCGTAGGCGGCCTCGCAACGTGACCGATAGCCTCGTCGAACGAAAAAGTTTTTGATTGATGGGATTCATCTATTTGGGGCTGGATATTCGTTGAAATACGTTCGCAAGGCCGATATATTTTGGGGTTCTCGATAATATTTATAACTTATCGCTCTGCCGTATAGGACCAGTGAGCCTGAAAGATAACAACTGAGTTGGAATGACTTTAAGTCCAACAACAATTGAGGTCCGTGGATACAGACATTATTTCGATCAGAACTTGTTTTTATGTCATTTGTATCTCTGTATACGATAGAGATGTATCATATCCTGGAATCAATTCGTTTACAATCATTATCGGACGTTGGTGATATCAAATAATTCTATTTATTCAACGGAACATTTCACATTATCATTTACAGCAGATTATGTTATAGTGGGTGTACATTATTCAGCAAGTATTACCTATGCAGACCTTTCTAAATGCGTCAGGTAACAAATTGATGTTCTTAAATAAAAAAAATATTTAATTACACCTCTAAGTCAGAGCAAATTTTACAATGTAATACACACCATTATATTTAAGAAGAAATTTTCTGTATTTGTCTTTGAATAAAAACAAGGAGTGTCCAAAACGCGGAGTGAAATACAGCGAACAGATGTGTAGTGTGGTAGTTATGTTACATGAAAAGGTTGTTCCCTTCTCCTGTAAGTAAGAAGACATACTAGATAAATGAAAATGATATTAGGATGCGGCTAGAATCGAAATCTGTAGGCAAGTATCAAAGATAATGGAAAATGGAATGCTAGTCCATTGTAAATTCTATTAGAAATAGTTAAATATTGTTTATATCGGAACAAGAGTCGATTGTACATTCTTTTAGAAATTTGCTTCGAAACCGGTTAGCTGACACCTTCATTTTTATTTTTTAATTTCACAATCTAAAATAAATAATGTGTTCGAACAAGTTTAGATTTAGTCTTTACATGGCCATAATAAAATTTTGTACCCCGCAATATATATATATATATATATATATATATATATATATATACATATATATATATATATATATATATATATATATATATATATATATATATATATATATATATATATATATATATATATATATATATATAAATGATTTACAGTTTAAAAAAAAAACTTACTGGTGGGATGAATAAAATTTAAGATTTTGGAATATAGAAAAAAGGCTTATACATTTATGTACATACGAATAATGATTGAGCTTACATTATCCGTTTATTCGTAAACTGATTCCCATAAGATGAATATCTATATATTAGGTTGGTGCGAAAATAATGTCGTTTTTGACGTTCAACTTCAAAAGGTCATTATTCTTTTCATAATAAATCTTATTAATCGAAAGAAGAACAATTAGAATCGACGCAATGTATTTATCCCATTAGCATTGAAATACATACTAGAAGCGATGAAGTCATTGAAAGCCGATTCGGCATCATCTCCCCATTTTGAAGAAATTTTCACGCAGATAAATACCGAGATGCCTGAAAAAGTGATAATCGATAGGGGAGAAGTCCTCTGAATTGCAAATGAGGTAGATTCTCGTAGCACAATTCGTTCAGTTTCTGCAGGATCAGTCGAGTACCATGTAGGCGAGCGTTGTCATAGATGAGAATTGGTTCCTTTTATTGACCATCTTCCGGCACATACATTGCAGCATCTGGTGCATTTTGTCTATTTGTCGGCAGTACATCTCCGCCGTAATTGTTTCTCCCGGATTCAAGGAGCTGCGATGGATTAGACCGCCCACAGACTAATAAAAAAGCATTATAACATTTTTTGGTGAAATTTCGGCTTCGAAATGTGTTGTAGAGCTATTAGATATCTAACCTCTGTACCGAACGTCGCCGGTTGTTTAAGGTGGCTAACTTCTATTCACACGTCACACGTCGTTCGAGAGATAGGTCGTTTTTGTTTGGGCAGAAAAACGTAGAAGAAATCTGAAAAAAAAACGATAATTCTTTTGAACGCTGAGTCGGTAACTTAATAGTCGTTCGCCATTTAAAGAACGAAAAGTTGGATAAGTGGGTGCCGCATGATAGAACGAAAAAAATGTGTGTTTTTTTTCATTAATCTTAGTATACTCTATTTGAGTGTATATATATATGTATATATCATATGCATATATATGTATATATAGCATATGTATATATATATATACATATGCTATATATATATATATATATATATATATATATATATGTATGTATCATATGTATATATATATATATATATATATATATATATACATATGATACATACATATATATATACACACATATATATAAACACTCAAATAGAGTATACTGAGACATTATTAAATAAAAAACACAATATATGTATATATATATATATTTATATATAGCATGTATATATAGCATATGCATATATAGCATGTAAATATATATGTATATATATATATATATATATATATATATATATATATATATATATATATCATAGTTATGTAATTTATTAACCTGTTCTTCTTCCTTCCGTCATTCTGTTTTTTTTTTAATTTTTATTTTCTCTCTTCATGCTTCTTTTTCCTATTCTTTTTAGCTCTCTCTTCCTTTTCTTTCTCTATCGATTTCTACGTTTATCTTTCATTTTGGTAAAACTTGGCATCCCCTTTTTCTCATATCGCCTTCTATTTTTGAGTTTAAAATGTCACCTAATATTACCTCTCCCACTTAAATTTCGCGATTTAATATTTATGTTTGCAAATACGAACAATATATTCCAATTTGAATTCTTTGAATAGCGGATGAACTGTATTTATGTCGACTGACGAGCATCTTTTCATTTTCTTCATAAACCAATTGTCCGAAACATTAGCATGTTCAGTGTAGCGACTATGTAATATTTGTCTATATAAATAAAAAAACATATCATATTTTACTGTTTTATTGAGCACTCTTAATCACCTCATTTCACTTCATTGGCTTTGTCTCCTGATTATCTTTAATTTGGAGTATATATATATATATATATATATATATATATACATAAAACGATATATATATATGAGAATAGGAGAGTTTTATGAAAACATAAAATCATAAAATTACCATCCTATTAACGAAACCACTGTAATGAAAAAGTTACCAAAATGATAAAAATGTAAGTTTTAAATTTCAACAAAGTTTTCTACTATATATGCTCTGCACCTATAAAGTAGATACATTGAACTTTACTCGAAATTAACGGGGATTCAGTTTTTATCATAACAGTCTCCACCCGTTAAACGAAAGCGGTATACATTGAAATGTCAAAAAATAAACAGTATATATATATATATATATATGCATATATATATATATATATATATATATATATATATATATATATATGCACATGGTAATGCTAGGGTATTAGAGTCAGAACACCGCCTTTCTCACTATTTTACCATTTACTTTATATATATATATATATATATATATATATATATATATATATATATATACATGAGTATATCGACATTATAAATGTGGGTAGTAAATATTTGGTGTCCTGTGACATGTGATTATTCGGTCGGTGGTCAATAGAAGATACATCGTAAGGAGGGGGTAATTCATTTTATTTCACTGCATTATATTCTTGTAAGCTTGGCGTTAAATCACACCATAAACATACACAGACCTCTACAATAACATCTAACCTTCCGAACATTTGTGCCAACAAAAATACCTCTTTATCACGACCCACGCCGTTTCTATCGCTGGTTCCTATCCGTAACCTGACATCAAATATATTTCGAGATCATATCTATTCTTGGAACGAGGGTCAGTTTTAGTTTGTTCTGGAAGCGGGTCATCGTAAAGGTTCGTCGGCTGACTATCGAATTCGTTAGAAAGATTAAGATCTTGAGCCAAGTGGACGGATCTATTTTTGAGATACATTTTAATGTACAGACATTTAAAATAAACTAGCTGGACGCCCGGCGTTGCACGGTTGTACAATGCGCTTAAACATGATATTTAAAATTTATACAGAGTGCGTATGTACTAAATGTAAATCGGTTATTAAATATTATATATTACGAGGAATAATTTGTTCGGTAGGCTAATTCGTAAAAAGTAAAGAAGGTATACTAATGTCAATCATCAAATACCTTCTGTCTTTGTTTATAATATCATTTCAGCTGATATTTGAACTTGACGCTGAATCCCCTGGAAATGCCACTTCTGATTAATGTTTAGTTTTTTTTTGTTTTTTTTTTAATATGCAAACGAACTAATGATTTCCGGCGATTTAAAATGGTAATTGTTATTAATCGTAAATTGAACTCACTAATTAGAAAAAATATAAAGTTAATAACTTAGGTACACCTGGTTTTGAACAGAGAATATTTCAATCTGTAATCAACTGATCTATACTTCCAGATGACAATAGGACTGGTCTTTGTAAAAAAAAAAAAACAAAAAAAAAAAACAGGTGATTTGCTGAAAATTGAATCTTCCTTGATTTGTAAGTAAAAAAATATTCATTTGTAAAAATTCTTAGTTGGGAAAACGTTATAAGACAAGACTTATTGGAGGCAATGATTACTGCGAATACAGTTAAAAGACTCAGCATTCCTCTCCCGTCGCGGTTTACCACCTGAGGAAGGCCAGAGGAATAATTGGCCGAAACGTTGTAAAACAACTAAAAGATAATATTCGGCAAATAAATAAACGATGCTATACACATTGCAAATCTCGAATTTACATATATATATATATATATATATATATATATATATATATATATACTTTTACACAGTTATCACTACTTATCAATGCCCGGAAACCACTCAAGGATAAGGGTTATTGCAAGTACATTACGTTAGTGTGGAGATTTGATGAAGAGTTTACTTAAGGGGGCGGTTCATTAGGAATTTGTTAACGTTGGACTTGAATACATCCAAGTTGTAGTCCGGTGGGAAGCAGGCAGACGGAACAGAGTTCCACAGGCGTGCAGTTCTAAGAAAGAAGCTTTGTTCATGGAATCCGCGTTTCGATTTAGGCACAGATATAGAGTGGGGGAAATTTTTTACAGTGGATTCAGCTAGACGGGTGTTTTTCGTGAAAGATTGGCGAGGGGGGACCAGAGTTTGGAGTTCAGACGAGCACCTGCCATGGAAATAACGATAAAACAAGGATAGGCTCGCAACGTCTCTTCTGTGAGAGAGAGGTTGCAGGGTAGAGAAAAGGGCATCCCCCACTAATCCACGAAGTCTATATTGTACTCTGTCAAGGCAGGATAGGCTGTTTTTAGCAGCTCCTGCCCAGATATGGAAACAGTATTTTATCCTTGCTTATTTTAATCGATGCATATTACTATGAAGTTAGTGCCAAATTAAAGTCGTTTTTATCAGATATATATACGTCAAAAACGACATCCTTTGTGCATCAACTTTATATTTTCGAAGAAATACTTCGGAAAAAATATTGCGTTACTTTTCTTGTACATATTTATATAGATAAATATCAATTCTTCCATCATTTCATGTACAATTTAGTTAATACAATCCGTCCATTCTTCTCTCCATGTAAGACAAACAATTTTAGATGCAAAATAGAAAAAATAAATGACAATAAGCTAATATGAGAACAAGCTAAAACTACCCCGCAAGCTTAACTGAATTTGAAAAAAATATAACTTTATAATAAAATGTCAATGAGGACTCATTCATTTTCTTTATAAGAAATCATAAAAATATTTATATGTGAAAAGTATTAATTAATTTCCTGTGAATATTTTCGTGACACAATCTGATTAATAACGAGTGCAAACATTGTCGAAGTTAATAGGCCTTATTCTTCTACGGTAATCTACATTTGAAATCTCTTAAGTATAATACATACAGTATATATATATATATATATATATATATATATATATATATATATATATATATATATATATGGTGCAATTAGGTGGACGCTGGAAGACCCTAGCTCTGGCAGGAAGACTCGGCACCGATCTACCATTCACAAGGTGCTCAGTCATTGTTTCACAAGTGATGCTCCGACTTTGTATCCTTCTCGCACTGCTCCCTTCACCCCCGACTTTAACCTCCTGAACTACTTAGTTGTGTCCTCCGTCGAGTACATCACCAACAAAACCTCCCACAACACCAAAACATGTCTGATCGGCGCCATCCGCCAAGTTTTCCTTGAGCTCCTGCCGGTGCGCATCGATACGGTGATTGAGGCTGAAGCCTGTTACATTGAATAGATGTCAGTTGTGTTAAATAATCAAGTTACCCATATTGATTATTCTTCAGCTAAAACTTTAAAATAAAGCTGTGGTGTTGTTTCTTAGGGAGTCAACTTTTTCGTGCTACTTTGTATAAAAATTAATCGATGAGCAATCTTACTTGGCTTTATCACATGTCATTATGACGGTTTTATTAACAGATAAGAAAGATATGTCTATTTCCTCCCTTTGTCGTATATTCTCCTTAATATATGCCATCTTAAGTTTTTCTTTGGGGTAATGCAATTATATTATTTTCTTTATTTGTTTTTGCCGTATTAAAATATACGACAAATGCGGAAGTACTAAGATCTACCTTGAAACTCCCGGGCTCCCCAAGCCTTTTAGCGTCCTTATTTATGACAGAGGTAATGTTTTCGTCCGTCATATGCCCTTCTAAGCCGAACTCTCGATTTAAATCTGCAGATCTTTCCACATGTCATTTACATCTGCACATCTTTAACACATGTCATCGAATCTCCATACAAAGAAACCACAATCTCGTCAAATGCGAATCTAAACGTAATGTGTTATTTATGTCTTGTGTGTTTATAAAAAAAAAACACTTACCCCTGCATTTAAGGAATACGCGATTATAATTTTGAATTCTGCATGCATTTGTATCTATCGGGATATTCCCTCGTTCACTGAACTTTCAACTTTGCTGATTACCCCTGTATATATTTATATTTTTGTGCGTTCCTTTTGTATACATGCATCCTATTACTTTAAGTCTGTCTCTAATTAACTAAATTTTAGTTTTTTTTTCTATTATCCCAGGACGCTATTAGTCACATCCTAATAGTTTTTTTGTCATTTTATCAACGTCTATCAACTTCACGCACCTACATTTATAATTTGCCTTAGATTTCACCCCTCCTTTTACAGTTAGTAACAGCGCAACCCAAAGAAATATAACTATATACTATCTTATGAAAATGATTATCATACCTACCTACTCCATATCATCTTGTAACTCAACCCCTTAATTAACCGTCGGTTCTTCCCCTATCTTGCTAAATTAAAACTAATTACAATGTACCTATTTACTATGCCTCCCCACGGGGCAGAGTTAGACACCAGGGTCGTTTTTTAATGTGGAGAAAAGGTACAAAAATAAATTGTCTCAGTCGTGAAGGACTGATCCTCAACCGAAAGAGAACAAGAAATGGAAATGCAGCATCTGAGGAACAGATACTACACTTTGAGGTATTTATTTGCTCCCCCACTGAGCAAATTAGGCACAAGGCCGATTTTTAAAGTGAGGAGTGAAGAGGAAATGGGGGCCAACTCCCCGGGGAGTAGGGAAACTGGATAGTTACAATTGGTATGAAGGGGTGCCCCTACATTGACCAAGGTGTTATATGTGGGGTTCCCCCCCCACATATGGTCTTTGCTTGCAGTATCTGCCGGAACAGATACTACGCTTTGATCTTTACCAAAAGGACAATTTTAACACTACGCTCAATGTAATCAACACCACAATGTTCATTAATTTCCTAACCTCACTCCATAAGCAATAGTTATAAGTAACGTTATAATAACCGTTATATTTGATAACATCCTACTTAGCTTATATTCCCTCGCTTTAATACATCTTTATAATATTACGCCTGAAAGCATACACCGTCTCTTAGCAGTGCTGTGATCCCGGTGACCTCTGTTGATAAAATACATTTTAGCGTTACTCCACTGCATACATATTACACATCTTACAAACAAATCCTAACCCTAACCCTAACCCCACTGCATACATATTACACATCTTAAAAAAAAAACCTAACCCTAACCCTAACCCTAACCCCACTGCATGCATATTACACATCTTACAAACAAACCCTAACCCTAACCCTAACCCCACTGCATAAATATTACACATCTTACAAAGAGATGAAATAAAACCACCACCCAACCTACCCCATATATTCCTCTTGAGTTTAAACATATAAATTACGCACATTCTTTAAGACTATGATAGAAAGCCTATATACCTATTTAGATTACACTTCATATAATGCGCTCCTCCCTTATCCAACAATCAAATATGGTTCTCCGAAACAACATCAAAAATGTTATTTATTTATTTCGTTCCTGGTGATAGACCTCACATTCCCATTATGTAACCTAGTATCTGCTCTACTCTTCTGATGAGAAGCATTAGGTTTCAAAATATCTTCTTATAAAGAGTCACCTTCATCCCCCAACTTAATGTATGTATCCTCTTATAGAATACATCTATATATATTAATATATAGTGTTTGTGATTTCATTTTCATATATATATATATATATATATATATATATATATATATATATATTATTTTCGTGAGCTAGAAATTTTCATCTTACAGGCTATGAAATTATCCAGAATGTTAAAACTATACATAATTAGAATGAAGCCTGATAGTGCAATAGACACCAATCATCTCATCAAGAACATGGATATGAAACTGTAATAACACAATATTCAAATTAGTTAAGTCTTATGTAGTCGCTCGTAAATACATGGAAATGTATTTTAAAAAAATTCGTTTTAACAATTTAAAGAAGAAAACAGATTTTTTATATCAATATCTTGACGAGATACACATTACTTTATACGTATATAGATTACGTCAGAAGATACAATTATAATTGCACGGAACCTCCTTTAAAATCAAATGCAATGAATTCAATCTATTTATGTTTCAAAATAAATGAGTAACCTACTATTTATTCAATGCATTGTCGTTTTACCCACGCCTTTTTTTATTTATTTCTATACAATCACAGTGAATAGCATATCATAATTGCAAGCGCGTATAATAAGAAAATAGTGGTAACGAACGCTTTGAACATACACATAGTTTAGACGCTTCTCCCTGCTTAACTTCCAGTGTATTTATCAGTGCTGTACCATCGTAAAATAAATAAATAAATAAATAAACGCTTTTATTTTTTTATTCGCTTCAGGCGAGAAAAATCGCGTTCATAGAAAAAAAAAATACCACGAATTCGTTATATCAGTTGACGATGCGAGTGGTGAACGTTGGACGTGCAAATTTGCAACAAAGCCACAAATAAACAGGACATAATTGTGGAACAATAAAACTGCATCCTGTTTGCTTCGTATTTAAAATTAACAATGTACTAGAAAATACGAACACATTTTCAAAACACGAGTTGTTTATAGAAAAGGAAACATACACACGTAGATATATGCGCATATGCTTATATATATATATATATATACATACATATACGCATAAATTTATATATTAAGGCATACACTTATACATAAACACAAACACTCACACATATAGAAGAATATATATATATACACACACACTCGTATACTTATAGATATACATATGCTTACGAGTGGAGTGCAATAAGTAATGCCCCTGACCCACTTCCAGTTGTCTGATCTAGATTAAATTTTGCAAATGCAATGATTTATATCTCTACGGGTTATGTGGTAAATTACAGATCTTATATAATTGTGGGTTCTGTTTTACAAGTGTTTGAACTGAGTCATGTGTGAAATAGAGCCTGTTGAATCTCGAGCAGTGATCCGGTTTTTGTATTTGAAAGGACGCACACAACTGGAGACTTTTGATGAAAGAAACTTATGGTGATAATGCTCCAACATATGACCTTGTAAAACGCTGGCTCGTGAATTCAAACATGGCCGGAAGTCTGTGGAAACAGCTCCCAGACCTGGTCACGCCCCTTCTGCCATTGATGAGACATGCACTTTTGGAAGATCGCCGAATTACTATTTGCCAAATAGCTCAAGATGTCAAGATTAGTAAATCGTCTGTGGAAACTATCATTCATGACCATTTGCATATGAATAAGGTGTCTGCCAGATGGATTCCCAGGTTACTCACACCATTCCAGAAGCGAGAATGTGTCGAGTGCCCGAGGATGGATTTGGAGATGTGCCAAGAAGATGAGTCAAAATTATTCAAACGGCTAATTGCACAGGATGAAACCTGGGTCCATCACTATGATCCAGAGACCAAAGCCCAGTAAGTGCAGTGGAAGCACTTAGACTCACCACCTCCAAAGGAGGCAAGGGTGCATCCTTTCGCTGGCAAGGTCATGCGCACAGTCTTCTGGGGCCAGGGCAGAGTAGCGATGACAGATTTTCTGGAAAAGAGTACCACAATTACAGGAGCCTATTATGCTTCAATTTTCAGGAAATTAAGGGAAGCTATCAAAATCAAGAGGCGGGGCAAGATCAGCAAAGATACCCTCCTCCTGCAGGACAGCTCTCCGGTCCACAACTCTCCTATCGCGAGATCAGAAGCACGGGCGTGTGGCTATGAAATCTTCCCCATCCTCTCTACTCTCCTGAGCTTGCACCTTCTGACTTTCACCTTTTCCCATCCATGAAGTCGTTTTTGAAAGGAAAGCGTTTCCCAGATGATGCAACTTTGATTTCTGAAGTCACGTTGTGGTTGGAGAACCAACTTGGGGCAGTCTACCAAAACGGTCTCCCGAGCTGCATCAAACGATGGGAGAAATGCATAACTCTGCTGGTTCCTATGTAGACAAAGACTAAAAACCCTGCCAGGGTTCATTGCTATACTGCTATGGGAGGTGGGTCAGGGGCATTAATTTTGCACGCCCCTCGTATATATACTCATAAATAGAGGCCTAAATATACTTTTTTACGTATATACTTATACACATTTCTCTCTCTCTCTCTCTCTCTTTCTATATATATATATATATATATATATATACATATATATATATATATATATATATATATACATATATATATATATATATATATGTATATGGGTTTATATAGACACATAGGTAGGGGTGTTTACGTACATATACATTCATTTATAAAAAGATGGATTTTTATTTGTATGTTTCCATAAATAGAGATACGTATACGTAAAGATGCAAAAATTGCCATATTTAAATAATCACTTTACTATGTATATACGCAAAGATACTCATGTTTAATAATATATGCATGTATATTAGTGTATATAAATGCGCATACGTACACACTGACGAGCGTACCTGTTCTTGTAGATAAACATTTGATGTGCAGACGGTATTATATCGCACAGGATCACTGAATCTATTGTCTGTTGTTTCGCTTTTAGAATAGTAAGGCATGACACATCTAAGGCATTCTAAGGGGTTGTCATTAATACCTACTCAACAAGAGCTCTAGCTACGGTATTACTTCAAATTTCCTCTCAACGATCAAATCTTTTCTCCGAATATGTTTATTAAATAGTCGTTTATGGGCAAAATTCCTCACCGCTGGAGTACCTCAGAGATACTATCTCCCAAATCACATTTTGAGACCTGTCGTCGACATCTGTGCAAACGATACTAACATTAATGGAAACACCTCACAGGCTGGCAATGACCAGGAACTTTCTAATTGTTTTCTCCTCTGACCTTCAGTATTGAACACTTTTGCAAAAAAATTGCTATTTAACATGAATGACTTCAAGAAAAAACTTGTATATATTTATCACGGACGCTTAAATCCTCACATGGTTTCAATAGGAATGAATAGATCACTATACTTTACATCAATAATAGGTAAATATTACACAGGATGCAGTACTGCTGGCACATTTCGTACACTGATGAAGTCTAACAATCTATTGGGAATTTACTGTGGGATGACTTTTTTGCTTCACTACTACTTCTTTCTCATAGAAGAGACGTTGTGTTTTTATATATGCATTGTAGTTACTTACATTGTAGGTGCTCGAGTGAGCTCCAATTCATGGTCGCCTAGCCAAAAACTTGCTACGAATACTTGTTGTACTGAAAAAAAAAAACACTAAAAACTTTTACACTATATATAAATATGAACTATGTAACTGAAAAAGTTATCTACGAATAGGTGGTCATCCGTACGACATTGATGAGTACGTAGATTACTGCTTTACATGTTTAATATGTATGTATATGTATATATATATATATATATATATATATATATATATATATATATATATATATATATAGTAAGTTATAAAATGTATATGGAGATTAAGCTACATTGAATATTCCGCGTTTCATCCACTCTAGGATTCTTCAGGCTTATGTGCTGATATATATATATATATATATATATATATATATATATGTACGTATACGTGTATACTTGTATATATAGTCATATGCTTATATATACGCATAAATATAATTGCGTATATACTTATGTACACACATATATATGTACATGTGTATATAATGAAACATATCCATATGCATTTACGTATATATATACATTAGTTTATAAAATGATGGATTTTTTCATATCTTTCCACAGAGACAGATGTATACGTAAAGATGCAAACATTTGCATAATCAAATAAAGATGTTAGTAGGCATATATGCAAACGGACGCATGTTTAACAATATATGCATGTATATTAGTGTATATATATATATGTATATATATATGTATATATATATATATATATATATATATATATATATTTAGAGAAATAGAGAAAGGGAAAGGAAAAGGGAGAGAGAGACAAACAGAGACGGAGAGAAAAGGAGATGAGTGGATACCATTTTGAATAACCAAAAAAAAAACAAAAAAACAAAAAGGTCTTAAAAAAGAAATCCTACAAAAATATCAGTAAATAAATATGAGCACATAACATAAAGACAAAAAATATACACGCGCATCTATCAATATATATATATATATATATATATATATATATATATATATATATATATATATATATATATATATATGGAATCAGTAAACAAAGGACATGAAGGTATTAAAACTATATATATATATTTATATATATATATATATGGTAAAACTGGTAATTAGTAACACCTGAAGAGAGTGTACAATACTATTGCAGAGCAAATATGTGCTTTATTTTTTTTAAGGTTTTATCCGTTTGGTTACATATATATCGGATGTTGGACCATGTTTACGATCAAACAGAACCGTTAGACCTTACAGAAATGGTTGTAAGTATTTGGGAGAAGTGTTTTAGAAGAGATTTGAGAAAATAAAATTGGAGGTGTAGGAGATAATAAGAGGGTGGGAGACGGGTATCGACAATATTTCAGTTTTGAAGGTTAAAATACATTAGATTGTAGAGTGTGTGTGGGGTAGCATATTCATGTAGGCGTGGGCGGAGATATATGGATATAGGGAGAAGGCAGGTGGAGAGAGGGTGGTAAAGAAAAAAGTAAGGAGAGTAAGGAGACGAGGGGGAGGAGTTTAAAGTTTTATGTTTTAAAATTTTGACTGCTTTTTGCTTGTTTAGCAAGGTATATGAAGTAAACTACACAGAGAGAGAGAGAGAGGGAGAGAGAGAAAGATATGTGTTTAACAAGTAAAAGGTTCCATTTAGAATTTTCGTAGTCGCTATAAGTCGACTTGTTCATTTTAGTTGACAATGTTTTTTCCAGGTAGTAAAGGATTAATGCATACGCTAACGCACGCGAAATACGCATTCATATATACACATACATATGTACATTTCTACACATCCATATAATACACATACGCACATAGACACATATATATACACAATGTATGTACAGACATACATGCATCTATATCAGACATACACACATACACAGAACTCCTATACACATATACATACTCATATATATATATATATATATATATATATATATATATATATATATATATATATATATATCTTTCTATCTTGCATATCGACCAATTCTTGTTTAGGTGGGATAACTTATAGAATATTACTGCCAGTAATATTTTGTAAACCTACAATCTCACGTTTCCATAGCAACTGATTGTTAAATAAAAAAAAAACTACTCTGAAATATATATATATATATATATATATATATATATATATTATATATATATATAGGCGCATATACATATATATATATATTTAGGTGCATATACATATATATATATATACACTCACATATATGCATATACGTAGAGATATATATCCAGTAAGAAGTAGATGTACATATATATATACGTACATATATGCATACATACATATACATACACACACACATGTACCCATATACACGTATATACAATTACAGAAATATACAAATTCATAAAAATATACATGTGCAAACGTATATATATATATATATATATATATATATATATTTATATATACAAACATGCGCATATTTCTACCAAGTACATAAAGTAAAGCTAGGATAAATAAATAAAAAAGTAAATACACCGGTGTAGTTAATAATGCGAGGTTAGGTAGGCGTATTGTAAGATATGTCCAACAAACATGTTGTTGGTTAAATATTTAGGGATCTGTATTGATTTGCTTTGCTTATTGGATAGGGATTAAGATATAGTGTCTAAATAAATTATAGGGATCTAGGTAAAAGTAGGCATGAAGATATGAATAGAGATAGAATAAATTAATAGATTGTGTTGCGGAAAAAATATTTAAAGTTGCAGTAGGTCGGCAGGCTCAAACCCGTTACGCCAAGGCGAAAAAGAAAGTAAAATAAAATCGTACGTCTTACCGCTTCAAATTAGTTAAAATAAGGCAATGTCAATCCATTCGATACGATAACTTGCAAAAATCCTTCGCCAAGAATTGACCGCTCTTTATTGAAAACTGGCCACTCATGGGTATGGAATTAATGAGTTCGACCAAATGTTTATATTTATCGTCTAACACTTCGAGCTTCAAAATGAAACTGATCTCTTAAAAATCCCTCGCATCTGGCCAATGTTTTAGGCATGCATACACACATACATACATACATGCATACACACATACATCAAAACAGACAGATGAGATTTATATTATGGATAAAGAATTTGACATGATCAGATAAAGCCGGGAAAATTTCGAAAATTTGTTAAATATTGTGTTATGAAGATATGTGCAAAATGTATACACATTTGCTCTCTCCCTTTTCTTTAAAAATTCGACAAAATTCAGGAAATTAACCTATTTTGATGAACTCATTAGATTTTGCCAAATAATAAAAGCAGGATACGATGGACCTATTATTTTAATTTGCATTTTAGTTTAAATGCATTATTTAGTTTAAACAAAAAAAGCACCTTTAAAAAGTTCTGGATTTCAATAGTAAAAAAATGAATGAATTTATTTTGTTTAATTCAATTTAATAACTCATCATGAATTGTAACAATAAATAAGAAAAATATTTTTTAGGGCTATATGAAATACGCCCATGTAGTCCGTATTAACAAAATTAATTTTCCGAGCAACAAATACCATTATTGAATTAAGTATTGTTGATTTAATATAATCACACAAAAATATAATTCCAAAAAACATTTCCCATTAATTTTTAAGATAACATTTTTAGCCTTATTTTTCTTTGTAAGAGTATGACACTCCCTGGTGTGAATGAATGTATAATCTTCAACGTAATATAATATTTATACTACTTTGAAAAATGAAAAAAAGAAATGAAACAAATGTAAAGCAGGAATATATAAAAATAATGGAGTTAAAATAAAAAAAAAATGTGCACACCTTCACGATAGGAATGTACAGATGCAGGGCTGGGAAAAGAGAAAGCAAGTCAGTTTTGCAATCCTTATCAACTTTTAACTACCTGACATTTTTTGATATATGACATTTTGAACCTCTATATAATCTATATGCACACGACAACATTTGTTTTGTTTTGTTCGCGCGATGCCAGTAGAATTTGCCTTTGTGAACAAATAAAACTATTTTTTCTACAAATGAGTTTTTTAAAATGATTTAATTCAATATCATGTTACTTTACTAAATATTTTTGAAATAGACTCAGAAAACTGATATTAATCTTTCAAGAGATTTTCAGAATGAATTTATTTAAGTTAAAAATTTGGCTGAACTTGTCAGCGTCCGAATGTTGCGGTAAAACATTTTACATTACGAATGTTTTTGCTTGCAAAAATATTTTTTTCATTTTGGAAATTAACTCGAACTTTTATCTTTCAAGTAAAATCAATCGGAAATCTACAAAAAATTAAGATAAACCGGCTCTCCAAACTATGTCAACTTATAATTTATTCAACATTTTTGGCTTTACCTTGTGGGATGATATATATATATATATATATATATATATATATATATATATATATATATATATATATATATATATATATATATATGGCACTTATCTATAGGGAGTGCCATAGCAATGAGGAAGACCGTCATTGCAAATAAACATTGAATTAAAGTTTTAATAAATTAGTTGCGAGGTTTCTTAGGACATGATAGGCGCTTCTCCGAGTCTAAACTTGCTAAATAAGTGTTTTTTTTGTAAGAACAGCTATTGTTATGGGGCTTACAGAGAGTTGAAAACCGAACATTTATTCTCGACTAAGCTTTAAGTAATAGGAAAGATCACTAGTAAAAGATCTGACAAGATAATACGTGCAGTCCGTCTCCTCGCTTTAACCTAGACGAATTTTTTTCACAGACGCTAATGGTAAATTTTCCTGTTATACGGGCGATTATATACATCTACAAGAGCAGAAGCGAAATAAAAAGAGAGCGTATGCCATGCGCAGCAAAAATATGGTAAAATACGGCAAGATTAAAGCTTATGAAAGGAAGAGCACACCTTACCAACAGTTAAGCAAAATAGATGATACAGATTGTTGTGATTCGTCTTTGGGACATCTGGCACTGGATGTTTTGGCCTCGTCACCGGAATCATGAGATCTGAAGATTACCAAGGAATGTTAGTGGAATATTTGATAACCCATTTGAGAAAACAAGAGTTGAGTCGAACTTCAAAGGTTTCGCAATAAAATAGTAACTCAGAAGCAAACAACATAACACAGAGAATGGTCGAAATAGAAAAAAAAATATTTTTTTCTTATTGGTCTAAAAAAGCGGCCTGCTTTCAAAGACATTGGTGGTACAGTGGCTTATCTGAATATTTTTCGATGACAATGCTTATGCTAGTTGCTAAGCAATTGAACTTATCATAAAACTAGATGGCCTATATAGAAACTCCCTACTCCCAAGTGGCACTGTATCTTGTTTGGGGTTAACATGCAATGAAAAAGCATAAGAAACTAGACGAGAATTTACGATGTGCGTACGGTATTTTAAAGCTTAAATACGTGTAAGTACCACAAAAGAACTATTTTTTTCTGTAACACATATTTCAGATTATAAACAGCAGATCCTGAAATAACACCAAAATAGACGAAAAAAATTAAAAATATACTTACTTAAAGATAAACACAACAAAGTTGAAACAAATAAAAAAGCACTTGTTTCTATCGTCAGCAGTTTGAAAAAGTTAATGACAAACAATTGAAACATACAAAATGTATTCAACCGTAAGAGATATTTTATAGCTTAATAGCCTTACAAAAGCCGCAGTTAGTTGAAAGGATACACACGCCATGCTGTACACAGACACATAAACAAAATAAGAAATAGAGAATTTACAAACATATCGGCAAATATAAAAACAAATTATCTTAGGTGATGCTTTAATGAAATACAGTTAAGTAAACTACAATGTAAAATGGAAAGAAAGCTGAAATTTATAATTGAGTAATTATGATGGAATAATCGTTAAAATTTGCCCCCCCCCAAAAAAAAAAATTTGGTATCGCAACCTTATGAACTAAGATCCTCCACGGAAACAGATTCAAATTAATAATGTTGAACTTCAAAGCTTTTTTTTCTAAATTATTATCTGTCTCTAAAATTCAATTTTGTTCATGTACTCCAGTAGAGTGTGCACCCACTATGAAATAAATATTTTAATGAGACACATTTAATAAATTATCAAAAATAGTTTCAATGAATAACTTTAAAAGTATCAATTTGCATCTGATTTATTTCTGATAAAAAAAAAACACCTACTTAATTGTAGGCCTTAGCTCTGACCAGGCTTTTTATTTTTCTGGCCCCTATTACACCTTTAAACATATGAATACTATTATAAAACATTTATTTAATTAATGCTTTTTATGAAGATATAGAATATATAATAAATGATAACTACCATTCATTTATACATATAAAGTTGAGAACTAAAAACCGAATGACAAGATTAATATCTAATTTGAATGAACCCAAAAGAATATATCCTTTTATACTGTTCCGTACTGTCGTTTTAGAATTATGAAACAATTTATGAAATAAGATATAATAAAATACAATTAGTCTTATCCTCCAGAATATTTCTATTAAGTCATTATCTTTTAAAATGTAATTTGACTACACAACATCATATATCAATAAAGGTACTTATCAGGAAACTTAATTGAAAAGTATGTATTGAAATGCCGGAGGGACGACGTACTTATTCGACGAATGATGATTTCTAAAAAATGCTGACAGAAATATTGAAGTTGGAAAAATGTTCTGTTAAGTAGGAGCAGATTCTGTACATGCTTTCGGGGGTTTATTTTTCCAAGTTTTACCTATATATATATATATATATATATATATATATATATATATATATATATATATATATATATATCTTCTCGAATATGTCTGATAAACAGGGGTGTCTCTTTTATTGATTGTAGGGATTTATTTTTCCAAGTTTTACCTATATATATATATGCATATGTGTGTGCGTGTTATATATATATATATATATATATATATATATATATATATATATATATATATATATATATATATTCTCGAATGTATCTGATAAACAGAGGTGTCTCTTTTTATTGATTTTATTTTATGGTGTTCGATTTCATAATCCGCGTTTGGAAATTCCATTTCGCATACTTACTAGATAAACCGTGTGTAAAGACTTGAGGCGTTACTAAAAAAAAATTCCAAACATTATAGGTTATAATTTCAATAATAAGTGCATTGTCGACTACTATATTATTACGAATTCCTCATACCCAGTTAGAAGTGACCGAACGATCACCAGCCACCTACGTGAATTAACTAAATGTCCCTTCTCGAAATTACGTAGAGATTCCCAAATCTTTCAAGGATTGGAAGGTTACGGTAGTCAAGTGGTTTATCACGGACTGATGACCTGGTTGTCCCAAGTTTGCATCCAGTTCCTTCGTCAAAAGTCATTATCACTTCGGATGATCACAACATTTTCGTGTCCCTCTCGTAACTAGGTGATTTAATTTTAGAACAATTTGTGACTAAAAATATCGGAGCAACAAACAATTGCATCTACGATTCATAGTATATGATGATGAATGACATACTGATCTTAGCAAGATGCAAATTACGTACGGTGGAAGTTATTTCACCGGAAAACTAATTAAATATATATCTAAGACTAACATAGATACACAACGCCGCCCGTGTCGACTGAAGTTCTGAGCATATTGATCAGCTGTTCGTTATAATATGTCTACTCCATCCTTACCTACACAATAATTTCAAAAATGAAGGAATCTATAAGCACAGGAAAATGTAATCGCCCTAAAAGGAAGTACATGGCGACCTCTCCGCCAAATATTTCGGCAAAATGGACATGAAGAGAAAAAGCAATCCCCCAGATAGTGAGCACTTATTTATTACAATACACGACTTCAAGAACATTTTTTAATCTTGTCTCAGCCTTGAAAATTGTTACTTTACGGTCTGTTACAACGAAAACAAATTAAATAATGCAGTTTAAAAAATATCAAAGTAGAATTTACCTAACCGAATCAAAATTTTTCATGTTATAAAAAAATGATTATTGATGACTTAAGACTTACGTTGTTATTAAAAGAAAACAAATGCAATTACGATGTAAAAAAATATGATTTATATAACCGTCAAGATAGGAGAAGTCCGTCGAAGAATGTCAAATATATAATGTAAAGTAAAAAAAACAAACACGTTTAACTCTTTTTAAGTGCAAAAGAAAAAAGAAAGTGTATTTGTTTGTTGTCGGGTGTATTTAAAAAAAACAGTAACAATAACAAAAAAGGTCCCATGCAAATGTGAGAATTAATACATCCTAATCCACTGAAAACAGCGGTAATTGGGAAAAAATTGGGAATTATTTTTTTAAAACTAATTCAAAATATGCTTGGAATTGGAAGTTGTAAATAAAGAATCGTAATTTTATTGCATTCTTTCTTTCTTTTAAATAAAAATGTAACCATGTGATTAAAAAAAATAACAGAAAAGTATTGCTTTTTTAATTTATATAATTATTTGCCGATATTTCAAAACACCCCTGTTAAAATGCAGATAAAAGCAGAAAAAAACAAAAACAAAATAGCCACTTGATCATTCAGGTGACACCCACGGTAAATAACTCCAAACCACTATCTAACAAATCGTAATAATAATTGGAAACAAAATAAACAAAATATATTGTGAATATCAATCAACTTTTAATAACAATATTAAATTGAGCAAAATTTTAATCAGTCTCTCGCTGTAAACAGTATCTAACATACGGAAAATTTAGAAAGTTTGATGTTCCTTAATGTAATATAAAAATAACGGAACTTCTTGAGCGTATATATTGCAAGAATCATATTATTTATAAAGATAAATGAAAAACATGTTTTACAAGGAAGTTTTTAGTATAACAATTATTTAGAAATTTGATGGATTTTGTATATATTAATCAAATTATAGAAACCATACAAACAAACATAAAAACAAATAAACAGATAGTGATACCAATATATATATATATATATATATATATATATATATATATATATATATATATATATATATGATCACTATTATATATATATATACATATATATATATATATATAATAGTGATTGAGGCATGAAGATTTAGTGCATTTGTATTTTTAGTGTACGCACACAGATTTATATATATATATATATATATATATATATATATATATATATATATATATATATAAAATAAAATGTTTATGTTTTATGTCTCGGAAGTAGAGTGAAAAGCATATCTTATTTTTCTTTTATTAATATTATTGGAATCTTTTCTTTTTTCCTTGTACACATTTTTGTGAATTATTCCATGGATTTCTGCCTTTGGATTATTATGGATCATCTTCTTCCAATTACGGGATTTCCTTAGATTTTACTTGTTCAAATGGAAATTCTTTTCACTTTCTTTAAGTTATACATTTGGATTTTACCGTCACTGAATTTTTTTATCTTCCACCAGACCATCCATTCATGTGTTATCACGTCTTTCTTCACCATATTCCCTCTGCTTCACGTTGTTTGTTTTCAGGTAAGATATTTGACTTACTTGTTGTTTCATCAAATACGTCTGTATGCAAAATCCGATCCCGCATTTTGCTAATTCCTACCCTCTAATGAGAAGGACAGTATTTCTCCGAAATTCCGCGGATTAAGGACTATCCATTTATTTAGTGTTTCCTTATCAAAATAAATATGTTTTTAACTCATTTCAAAGTGTTTTAACATATTTTATATACTGTTTGCTCATATATATATATATATATATATATAGATATATATATATATATATATATATATATATATATATACATATATATATATGAGTACTCTGAAAATCCAAAATACAAATTTGCTAAATCTTCATGCCTCGCCCACTATTACATTTCTGAAATGTTGAAATATGTTTGTACGGTTTCTTGAATTTGATTTATTTTAAATGGGTATTTTAATTAATGCACATACTATTTTAATTGTCCATTCGATAGTTAGAACGTTTCTCTTGAAAACGAATAAATGGAATTATAACTAATTTATTTTCCGGATATGTAATCTATATCGTGGATAGCCAATCTATTTTCCGGATATGTAATCTATTTTCTGGATATCTAAAATAATTTCCCCGATAGCTAATCTATAATTACGTTGGTGCAAATGTATTGCCGGTTTCGAATCCTAGAGATAATTGTTGAAAATCTTTATTTATTCTAATAAAAACTTGGTATAACGGTATTAAATGAGTTTACAAATACAAAACCTGTACATTTTTCCTCTTTTGATGTAAAATACTTTCAATATCTTCTTATGAAAATACATTAATGCCGTCTGCATTTTGTGTAATCATGCAAAATATTATCCTGCAAATCGTGTTTTTATAATCTGAATGAAAAGTTATAAATTATATAATGTGATATGTTTAAATAATAACAATATGAGTAAAAAAAACTATATTCTAAAAACCTGCAACTTACCTGCAGAATATAATTCCGCGCAGAGTAAATAGAACCAGGAAAATAGCAAGATAAACAAATGATAGGGAAATAAGGGAGAAGGGAGGTATACAAAGTAAAATAGATTACTATTTGACTATATTTGTTTTCATAACGAACACAATTTTCAGCAAATTTATCTGAGTGAACAGCTTACGTTTTATTCGTACAATATTACTGTGCAACTAAACTTGTGTTCAAGATTTAATCAACAAATTTAAAATAAAACTACAATAATTTAATTATGAGAGGATTTGAATCCGGAAATATTACTACAGAATTCCAATAATTTTTTCAATAAACTTTTTCCAAACAATTCAGAATAAAAGTTAAGGAAAACTGGATTGCATTTTGGGTTTTACTATGCATTTGATGAGGATTGATCGATCGATACCTCAGTTCCGTATCGAAAGAAAAATGTAACCCACTGTAGGGGCAGTTGCGCGTGTAATTGTAAGGCAAGGCTTGCGCAATCTCTCCAGCTTTTGTGAATCGGTACTATTTGAGCCCACTGGCAAGAGGATGTCTAGGACGACTCGAAACAATGCTGAGATAAATGAAGGGCACATACAGTACGTTGACGTCCAAAATGGTCATCCTTTTAATACTGACTAAATTACCGTTGCTGTCTATTTCCCTGTAAAAGAGTTAAGGAAGACAGAAAGTGGATATAAGGTTTATGAAATTCTCGTTTCCCTTTTTCTGTCCTTTAGTCCTCAAATTCCATAAATTATTTATTTGGTAAGTGGGGGAAGAATTGGTGTTTTTATTTAAGCATCTATTCCTTCTAAAAATATCGTTGGTTTGTTTTTTGTCCTTATAATATTTTTTTTAGCTTCTTACATGAAGTGGCCTCATGTCTTGTCTTTAGCAACTTGCACATGCTACACTTATTATTACTTTAGGATTGATTTTTAATAAACGTATTTTATCCTTATGCCTAGGATATTTAATAGTTAATAATAAACAGTTCCAAAAGATTACATCATTCTGGCTAATGAAGGTTATGCATTACAATAAAATCGTATTTGTCTGTTAGCTTAATAGAGAATAATTATATTAATGCGTACAAACAGTTTCTTTTAATATTGACAACGGATTTAATCTAGTCATTTATTTCAGCATTTATTCCAATAAAACTTGTACTCACGTTCCTTACTTTTTCTGAAGACATTTGAGCACCAGTAATTGTAGTATAACTTGTTTCATTAAAGAAAATTGATTTTTTTTTATTTTATCATATAGATGAAAAAGTAACCTATGAACTGTAGAAACTCGTTTTAAGTTTGGTCGCAAAAAGAGTGAGTGGTGAAGCTTTTAAGCAGTTCGAAATGAGTAAAACTAAAACTTAACCATATATCCAAAAAACGTAATGTTTGAATGATGTATATGGATGAGAGTAATATTTCAAGATATTTCTAATAAATGCTATAACAGGAAGTAAGATTATATTTTTTACATGTAATTTAAGAATGAATGTACGTCTAGTGCTGTAAAAAATTATGTAAAATGGACTTACCTTAATTTTTCCAATTATTTTCGGATGCACAGAAAGATAAAAAATAATAGATATGTTAGTATTAATATGACGGAGAGAGAAATATGTTAAAATGTTACCACAAAGTAAAACAGAAAGTAAAAAGAGAAGAAATGGCAATTACTGTAGAAGGCTTTCAAATAAAGTGTAAGTGTACATATTTATCTATAGATAATCTAATATACTTGCATTTAACACCTTATCGAGAAGTAATTCGCCTAGTTATGGTTCCAGACTCATGACGTATACTTATGTCATATATTTTTGGTAATGCAGTTGGAGTTTATTATACAAATCTGTTGGCATTTATTACCAGACGCAAACAATAGCAGGAAAGAGTAATAAATACAAAATTACAATGGATTTATCAATAAAAAAAACAAAAACATTTTACACTTAAAAAATCAATGACTTCCGATGACATAATATGTGATAGGAGTTCAAAAAAAAATGTCTCCTTTCTATAAATTCACCCGAATGGATAAGATTAGATGAGAATTGCATATGAATTAATGACCTGAAATTATCAGGTTTCTGTTGCAGATGTTGACGGTGTAAAAACTTAGCAATTAACTCCTGTCACACGAGTGCGTTAGAAATAGAGATAAGTTATTGAATTCCTGGGAATAAATGCATATATAATGTTCTATGTAGAAAAAACAATCTGGGGGAATAATGGCGCCCGTTTTAATAATACCACTTCCGCTGTCGTAGCTCTTCCACTTGAGGAGTTGATAAAAAGTAACCCTGAATTTCAGAACGACTCTTTGATGAAAAAAAAACTTATCTTCGGAAACCTACGTAGACCTATTGTTCGTCGCCGCTAAAACTGCCTTCACCCGCTAAACAAAGTATACCCGGACTATTAATGAGAACTATACCTAAGCAAGATTAACAGCATGTTGGTTTCCGTTATATTTAGAATTATACATATCAGAACAGTGACGAATAAGGCAACAAGTAGGTAATTTCAACATCCAGTTGTTCGAAGGAAGAATTTATTAGAGTAAAACACTTTCTGGAATTAGTGACCTAAAAAATGAAGGGGCGTGATTTTGTTGCTATGCAATTTGTCGGGATATGTACGCTGAGGGGGGCACTACTGCAATCGGTCTACCAGATCACATTCCATTAAAATACTTGTAAAACAGGCACCAGGATGCAACATCGTGGCTATGGGACAGGGGTTGAAGCTTAGTTGACAACGTAGGATCTATTAGATTGCAGACCTTTTTTTAAAGCCTATTCAAAGAAGAGACTCTTATTTTCATTGTATTACTATTGTCTTGGAAGTTCCTTTCTATTTGTAGAACTATATTCGTATTTGTTATGAAATTACTTTCTAAATAAGGTATAATATTACTGGGAAAGTTTGGAAATTTATACACATAAAATTTTATTCGTTTGAACAGTACATTTTGACATGCAGTACGAGATTATTCGTCGATGTAGAGTAATTTCGTTACTGAAGATGTTGCGAAGTTTTATCTTCTCTACCGTTGGTTCAGTTTACACGGTTCTTATACGTATATAAAACCCGAATAATTGAATATATGAAAGGCTTAAAAAAGAAAAGCTGTTTACCAAGTAATTTGTCTTGCCCCTAAATAAACCTAAATACTTCAATATAAGTAAAAAGGTAATACGCACATAACATAATGCACCATAGTACCAATCAACACCTAGTAAGAATAGAGTTGTAAAATAAACGTACTCGATCCATTTCGAATTTGACGTAAGAAGACGCGACATAAAAGAGAGTTTTATAGAAAAGGCATCTGTTAATAATGCAACAGAGGATGGAACGCTCGTCACTTTTTCCGCTTCCATCTTGTGTCTTCTCGACTCACGAAATAAAAGTTTCTTCTTGACAACACTGCAGGATTACCCAAATTATTACTGATCTCACATGGGAAAAAGTACATCATAAGTTAGAATTCTTTACAAGTAAAAAAAACAAAAACAGAAATATATACAACCTTTTAATGAGAGACATTTTCGCATGAATCACACTATTATAGATGACGAACTCGACGACATGTATTACTTTACTGCCATTCAGGCGTAGAGATTCTACATCTGAATCCTCCATTTGATGATAACGACTAAGCAATGTATATATATATATATATATATATATATATACGTGTGTGTGTGTGTGTGTATGTATGTATGTATGTATGTATGTATGTAAAGGGTGTATTTGAAGGCTTGTGACTGCAGCAATTTTCATTCGTTGTAAGTAGATGAAAATAAATAAATACAATCCAATAGTTTAAATTAATATCCATTTAATATACAATCCGGTAAAAATGAATATTTATTTAAACTATTGAAATTTATTTATGCATCTATTTACGACGATTTATTTATTACACGCCTAAATAATTCATGCATTGGCAGACCGTCAAACACATCTTTTTTCAGATAAACAATGCTTCAAGCAAACTACAACATACCTCTTATATAAACGCCCCCACACACAAGCACACACACACACACACACACACATATATATATATATATATATATATATATATATATATATATATATATATATATATGCCTACTTCATTTAAACACATAAATTAATATACAAAAGTATAAATTTATGCATAAACTTTAAGTATTTACTTCCACAGTGCTCAATACTTAGGTAGAGCTAGTTGGTAAGTTATAAAACATATATGGCAATTAACCTAAACAGTATATTCCGCGTTTCGTCCATGGATGAAACGCGGAATATTCTGTGTAGCTCAATTGCCATGTATATTTTATAACTTACTACATATACACACACACACACACATACACACACATACACACACATACACATACACACACACACACACACATATATATATATATATATATATATATATATATATATATATATATATATATATATATATATATATATATATACAGTAGCGTCCAAAAGTTAAGGAACGATCGATCATTTTTTTTAATGGCTTTTAACGTTATCTATGAAAAAGAAAACAAAAACATGCTGGTGAATTTTCTAATATTTAATAATGATAGTTAAAGAAAAAAAAATTAATTTTTGATTTTAATACATATTAATTCTTTTTAGATATAAATAATTTTAATTAAACTACAGGCGTCCAAAAGTTTAGGAACGCAGAAAATTAATACAGACGTTAACAATTTTATTAACAACAACAAAATGTCGACTCCGAATATTCTTAAAGGGATATCTGTACAAGAAAAACAGCTTATTTGTGACCCTTATGATGAAAAAAAGTGCATAGGGGAGATTGCTAAAATATTGAAAAGGTCTAAAAGCGTTGTTTTTCGGATTATTGAAAATAGAAGAAAAGGTTTACCATTGACTGAAAAGAAAAAAATCGGGCCGACCCCGAATAACAACTAAAAGAGAGGATAGAAAAATCACTCGATCATCTCGTTCTGATCGCTTTAAAACTGCGGCTTCGATATCCCGGGATTTTACATCCGAAACTGGACACAAGATTTCCCGACAAACGATCTCACGTAGATTAAACGAAGTTGGGGTATTTTCAAGAAGTCCATGCTCAAAGCCTTAAATTTCTATTAAGAATAAAAAGGCCAGATTATTATTCGGCAAAAAACATTTGTTTTGGGAAGAAAAAAAATGGGAAAAGGTTCATTTTACTGATGAATCTAAATTTAATCTTTTCGGATCAGACAAAAGACCACATGTCAGAAGAAAAATGGAGAAAGACTGTCCCCTAAGTGCGTTAAAAGTACAGTAACATTTGGAGGTGGCAGTATAATGGTTTGGGGCATGATATCTTCAAAAGGAACTGGCCCCTTGTGAGAGTTCATGGAAAAGTTAATGCCCGAATGTACAGAGAATTGATTAGAGAACATGTGGTACCTAATCTTTCTCATTCTGATATCTTTATGCAAGACAACGCACCGTGCCATAAAGCAAAAATAGTTTTAGAAGGGCTAAAAAGATTCAATATTTGCGTTATGGATTGGCCAGCTCAGAGCACAGACATGAATCCAATTGAAAATGTTTGGAAAATTATTGGTGATAAGATCACAGAAAAAAAAAAAAACACCAAAATCTTGATGATTTATGGGAATGTATAAAAACATCCTGGAAAAATATTTCACCTATAACATGTGAACGATTGGTTCTGTCTTGCAGCAAAAGATGTCATAGTATGATTGAAAATAATGGGATTTTCACTAAATACTGAAAGGATTCTTTATTTTTTCATAATGGATTCCTCTCGTTCCTTAACTTTTGGATACCTGTGATTTAATTAAATTTATTTATATGTAAACAGAACTAATATGTATTAAAATAAAAAATTAAACAATTTTTTTCTTTAACTACCATTATTAAACATTGAAAAATTCACCAATTTTTATTTTTATTTTTCATAGATAAAGTTAGAAGCCATTAAAAAAAAATGATCGATCGTTCCTTAACTTTTGGACGCTACTGTATATGTTAAATTATAAAATATATACAGCGATTAAGCTACACTTAATATTCCGCATTTCATCCACTCTAGGACTCTTCAGGCTTATGCGCGAATTTTGTTGTTGCCGCCGTTTTTATATATATGCACGGGCACGCCTGCACCACGGTGGGCCATAACGCCCTACCTCTGAGGTCCTTACCACTCCGAGATCTCCAACAATGTAAGCCTTGGGTTGCAAGGAACCCAGTTACTATGTGTGGCCAACGTGAAGGCACTGTAGGAGTCTAAATGATGGAGAGGCTATGTAGTGGCAGGGATGTCTTATGCATACAGCCTCCTTTTCACCATGAGGTTAGCCAGCGGTGTTAGCTGGAAGCGAGAAGGCATGCAAGCATAAACTTAACAGCAACTTACACCTATCACACTAAACGCATCACATCCCCCTGCCGGCTTAGAATCCAAACGCACACATTATATATTATTGGCGAATAAATAAACAGTAATAAAAATTTCAGGATTTCGGCTTTTCATCTTTATACTTTACGCCATTTACAAACTTAATTTCTCTGAAATAAATACTTTAATTACGGCTCATAAAATTCCCAAGGGCATATATTTTTAATGCGTTTATAATGTGTTTGAAGTATTCGCACGACGAGTTTATAACCATTTAACCTAATTGTTTAATCATTAGGCGACCAATTTCATTCGTTTTATCATATACAAGTATCCATTAACACAAGTCTACCTCAAACTATTTAAAATAGCCATCATTTCACCAGAAAACATTTTGTTTAAATCATTAATTGATGGATATTTTATCGTTTAAATCTTCAAGTTATCTAATTAAGAAATTATCAAACCAACGATCTATCTCGGTCACATATCTGTAAGATGATCTTTTCAAGTAGAGTTATTATCTAATTAGCTGCTGACTAAACTTAAACCATACCCTACAAAAGAGAAGCGATGAAGAATAAAGGTCAAATGTACCAGACTATGTGTGTAAGCCTTACTTATCAAAATTTTAAATTATAAATCACATTACTTAATATATATATATATATATATATATATATATATATATATATATATATATATAATGTGTGTATGTCCGCATGTATACGCATATGTCTCTACAATTATATAAATACACCCTTGTCTGTGTGTGTGTGTGTGTGAGAGAGAGAGAGAGAGAGAGAGAGAGAGAGTGAAAAACGGCAAAAACGGCAAAAACGGCTGGACGGATTTTTATGAAATTTCACACAAATATACTTGTTGTGCCTCGCAGTGTTTTAAGCAAGGTTTTGGCATCGAAATGTTTTCCACAATTATCGGCAACTGATATTCGCTATGTATTGTACGTATGCTAATGAAAATGACCCGCAATTTTTCAGATCGTTGCTTAGCGACGAGCCAGACCGATGCTGACACCGTCATTTATGTGATTGAATTGTTCATATTACTACTACACAATTCACAGCGCACGCACACACACACACACACACACCCACGACCGTTACAGTATTTTATTATAGTACACCGGAGAATGGATATTTAATTTTAAGGTTATAACAAGAATAAAAATAGAATTTGTCTCCATGGGAGTTTAGATTACGTCAAATAAAAGAATGAGATAAATGGATGGATCAGCGGCATGCTTCTAGTTATCCTCCCGCAGACCGAACCTCTTACCCCCTATTCCAAATGAAAACACATATGTGTGTAAGCCTAACTTATCAAAAATAAATTCTATTTTTATAGGTGATATAAGAGAATGACTTTTTATCTTGTTTTGAAATTTCAAGGGAAATTCTAGGCCTGAAGACGTACTCTCCCCAATAACTGGTTATCACAGAATCATATTTGCGTATATGTAGCCATCAATGTTTGCATGAATAAATGGAACACACACACGCATATATATATACATATGTATACATATATATATATATATATATATATATATATATATATATATATATATATATATATACCAATTTAATTTATTTCTTTTCTATCTCTAACCTATATTAAACTTCTTATCAATTTTAAATCCAGACCTTTTATTTCAATTTTTTTTCAGATACATCTGCCTTACTTTTAATGCTAGGTTTATTTATGGTGTCTTTAAAATTTAATAAAAACCCTTCAAAATTTGCTGACGAGGAGACCTTGCTTATTAAGAAACTATATGTAATAATTGTTGTTCGTAACTTGATGTCTACCACAATAAAAAGCACTGTTTTCCGAAACGATCGTACAGATAATTGATTTTGTTGTTGTTGTTCATTCTCATGAAACGGATTTTTAATTTAATTATAATTTGATTTTTTAAATTTTAAATTATCAATCACATTACTTAATATTGAATTAGCTCTAGGACATTTACCTATCGAGCTTATTATATATCTAAATTACAACGAGCATTCTCTCTTTCCTGTATTTTAATTAAACTATTAATTTCACTGTTACATTGAAATACACTCAGCTCTTTAGACTATTGCTGTAATCCCCTTTATATATATATATATATATATATATATATATATATATATATATATATATATATATATATATATATATATATAATGAAGGAGATAAAAAGAAAGAGGAAACGGGGAGACTATAAACACTGGCAGCAACCCATTCTCTGACGGTGTCACTATTTATTTAGACCTAGTCAGCTCAAACATACTCAGGAATGTATATATATATATATATATATATATATATATATATATATATATATATATATATATATACAGAGAGTGAGACCGACTGAGACATAGGGACAGAGAGAGTGAGGGAGAGAAAGAGAGAGAGAGAGTAACTGATAGGGAGAGAAGGTGAGATGGGGGAAAGGGGGGGCAGAGTCTGAGTTAACAATGCAGTAAATGTAGGTAGCTAAGTGAGTAGATAGACGGAGAGTAAGAGTTAACATGATTAATACTAATGAATTGAATATGACAGGTTTATTCGAAAATTCGATTCATCCCAAATTAATTCTGTCCTTTCAATACGTTTCCACTGACATCTTTTAATTTTAGATATTTCATCAAAGAACACTTAATAAACTCAGAATAGCGTCTGTGCAGAATAAAAAGTTAAGCAAAAACAGTGTGTAAAACACTAGTTAAATATCCACCGTTCTTTTATGTGTCTTCCTTGGATAAAATATAATCGAATTCAGTTGATGGCTTGAAACTGGTGAGCCATCGAGATTTGCAAAAGACACAAAGAATGGTAAAAAGTTATAGAATAAGACGAAACTTTAAATAAAATCTGATTCTCTTTTTACGTTAGACAGTAATAGACAACGTCAGACTTACCGCTTGTGATAGGAGCAACTGACTTAATAAAAAATACTCTTCATAAATACTTAGAAGCAATCCCTGGCAGACAAAGCTGTAACGAAATACATATAGCAGCCATAAAGGGAACAGTATATATTCTTAAAAGAACCCTCGGATCTAAATTTAAATCATAACAAAACAAGTGTCAGCTCCAGGAGGCAGCACCTTGATCTCTTAAAACTTACTGAAGTAAAATACAAAATAAGGGGATTATTCGTGTTTCTTTACTTATAAAGAAAATAGCTTTTATAATACAGCGTTGCTCGGGAAATCTTAATTTACTATATTGGTAAATGATGCATTTATCTATTAGTGAAAAATAAGCTTCTTCGAGTTCCCGTAAAAAATAAAGGTGTTTACCAGATATCTTAACAGTTTAACAAGGATGCATAAAAAATTAAACAATGTTTTATCGTAATGAAATAATAAGGGGTGCATGATTATATATAGAGGAATAAAAGTATAGGCTCTCGTCAGTAATGAAATAATAAGGGGTGCATGATTATATATAGAGGAATAAAAGTATAGGCTCTCGTCGTAATGAAATAATAAGGGGTGCATGATTATATATAGAGGAATAAAAGTATAGGCTCTCGTCAGTAATGAAATAATAAGGGGTGCATGATTATATATAGAGGAATAAAAGTATAGGCTCTCGTCGTAATGAAATAATAAGGGGTGCATGATTATATGTAGAGGAATAAAAGTATAGGCTCCGGTCAGTAATGACATAATAAGGGGTGCATGATTATATATAAGGGAATAAAAATATAGGCTCTCGTCAGTAATGAAATAATAAGGGATGCATGATTATATATAGAGGAATAAAAGTATAGGCTCTCGTCGTAATGAAATAATAAGGGGTGCATGATTATATATAGAGGAATAAAAGTATAGGCTCTCGTCAGTAATGAAATAATAAGGGGTGCATGATTATATATAGAGGAAAAAAATATAGGCTCTCGTCAGTAATGAAATAATAAGGGGTGCATGATTATATATAGAGGAATAAAAATATAGGCTCTCGTCAGTAATGAAATAATAAGGGGTGAATGATTATATATAGAGGAATAAAAATATAGGCTCTCGTCGTAATGAAATAATAAGGGGTGCATGCTTATATATAGAGGAATAAAGTTAGGCTCTCGTCAGTAATGAAATAATAAGGGGTGCATGATTATATATAGAGGAATAAAGTTAGGCTCTCGTCGTAATGAAATAATAAGGGGTGCATGATTATATATAGAGGAATAAAAATATAGGCTCTCGTCAGTAATGAAATAATAAGGGGTGCATGATTATATATAGAGGAATAAAAATATAGGCTCTCGTCAGTAATGAAATAATAAGGGGTGAATGATTATATATAGAGGAATAAAAGTATAGGCTCTCGTCAGTAATCAAATAATAAGGGGTGTATTATTATATATAGAGGAATAAAGTTAGGCTCTCGTCAGTTATGTTGTTTTCTCTTTGAGGAAAATACAGGACGGCATATATTTTTTATAATGATGTTCAGTTTTATTTAACTTATTAACTTATTTAGTTTATCCCTATTTATGTATATTTTATTTTATTTCAATATGAATTTTGTAATATATATATATATATGCATATATGTGTGTGTGTGTGTGTGTGTGTACAGGATAGTACGATAAATTTTAATCCTAACATATTACAGATTTTTTTAAAAAAAAGTGTTATTGAAAATATCAATTCAAGTAACTTTATTATGTTTTAAAGCTGACATCTATTCATTATATCTACCTTCAGCCTCAATCACTACCTCCATATAGGACCGGAACTAAGACCATGCCTTTTTTAAAAGCACCGGTGGGAACTTAGTTAATACTCAACAGATGACGGCGACCAGGCAAGCTTGAGTGTTGTAGGAAGTCATGTAAGCGATCTTTTTGACGTATGACCAAATGAATTATTCAAGCGGGTTCAGATCGGGGGAAGAAAGAGGCCAGTGATATGAGGGTAAAAGTCGTTGCACTTCTTCTGAAACCAAGCCTTGGCCTCTTTGGAGCAAGCGCAGATCCCTACTGCCACACACAGTGTCTATCAGAGGATCACCAGAACCTTAAGAACATCCAGGTACACTTTAATGTTGACTTTCAAGCCGACTTCATAGAAATGAGGAAGAACATTGTGACCATCAGTTTAAAACACACCAAAGACCAAACCGTCTCCAGAAACTTCATTAAGCTGTGCTCTCAAGCGTTGAACAGTCCAGATTTGTATGTTGAGGAGGCTGGTAATGGTCCTGTTTTCATTACTTGGATCGCTAGGTATACTGAGTTGTACAGCAGCGAAGCTTTGATCTCACTCATTGAAGATTTTCTCCTTTTCAGATATGATAGAAGGCTTGTATTGCTCCTGGGATCTGTCCACAACTAACCAACAAGTAGATAATTGGGAACAAGAAAGGAAAACCTGTTTTCAATAAACGGAAATGGAATCATGTCGTCTGTTCTTGGGCGATTAATCTTTGTTTAACTCTGTAGTAATCATACTGATATTTTAACATCCAAGATCATAATAAATTTATGGTTGCCAAAATCAGTACTAAAATTGAGGGCAAGATCTCGTAGTGCGGCAGATAGGGAACTTAGACGTTTAAGGTAAAAGGTTAAATGTCGAATACAATAGTAACTTACTCGGGACCTAGTTACTGTACTCAAAAATTATGAAGACAAGAACAAACACATAAACGGTATCTATAAAAATGCAATACACTTGTAGTGAAGTGACCAATCGTAAAGCTTAAGGCTTTAGACTCTAGTTTCGAATCTCGCTTTGTCGAACTACAATTTCATGGAATAGCATGCACTGTTCATAATATACCTATACGTAGAATCTTGCCTGGGGCGCTTTTATTTATTGGAAAACGATTTATTTTTAGTTCCACAATTTGTCAATTTATCCCAACTCACCATTACGAATTAAAAGATCGAATATATACATACTAGCAAAAATACCTGTCGTTGACTGGGTCAAAAACAGCATACAGAAAATTGACTCTGATTTATGAAAGTATGATGGGTTATGAAAAGGAAGGGTTGTAAATTTGGGTTGAATTTGAGGGTATCAAAACCAAAGAAAAATATGACGAAAATAACAAAATAAAATAGATAAACCCCATAATTTATTATACCATACCTGTTCACACTGAAACACTTATCACAATATTTTGTGGACCTAAATTAAAAAAAAAACCTTGATAAACTTTGTGACACATTTCCATTCTATGGAGGTCAGGTGCAAACGAACACCCCATAATTTTATTATACCATATTTCTTCAAACTGAAACATAATTATCAAAGTATACTTACGTAGATAGATATGAAAAGTCTTTATTGATGTTTGTGCCTATTTCCATTCTATGGAGGCCAGACGGGAACGCAGACCTCACAATTTTATTATACCATCCCTATGTAATTTAAAACATACTTATCAAATAATTCTTATGTACACCTATATCAAAAACACTTGTAAACGTTCTTTTTATTAATTTTTAATTTTTTATTTCCATACTTTGTGGACCAGGCGCGAACGCAGACCCCACAAATTTTATGAACCACGATTCTGCCAGATAAAACATACCCATTCCTGTGTCTCGATACATCTATCATTATATGTAATCAGTTTTTTTTTAAATAGTCAACCATACAGGAGGCTATTCGTGGCCACACACGCACACATACATACATTCAGCTTTATCTTATATCATATATATATATATATATATATATACATGCATATACATATATATATATATATATATATATATATACATCTACTATTATATAAAAGTCAATATGCGTGTATATGTTCCGAAACTACTTATCCTATTTTTTGCAAATTTCACACAAAGTTAATTCATATGTCTGCTAGAGTTTTATACAATAATTCCACCGATAAGTATAAATTCGAAAATAAATCAGATCTTAAATAATATCTTTGTAATAGATCTAAAATATTTTTTACAGGAAAATATTGATGCTTTCACCGGCAGAGCGGATAATACAATCTATACAATCTTCGAAAAAAAAAAGAGATTTTTGTACATCGGAAAACACAGCTCAGTAATGGAGCATTAAACTATAAATCGAAGGACCCCATGTTCAACCCCAGGTATAACACACTATTTATTTTCTTATTAATGAAGTAAATTTACAATTTAAAAAGGAGTAGAATTTGATATCGCCGCAAACTTTATCTTTGTTTGTATATTTTAAAAGTAAATATTAATCAGAAGTGTATTTCCAGAACTTTCATTTTCAAGCCCAAATATCAAAAACTAACATAAATTTAAGGACATCTATTATCTATATTATTTATTTATTATTTTTTTTTGGATGAAATGTGGAATATCCCGTGTGGTTTAATCGCCACATATATTTTATAACTTACTAACTATCGCAACCTATGTATTGAGCACTGTTGAAGTAAATATTTAAAGTTTACGCATGAATTTATAATTTCATATAATTATTTATGTAAGTAAATGAAGTAGTTATATATATATATATTATATATATACGTACATATATATATGTATGTATATATATATATATATATATATATATATATATATATATATATATATATGTATGTATAGCAAACAATATGGTAGTTCTAGTAATTCTATTTCCTTACAACTACTATAGATATGGTAAGTTATGATAAGCATGAAGAATGGTGTTGTAAGTTGAATATTATATATACACAAAAATACACACACACACCCACACAAACACACATATATATATATATATATATATATATATATATATATATATAATAAAATAAAGAAGGGCAATGCTACATCTCAGAAGCAACCCTTACTCCTTATAAGGGTAGCTGCCCATGAAACTGTGAACCAAGTGTTGTGCAATCCTCAATTACACAGTCTCGAGTTTCGCTCTCATTTTGGTTTATCAGTTTGATACATACGAACTCAGGATTCGAAATGAGACGCTTTTGCATTCGAGGTGAGCCGTCTGTCTACTGCGTAAACGCGCCACACACAGGTGTGCTTGTCGTGATGACATCCTTAGCGATTATAAATTCTTATTGTGAGACATCGCTTTGGGTAAAAACTGGTCGCGATGATCACATCCCTTATTTGAGACAAAATAGGTTTATTCTACCGTCGAATTTCCGCCACGATTTGCTTGTTCTATATTAGATAATAGACTTTCTTGTGCGCGGGGCGTTGTCTCAGTGTATTTCGAACGTGTCTAACTGATGCGCCCAAATACGAGCGAAACTCGAGTGTTGTACTTATGATTCGTGGCTGTTATTGCTCTGTGAGCTGCGGCTTTTTCCGGCTGTAAAAATTAGTATATATATATATATATATATATATATATATATATATATATATATATATATATATATATATATATATATATATATATATATATATATATATATACTGTGTATAATATAGCTTACGTTGAAATAGACAATCCAATACTCTACATTTGGCCATCAGCCAATACCTATTTATATTAATATTTCTGATTACTTGGACGAGTCACGTATCATCCATACTTCACGGGTGGTTTTGAAAGAACTTCCTTGCGCTTAATATCGCAGCCAGCAACAACGCAATTAACATTGGTTAAAGTACTGATACTTTTCCGCTTACATCATTCACACAAATAGAGTTGGTTTTACTTTGTCCTCGAATCAGATCAACTTCATTCACTCACATAAAATATATACGAATCTATACATTTACGCGTAAACGTATTTACTTCAAAAGTGCTCAATACGTAGGTAGAGCTAGTTAGTAAGTTATAAAATATATATATATATATATATATATATATATATATATATATATATATATATATATATATATATATATATATACAGTTGGGAAAGCAGGCGCCCGGAAAGGGAGTTTCAAAATGTAGCAGTTGTGAAGAAGAAACTATTGGATTGGAAGGCTCCTAACATCTATGGATCTATACTGTGAAGGGTGGAATTTATCTGCTTGTCAGGTTTGTCAGGTTATTTACGCCGGAGGGGTACAAGTGCTTGTAGTTCATCAGAGCATTCATCATTAAAGTACTTGTAGAACAGGCAGAGGGATGACATATTTCGTCGATAGAAAAAAGTTTTCTTTATATTACCATGGCGTTAAGTGTGTTTATTTCATGCATGAACATAATCCTGTATCGAACTTGGTGATACTTCTGAATTGTGTGTGTATGTTTGAATTAGATTTAGTTTAAAAGTCTTGGTCTAGTTTTTTTTTTTTTTTGTTTTTCGTGATGTCGAGAACACTATTGTTAATATAATGCCGAAACGAAATATATCTTTTTTTTTATCGATTTTCTAAGTACAAATCATTATTGTCTTCATAGCTGCAGGGTAATTGTAGTCGCATACTTTGTAAACCATGTTAGGACACGTGACAATGCAATAGAACGAATAGTTCGTAAGTGCAAGGTTGAAAAAATCGATTTGACATGCATTGTTAAGAGTTTTCATTTATTTTAAAATTAAAACGATTCATTTTATAGACAACCAGCGAGGGTTAGGCGCCCAGCGAGGGTTAGGCGCCCTATCTAACCGCGTCGAAAAATAATATTTAACATATATTTATTATTACAGATTTCATTTTTATTATTACTCCCATTGGATGTCAGGTCATGGCATGTGCTACTGGTACCATGTGACCCAGTTCTACTTGCCTAATGGTTGTGTCACCGGCAACAAAACTGGTTCCTCCACCAGACTCGTTTGGTGAGGATGGTGGCTAGTCTCCCTTAAGGATTAAAAATAAGACTTCCAAAGGGCGAATGAACACATTTCGGGATCAACGGCCAACTAGCACCATGCGTGTTTGTGTGTATGTATGTGTGTGTTGGGGTGGAGAGGACTCCTTTAAGCCGTGGTGAAGGTAACATTTCTAGGAGAAGCAAATCTCTGATTTAAAAAGCTATATAGTGGGAGACCAGTACCCGCATTAAGCTGGTCTGCAGTTTAACTTGTTGCTGGCTATCTTGCTCTTGCTTGTTGTTGGATCTCAACATTTTGAACCAAGAGAGAGAGAGAGAGAGAGTTAGATGTCGTACAAAGCTAAGACTGTAACATCATCTGTGTATTGATATTCTCTCGGGCATTTGTCTATAAATGAGGTCCTGTGGCGATGGAACAGTTGTGACGCGTGCAGGCTGTAAATGCTGGAAGCATGTAATAATTGATCTCAATGACTATCTTCAGTGTCATATCTGCTTGAACGTTGGAATTTACCGGTAGGACTAAAAAAAAATGTCATTTTTGGGCTCATGGATTTAAAGTGTCTGGGGGAGTGGCACTCGTCTGACAAGACGTTGAAATCATCATCCTGTATGTCAGATCATGTCATATGCTACTGGTACCATGTAACCTAGTCCTATGTTCCTCATGGTTGGGTTACCGGCGACTAAACTGGTTCCCCCACCATTCTTATTTGGTGAGGAGGATGGCTTGTCTCCCTGAAGGATTAGAAACAAGACCTTCCAAAGGGCGAATGAATCCTTTCTGGATCAACGACCAACTAGCACCGTGTATATTTGTGTGTATATGTGTATTGGGGTGGATAGGGCTCCCCTTAAGCGCGGTGAAGGTAAGCTTTCTAGGAGAAGCAACTCTCTGATATAAAAACTATAAAGTGGGAGACCAGTACCCGCATTAATCTGATCTGCAGTTTAATTTGTTGCTGGCTATCTTGCTCTTGCCTGTGGCTGAATCTCAACATTTTAACCGAGAGAGAGAGAGAGAGAGAGCGAGAGGCAGGGAGAGAGAGACTTAGCTGTCGTACAAAGCTAATACTCTGTAACATTATCTGTGTATAGGTACTCTCTCAGGCATGTGTTTATTAAAATGGTCCTGGGCGATGGAAGTAATTTAGGAGCTCATGGACTTTAAGTGTCTGAGGAAGTAGCACTCGTCTGACAAGACGTTGCAATCATCATGTATGTATATATATATATATATAATTATCTCTCTCGCGCTCTCTCTCCATATATACATATATATATACATATATATATATATATATATATATATATATATATATATATATTAATATAAATAGATTCAAATGGTCGCGACACTAGACATGCTAATGTGCCACGCATGTCGTCTGACAAGGATTTCTGGTTTTACGGACCGAAATCTGTAAATTTGTATAAAGAAAAAGTATAGCGTGCTCTTCCTTTTTGAACACTGGTAACAACCTCGTTGTATTCATTATATAACACTCTTGAATAACTTTAATCTACCCGGTTTATATATTAGTTTATGAAGATGTAATGCAAACTATCGAACAGTTATGATTTTTCATTAAATCAAGGTTATGTTTCTATTGACAACATGCTTGACACCTAGCGTTTCTTTGTTATACAATACGCTAGAAATTTGCTAAAGATAGATCCAGCCGTACGCAAACACAAAGTGACTTTTATATGAGAAGAGATTATCTAAATATCAAGAAAAATTTCGTAATGTCTTCGTAATACATGTGTTTCAATTATATTTCACTTCTTTTGTATACCTATTTGTAAGGAAGCTGAATGTATGATAATTATAACAAAAGTGCCTTTATAACTATATAGTTACATTCCAAGACCCGAATTCCTCCCGCGCTGTTAAAGGAGAGACTAAAACCTGCCAAATGATGTAAGTGGTCTGAAAAAAAAACAACAAGGAAGACTTTATATTAAACTTTTATGGTTACCCCAAATACTTCTCTATAGATTTTATGAAATAAATATTTTATATAATTTCTATATTTTAATAATTAGATTAAACATATAATTATTTCACTAAATCGACACACATCCATTATGTTTTAATTAATAAGGTTGGAATCAATTTTCCACTCGCCCTTATTTAGGAAATATTTAATATGCCAATTAACTGGCAAAGTTTGCACTTATTATTATATAATTTAAGCAAAAATATGTTAAAAAATAGTTTTTAAAAGCTAAGGATTGTTGTCTCATCTTTAAAATTTTTTAAGTGAAAAATATAAGTCTATATAATGGATGATTCTTAATGTTTGACGTTAACGACACATGCCACGCAGTACACTATACTATGCAGGTTATTAACTTTCTAACGAGTACCCTTATTATATATTGCAATGTTAACATTTTTTGTTATATAGACTGAACATACATGCGCATTTGAAAGAATTTTGAGGATCATAGTATTATTATGTGGTTAATATTTCATAACAAGTGATAAAATAAACTATATTTTAAAACAAATAAAGTGTTCCCTAATTTTCCTGCATTCGGATAGATAGTCTGAATTATAGATAGCATTTGTATATTTTTAGTAGGCCAGTTAAATGATTTCGTCTTTAGGATGCAGTTTGCTCAGAGCTACTCCTATATATATATATATATATATATATATATATATATATATATATATATATATATATATATATATATATATATATATATAATTATATATATATAATAAAAAACTGAACGTCTGTGTGTGTGTCTGGTCACGAATAGTCTCCTATATAGTTGACTATTTAAAAAAAAAACTGATCACATATAATAATAGAAGATGTATTGAGTATCAGGAATGGGTATGTTTAATCTGGCAAAACGGTGGTTCATAAAAAATGTGGGTCTGCGTTCGCGCCTGGTCCACAAAGTATGGAAATAAAAAAAAAATAAAAAAAACGTGTGCAAGGGTTTTTGATAGAGATGCACATAAGTATACTTTGATAAGTATGTTTTAGCTTAAATAAGGATGGTATTTTAAAATTGTGGTGTCTTCGTTTGCCCATAGAATGGGAATAGGCACCCACTTTCATAAAGATTTTCATAATGTCTTTGATAATTATTTTTCAGTTTGAAGAAATATGGTAAAATAAAATTATGGGGTTCGTTCGCGCCTGACCGCATAGAATAGAAATATGTCACAAAGTTTAACTAGGATTTTTAATATAGACCTACAAAAAGTGTGATAAGTGTTTCAGTGTGAACAGGCATGGTATAATAAATTATGGGGTTTATCTATTTTCTTATTACTTTCATCATATTTTTCGTTGGTTTTGATACCCCCAAATTCAAAGCTATCTCTTTACAACCCTTTCTTTTCATAACCCATCATACTTTCATAAATCAGAGTCCATTTTTTGGAATCTGTTTTTGCACCCAGTCAACGACGGGCATTTTGCTAGTATAATATAAAGCTGAACGTCAGTGTGTGTGTGTGTGTGTGTGTGTGTGTGTGTGTGTGTGTGTGTGTGTGTGTGTGTGTGTACGTGTGTGTGTGTCTTGTCACGAATAGGCTCCTATAGGGTAGACTATTTTAAAAAACTTATTACATATAATGATAGAATATATATCGAGGATCAGGAATGGATGTGTTTGACCTGGCAGAACGGTGGTTCAAAAAATTGTTGGGTCTGAGTTCGCGCCTGGCTCCCAAAGTATGGAAATAAAATTTGCAAAAAAAAAAAAAAAAAAAAAAAAAAACGTTTACAAGTGTTTTTGATATAGATGTACATAAGCATGTTTGGATAAGTATTTTTCAGCTTTAATAGGGATGGTATAATAAAATTGTGAGGTCTGCGTTCGCGCCTGTACTCCATGGAAATATAGCACAGACTTTAACAAAGATTTTTTATATCTATTTGCGTAAGTATACTTTGACAATTATGTTTCAGTTTGAAGTAATATGGTATAATAAAATTATGGGGTGTTTGTTCGCACCTGGCCTCCATATAATGGAAATATGTCACAAAGATTAACAAGTTTTTTTTTTAAAGGGGTCAGGGTCCACCATAAAACATTAACTTTAATATTTATCCACGTTAGCTTTTATTTATTTTTTGAGTGTACTCGTATTGTGTCGAATAAATTCACCTCATAAATTCATTAAAGTGAAAGCAAAAAAAACCGGAACTTTAGACAATTCTCGACACAATTTTTGCATAACTCTTCTTTTCGTTCTCCACTTACAGGTGACACTCTTTCGAAAATACATTAATAGATTAATAATAAAAAATAAGAACGTTACTTGTAATCGTGTCAAAAGAAGGAAAAAATCCTGCTCACGTGATTACGTGTCTTTTTAAAAACATTTACATGACCTTTTTATTTTTATTTAGATATCTGTTTGTACATTTTTTTGGTCAGTGTACTAGAATGAATTCAGTTGATTACAGCCCTTTCTGCGTGTTCTTTACATTACAATAGCACAACCTTGAATCCGACAGCGCAATATTACACCGTTCAATATTGTAAAACTGACACGAAGCTGGTCTGCTTGAAATGGCGCCATTTTCTTCTTATTCATTTTCATATCGAGTCTTTGCTTTAAAAACTAAAGTAATTAAGTTTTTAGTTTTTTAATATCCCGGTTTGCTGTTTCAGATTATTTTACTAAAGTAAGTAAAGCTTCATTATTTTTCAAAGCTGTTTTGTTACTTTGTTTTTCGATATTTCGTCCATATTATTTAGTAAGAGTGTTTTGCAGAAAAGCCAACAAACGACTACCCGAAAAATATAAATATACAAGAAATAAATGTTACCAAAGTCAATAAAAGTTCAGTTCATGTTTTTGTTTTGTCTTTTAAAATAGTTTTTAATACTCTTTACTTGAAATAATTTCAGCGAACCGAAATTAAAACGACATTTGAAGCGATATTTACTCTTTGTAAGGAAACATCATTTTGTTGGTCACTCTTAGCTACGAATGGAAACTAAGTCGATATAAAATATATATTTTCGCAAAAATCATCTTTACTTTCACCATATTTTGCTTAGGGTAAAAGTTTTGAGTATCAACACCTATCTCTTTACAACCCCTTCCTTTTCATCATCACCTATCCTGCTTTCATCAATCACTGCCCATTTTCTGTAGGCTGTTTTTGAACCCAGTCAACGACGGGTACTTCTGCTAGTATATATATATATATATATATATATATATATATATATATATATATATATATATATATATATATGAAGTAGGCTCCTTCAGTCTTGGACAGACTCTGGATACCAACGTGGGGTTGCTTGCGCGTGAAATTTTTGTGCGCAAGCTCCAACCACACCTCTCCTGAGATGACATTGTTAAATACCAGTGGCAAGTGAAGTAGAGGATGACTGGAAACCAATGCCGAGATAAGCGGAGAGCACATACAGAGCCTAGAATTCCCAAATGGTCACTCATCTGATACTAACTAGGCTCAACGTTGCTTAACTTCGGTTATCTGATGAGAACCGGTGTTTCAACGCGATTACGCCGTACTATATATATATATATATATATATATATATATATATATATATATATATATATATATATATATATATATATATATATATGTGTGTGTACATATGTATATATATATTTATGTATATATATATATATATATATATATATATATATATATATATATATATATATATACTTCTGTATATATAACGAGATGTGTCTAGTTATCCATTATTGATGGGCTAATTAATAGCCATTCATAAGCGAATATCTCAATTAATTTCTAGTTGACGTCCATCAGAAAATCAAAAGCGTAATAGAAAATGCAATTGCCGTAACATGATATGCAATGTCGGCCGGAAAAAAATGTTCTAATACCCTTGGGTTGTCATTTAAAACGCATTCTCCATTTACACAACGCAGGCGGATTCGCACACATACTCTATCTGTCATACATAATACTTTCTCTAATACTCTTTCGGTACGTTTCATAATAACGTTACAAATATAGATGAAACAAAACAATAGGAAATTTTACATACATCAAAAGACTGATAAAAAATAAATGGGACAAAATATAGTATTTCTAATATTCAATTTATTACGGAAAATATTTATAGACAGGCCACGTTTAAATTTAGTGTGAGAAATAAAAAAAACATTAAATCTGAAACATTGTTTTTTAAACTGACCTATACCAATTTTGCTAGTTGCTTGGTAGCACGTTATAAACGAACCTTCTCTAATAGTTAGGCAATCCAAATAAGCAATTCTCAATGTAAGAACACACGATGTACTCGTAATGTTTTATTTTCTATTTTATATTCTTTACAGTTGCTTATAATTACTCTTAATATATGAATACAGGAGAGGATTCGCAAATCTTGTCTTTTTTTATCAACAGTGACATGCCATATATTAAAACACCTTCTTTCGCAGTACGATCTTTCTTTTACGTATTTCCGACAGATACGTACAAGGAAAACAGAGTTGTTTAGCATAACATCGTGATATGGTACAAGAATGGTTAATTGTACGTATAGACCGTTTCAGGCTCTTCAAAATATTCCAGCAAAACCTAACATCAAGACGTGGTTCTCTCCATAATGGGCTGCTGCCATTTCGCACAGGAAGCACATGTTCTATTGCTTCCAACGTAACAGATATACGGAGACTAAATCCGCTGTCAGTAAGCAAAAGAGTAATGAAGACGCAGAGATGTTGTTTGCTCAGTCCGTCAAGTCCAATGTAGTTGGGAGCGGCTTGGTTCTCAGCATTTTTGTCAAATAGAAAACGGCATCCTTAACAGAAGCGTGTACTCTATTCCAACTATCATCAATGGGCATCGAGTAATCTTTTCAGCTTCAGGCAAAGCCAAAATCTTTGCCGCTCCCCCAAAATGTGGCTGGTTACTTTTAATGCATCTAAAGCTACGCTCCTATCTTTATATAATCTGATCCCAATATGGCATAAAGTGAAATGAATAGCTCTCGTCTTGGGGAGGCTCCGTATTTTGACAAGTTTCTTGTCTTGATTTTTATTCGCGATCTGAAATGGAACACATGCATCACATCGGTTGCTAAGGTCGCAGAAAAAATGGTGAGATCCGTCTATCGATCCAGGAGATGCCTCATTACTGATGTATTTCTCTACCTATAAAAGAGCCAACTACGTCTAAGGATGGAGTATTTTCTCCACATCCGGGCAGAAGCTGCTAAAAAGATCTTATCCTGCCTTGGCAGAGTTTAAAATAGACTTCTTAGCCTAGTGGTGGGTGCCTTTTCTCTTCCATGCATACTCTTTCTCACAGAAGAGACATTGCGATCCTGTCTCTGCTTTATCGTTATTTTCATGGCAAGTGCTTGCCTGAGCTCCAATCTATGGCCCCCCTCGCAAAACATTAAAAAAAAACAACTTGCCTAGCTGAAAACACTATTAAAAATTTCCTCCACTTTTTATATATGCCTTAATCTAAACGTAGATTCCATGAACAAAGTTCCTTTCTTAGTACTGCGCACTTGTGGAACTCTCTTATTTTTATTACTAGCAATACACCAACTTTACAGCAAATTAACAACGTACTGTAAGACAGTAAGCCTATAATAGTTTATCCCTGACTGCTAAACAAATCACTCAATGAAACTGCGTAAGTTTCATGTTACAAAAATGCGAGCAAAGTTGTCTGCCCTTGTTAAAGTGGTTTAATTTGAACATGTTTTGACAGTTCATAAGTAGATGTGATCCGTTTACGAAAATAGACTCCAAAAGTACACAGATAAGTTTCATTTACATTTCATGGACATTTGTTTTCATGTTCTGTAATCGTACCTCAAAATTGACATTAATGTCCGGTCGGCCAGAAATAAATTTGTGTCTTTATCAGTTAAGCTATCTCGTATTTTCTATCGAATATTCTTACTAAAGTGAGCCGTTGTATGATCAGATTAAATATGGAAATTTGATTTATATTACGAAAAATTTTAAACATCACCACAAAATTTATATATATATATATATATATATATATATATATATATATATATATATATTACATTATTTTTGATTATACTTCACTTTTTGTGTATATCGATGATGTGTTTTTACTTAAAAGCTTAATATTTCTTAAATATACCAAAAGAGGATATATAAAAGGGTTACCTCACGTTGAAACAATTGTTTATCATTATGTAAATATCGAATCTCCTAGTTGAAATAGTTATTTTTAGTGTGAAGAAGAAGTGACAGACAACATTATGAAAAAAAATCTTAAAAGGCTCGGACTCAAATTGTTGTTAAGGTAGCATACTTGGATCATCCTTTAAAGCTATTAGGACTTAGTAAACGTTTAAATTGCAATTGCTAAAATATCTGGTGGTTTACAAAGAAATTATTCGTTTATTAATAATGTTACAGTAATAATATTATATTTTTTACTATAAAATGTAACTGCGTTGTATATGAAAGTAATCTACGTAGCTCATTCTTAGGAAACTGATTACTGTTTATCAATTGCATTTAGTGTTTAATGTATAATTGTTTAGTAATTGACTATTCTTTATAAGGTGTATAACAATATTTAAAACAATAATCACTATCTATACTATTATATAAAAGACTGTTCCTTATAGGTTCTGAAACGGTTGACCCTATAATTTGAAAATTTCACACAAAGTAATTTATATTTCTTATGTTATTCTAAGATATGTTTTGTGCAGCAATTAATCCAAAACATCTTGGACATCGAAAAAATATGATCAAAAAAGTTTAGCTTTTCTATTTTATAGATAAAACATATATAATTTATGGGGGAATATTTTAAGTTACATCGAAAATGGAGATAAAATTTCAGTAAATCATTTCCTCTAAAAAACAAATAATTATATTCTAGACATTAGCTTTGAGATGGAGCATTCAACTCCGCATCGGATGAACCTGTGTTCAAAGCCAGATGCACTTTATACTTTATTTTATTTTTTTTCCTATTAAGAAGTACAATTTACGATAAAAGAAGGATGCACCAGTTAAATTTTCTCAAAATGTTAAATTAATGAAAAGTGAGTTTAGCCTAGACATCAGCTAACGACATATTTAAACAAATATAGACGGAATTTAACGAACGACGTTATAATTTTAAATTATATATATATATATATATATATATATATATATATATAAGTGAACGTGCCTGTGTCTGTGTGTCTGTGTGTGTATATTTTCTTACGCAATAACCCTGACAATTTTAAGTCTAGGGACTCAAAATTTGATATACAGGGTACTGAGATTTGGGTAAAATTTTGGGTTTAAACACTTGAAATTTTAGATATAAGTTCTTTGGACATGGATCTAACTGAATAACTTGATTTAAACCCAAACAATAAATGTTAAGACGTAATAATAGGGGTCAAATTAAAAAAAAATATTTACCTCTGCGGTCTTTACCAAATTTCTCAGACAATTTCGGGTCTAAACATTTAAAATTTTACGTAAATTGTATTCAGAGATAGGACAAGCTTTTTAATCGGTTTGAGTCGAAAATTTGAGCTACTTAAGGGGCAAAGTTCAAAAGATTTTACCTTTGTGGTATCCAACAAACTACTCAGAAGAGTTTAGGTCTAAACATTTGAAATTCTATTTAACGGGTATTTAGATATGCGGCAAACATTTTAATATGTTTTAGGGTAAGGATTTGGCTGCCAAAAGATCAAAGTAAAAAGAGTTGACCTTTGCAGACTTTACCAAACTCCTTAGCCAATTTTGAGTCTAAACACTTGAAATTTTAAATGTATGTAACGTGGACAGGGGTCAAACATTTTATTTTGATTTGAGACAAAAACAATAAATGTTAAGGGGTCACAATTGGAGCCAATGTTTAAAAATTACCTCTGCTGTCTCTACCAAATTATTATGAGAGTAATATCAATTTGATACCACATAATTTTGGGTTTTATTAATAGTAAATGAGTATGGACTTGAGAACAAAAGTAAATTCATAGCAAATTATTTTGGGGTTGATATTGATTTAAGAGTAATAGAAAATTTCAACCAATAATTTTGGTTTGAGATTAACAATAAATAATTAGAGCAATAGTAAATTAATAGCAAATAATTTTGCGTTGAAATCATTAGTGAATTAATAGTAAATACGTTTGGATTTAACAATAATAGTAAATTAGAAGCAAATAATTTTGGTTTTGACATTAATAATGAATTAATCTATCTATTATACCCATTAAAGAAATGTTGTCTATGTGTGTGCACATCTCCCTGGCATACTACTCTGTCAATTTTTAGTCTACAGACTCGAGATTTAACAAGAGGATTATTGTTAAAATCTTCTGTTAACGGTTTTGGGCGAGAAATTTTGTTGTTAAAGGGTAAAAGTTCAACGAATTTAGCTTTGAAAACTTTACCAAACTCCTCCGCCAATTTCTGGTCCAAACACTAGAAATTTTAAATGTAGGTTACCTGTACATGAGCACAAACCTCTTAATATATATATATATATATATATATATATATATATATATATATATATATATATATATATATATATATATATATATAAAATATTACTAATTAGTCCACCGAGAAAAATTATTCCTCTTAATATATATTATTTAATGGAAAATTGATTCGAATATAGTATATGCGCAATCTGCATCAATTGAAATATCGTGGCTAAGCGAATTGTATGACTGAGCAACCCTGAGCTGCCAATGTGTTTTTACAGACTCAAAAGGATATCATTTATATAAAAATTTTATCAGTTATATTTTTTTTACATATATATGTTGTATTTTTTTCATATACTAGAGGGAGGGCGCCCGGTTTCTCCGGTTAAATATGATATTTGAATTTGTCCAGATTTCGTATTAATTATGATAGAGTCGTGAATTCAAAATTAGAAGAAAAATATTTAGGTGCCATCAGCTGGAATAAAAATCGAAACAGAAAGCAAAACTATATCATATGAAGCTGGTAACGTTAACATTGTACCAGCGGGACAGACTAATAACTGATTATAAATAAACTAAGATAAGTGTAGAAAATCTATATCATTTTTTTCAATTTTGATCCATTTTAAACCCCCGAAATACTGTTTTAACCGGCTAAAAAAAGAGCGGTTCATAAAAAAAATCATTTTAGTCCCGTAGCGCCGCTCTGCGACCTTTAATTTCGGCAGAGAGATAGAGTTCAAAGATACGAAGACACACAGACGGAAGGCAGACATACGTATAGCCTTTATTATATAATAGATTTTCATATCTATATATATATATATATATATATATATATATATATATATATATATATATATATATATATACATATATATATATATAGATATATAATCATACATTTTTGCTTTCTTTAGTCTGGACACACTATAGATACTCCCTGTAAGACTGTGTGCCCGTGAAATTCTTGTAGCAAGATTTGCGCAAACTGTAACTACATTACTCCTGAATCGGTGCTGTTATATAGCAGTGAAAAATAGAGGTTCAGACTAACTGGAAATTAATGTCAGAGAAGGTGTAAGCATATACATAGTATAGAATTTCCAAAGAGTCGGTCATCTGGTATTACCCAGACTCAGTTCTCTTTAACTAAGCTGATCTTTATGAGAACCGGTTTGTCAACGTAATTATTTCTGACATACAAAGATTCATCTATATATACACTCACACACACATATATGTATATATATATGTATACATATATGTACACAAATATATATATATATATGTACACAAATATATATATATATATATATATATATATATATATAAAGATTTTATGTGTACATAATTTTAAAACACTCTTGAATAACACCGTTATTAATTAAAAATTAATTGAAATTAAACGAAACGGCCCAACTCTAAATCCAGAAAGGATAAGGACACCAGGAGAAACCTATTACATCGTGATATCCAGAAAATTCGTAGTCAACAGAAACAACAACAGCACCATGTGCCTCCATTTTTGCAAGAGCTGGAATCGCTCCAAGAGTCACGAATGCCTAATACAATATGTTTAATGAGATGTCATGGAACATTAAAACTATTCAAAAGCCTCCATTGAGAAAACAACAAAGGGAAATACAAATGGCTAGGAACCAGAATTATATTAAAATGGATTTCCAATGTGCCCTTTTTACAGATGAGACCCGTGCTACTGTTGACGGTCTGGATGGATTTGTTAAAGTGTGGAACTCGAACGGTACTCCACCTCCTTACAGAGTTAATCACCAACAAGGAAGTGGAGGCATCAGGTTTTTGGCGGGAATCATTGGGAATACATTGGTTTCATTCCGAGTTCCTGAGGGTGTAAAACTTACCAGAAAGCTATTCATTCAGTTTAATTATATAAAGGTGGAGAGGTTATGGGCACGACTTTATGTCTGCGTTTAGAGTTGAAAATTGTATTTGTAAGATCGTTGGATAAAATTAGCCCCTATTCTGCAAACGCGTCTGCAATGTATGAGCTGTGTACTCAGTTTTATTTTTATTTCTATTTTATTTTATTATAGAGCCATGCAGAGAATACCGTCCTCAGTTTAGACGGCTGGTAATTTAACTTTCAGTTGTCTCTTTCAATTTTAGCCAGTTGAAATCTAGTAAAGTGTTTCTGCGGACACAGTAACGCCGTCGGATTTATTAATGGAGCAGATTTTATTTTCTTTTTGGCCAGTCGAACAAGAACCTCTAAAGTACGGAGTGAAGCAACAGTTTTATTTATTCAACTCGTTCCAATGTTATTTATCTATTGAATTTATATATAAAAAAAAAAAAAAAACGTTGCTAATGCAGGGAGTGATCCGCGTTATGTTTTAAATTGTACTTTCATGTTTAATTAAAGTTTTTTTATATGTTTTTTTTTATTCAAGTGAGTGTATATATAGATGAATCTTTGTATGTCCGAAATAATTACGTTGACAAACCGGTTCTCATAAAGATCACCTTAGTTAAAGAGAACTGAGTTTGGGTAATAACAGATGACTGACTCTTTGGAAATTCTATACAATGTATATTCTTACACCTTAAAGTACAGAATAGCTACAAAACACCCTCCCCTCCTCATGTTAAGAATGGCATTTTAAAATAATAACGTTATTTCAGCACGGATCATTCTCTGCATGAGTACCAAAAAGATTTAACATGCCTGGATATCTCCCACTCTGCCGTAAGGACTCTGACAGACATATGCACGGGCTTGGAGTTTACATTCGTAATACCCTTCCCTTGACTAGAGAAACACACCTAGAAACGGATGATCAAGCCTTTATGTGCTTTAGACTAATCATGCAACACAGCATTAGCTACTTTTACTTTCTCTACCGCTCTCCCTCGACCCAAGACTCCACCATAATAAACAAAGTATCTGACAGCATAGACACAGGACTCTCCTTCGACACTAGCGCCCAAGTACATGTATTTGGTGACTTTAATGTTCATCACAAAAACTGGCTTGGATTCTCTACTTACACAGATGCAGCAGGCAACGCAACTCATAGCTTCTCTGTATCTCACTCCCTATCGCAAATTGTTACTTTTCAAACCCGCTTCCCTGATCAGGAAGAACAACACGCATCACTATTAGATCTGTTTTTGACCACAGTTCCTGATGACTGTGTAACGAAAGCCGACAGCCCACTTGGAAACGCTGATCATGCGGTGATAATGGTTGAAATCGCCCTAAACTCTAGACCCAAAACTGAAGAGCCAGTGCTCAAAACAACGAGATATTATAAAAAGGCTGACTGGGAAGCCATCAGAGACCTTATCAGAGACGTCCCATGGGGGGATATTTTTTCTCTTCCTGCTGAACAGTGTGCAACCGAGACCACTGAATGGTTCAAAACTGCAATCGAAGCGCATGTTCCCATGCGGAAATTCTATAGCAAGCCCCACTCTCCCCAATGGTTTACTTCGACTTGCGCAACTGCCATTGCCCAAAGGCAGCATGAATTCCGCAGGTTTAACCGACATAAGTCCAGTTTAAACAGACTGAAATACATAGAAGCTAGAAGTAACGTTAAGAAAGAAATAGCGACAGCTAAGAGGGAATTTACGGAAACCACTAAAAAACGAATCGAAGCACAAAAACTAGGAACTCGTGACTTCTGGAAAATCTACAACAGTGTAGTAAATAATGGGCAATAAACAATTCCCCCACTAACCAACAATCACGAGGTTCTTTGCTCAGCAACCGAGAAGGCTACCATGCTTGCCAGTTGGTTTACATCAAACTCAAAACTGGACCCTTCCAACCACCCCTACCTGCCTGTCTTATGCAGACAGACGCCACGCTAGACGATCTGAACATCACCCCTGCTCAGGTACACGCTATCATAAAAAACCTTGACACTTCAAAAGCATATGGACCCGATCTCATCCCAGCTGTGCTATTAAAAAAGTGCTCAGCCGAAGTAGCTCCAGTTCTCTCCAAACTCTACAACAAATGACTTAATGAATCTTGCTTTCCGGGCTGTTGGAAAACTGCTTCTGTTGTACCAGTATTCAAGAATTCTGGCGATAGAACTGACCCATTAAATTATCGCCCTATTAGCCTCCTCCCACTTTTTTCCAAAATATTTGAGACCTTAATTAACCATGCTCTATTCCAAGCACCTTACAGATGCTAAACTTCTGACCTACCAACAATATGGATTTAGACAAGCCCGTTCCACGGCAGAAATCCTCACTATAATCTCTGAACGCATATACCATTCACTGGACAAAGCGAGAGAGGGCAGAGCGGTAGCTCTAGATATATCCAAGGCTTTTGACAGGGTATGGAATGAGGGTCTCCTCAGGAAGATTAGATCATACGGTATCACTGGTAGAATACTTAACATAATTAAATCCTTCTTAGATAAGAGAAAAATCCAGGTTGTCCTCGACGGTCGTCCTTCTAAACAATATGATATAAATGCGGGAGTGCCCCAGGGGTCTATCCTTGGATCTCCCCGACAAAATTCTCTGAGATTGGTATATATGCTGATGACAGCACACTCTATAGCAGGCACGACAGGAAAACAAATGAACATATATCTAAGTGGAATGGGGACAAAAATGGATGGTCACGTTCAATGCCGCCAGGACAAAACTAGTTTCATTCAATAATTACAAGAAACCTTCTCTACCACCTATAGCAATGGCCAACGACTCTTTATCTGAGAGTACGTCGCTCAAGCTCCTTGGCCTAACGTTCACAGGAAACATGAGCTGGAACAATTACATCGAGAGCATTGCCAGGGCCGCTGCGAGGAAGGTGGGCTCTCTCTACCGTGCTGGAAAACTTCTAACACCCGAAAGTATCCTGTATCTCTACAATGCCACTATTCGCCCATGTATGGGGTATTGCTGTCATATTTGGGCTGGTGCATCGGCTACTAGTATCTCGCTCCTTGACAGAGTTCAAAAGAGAGTCGCAAATCTGATAGGCCCTAAACTGGCATCTAAGCTTCAGCCTCTTTCCCATCGTCGAAACGTTGCATCCCTCTGCCTGTTCTACAAGTATTATAATGGTGAATGCTCTGATGAACTGCAAGCGCTTGTGCCCCCACGACGTAAACACCCTCGACAAACCCGACAAGCTGCAAAATCCCACCCCCACACTGTAGAGATCCCTAGATGTAAAAGATCTTTCTACTCCAGTAGTTTCTTCCCCAGAACTGCTAGACTTTGGAATTCCACTCCAGGTCACTGCTTCCCCAACTGTACTGACATGCATAAGTTCAAGTGCAACGTGAACCAACATCTCGCTGCCCAAATCCCTACATAGTACCCCAGTAGATGTTTCCCCTGATAGTAGCCCCCTACACAAAAGTGGCAATGTGCCTTGTTTGGGGTGAAAATGTAATTTAAAAAAAAAAAAAAATTCTACTTTTGAAATGTAATCCGTATGATATAACTAACTTGTTTTAACAAAACCGTTTTTAGTATTGATCTCATATTTTAATTTACATCCGATTTTTCAGTTTTATGAAGTTCAGAAAAGTGCAATTTCTCTCTCTGATCCCCTTCTCCATTTGAGAATCGTTTTGCTGTTTGCCTATTTTTTTGTTCTATTTCATTATTATGGCACAATTCATTACAATTATCTGATATATATTTTATTTCTGGATAGATGGACTATTTAGATGATTTGGATTCATCGGACAACTTTTTTCATCTTGATTTTGATTTTCACAACGTTTCGGTCGATGTAACCTTCGACCTTCTTCAGTTGTTTCTAGTCCAACGCGTGTGTTTGGATGTTATTCCGAACAGAAGCTTTTATTTACTTCACGGAGGGGGCATAGTTTTTTTTTTTTTTTAACTCGTGTTGACTTAATCGAGGTTCTAATTAATTCACAAGAATTCACGGAGAATTGAAACTTCAGTCTTCAGTAAAATATCACTTTTACAATTACCAACTGCTGTGTCACTAGTTTTTGCAGACAATGTTGAGACGAGTTTTAGGACACTAAAATGTATTTTTATTTCTAATTAAAAATATCACTATTTATTACTGATTATTATTTCAATATGTATATATATATATATATATATATATATATATATATATATATATATATATATATATGTATATATATGACTGACGCTAAAGGCATTTAATAAGTATAAATGTTTAATTTCAACATGTATCTTTGCGGTTAGCGGTAGCCTAGTGGTTCGAGTCTCCCGACTTGCTTAATTGTGAGACTCTGCACTGAGGATTTCCGAAAGGATGAAACAATAGTGTCTGTACGTATTTAATAATTATATATATATATATATATATATATATATATATATATATATATATATATATATATATATTGTCAATTGGACAATATAGTAATCGTTATTAATGGAAATTCGGTAAATTTGTTAACTTAAGTGGAACGACTCATCGAGAACTTGTTTACGGTGGAATTGAAGCTAATCAGATTGTAGTTTGCTGGACACCAAGAAAAACGGAAGATAGTTCCACAGGCGTGCACTTCTAAGAAAGAAGCTTTGTTCATGGGATCTACATTTAGGTTTAGGCACAAATAAAATGGAGGGCGTTTTCAGCTAGACGAGTGTTCTTATGAAAGTTTGGTGAAGAGGGACTATAAATTGAAGCTCAGTCGAGCACTTACCATGGAAATAACGATAAAGCAGAGACAAACTTGCAACATCTCTTCTGTGAGATTAAGGTTGCACGGAAGAGAAAAGGATTTATCCTACGAGGCAACGAAGTCTATTTGGAACTTTATGAAGGAAAGAAAAGTATATGTCTATTTATACCTCCTCAACTATGTTATAATAAGATTGTTCAGTTACATTTCGAAATTAATGTAAAAAAATATTTATTCAAAATATTTTTATTATATAAAAACATATTTTAGATGATATTACATTTTGGTGTGAATACTCATAATAATCGTCGACTATTATATATTCGACATTGTTCTGCCTCTATATATTACAGTACTTTTCAATTTATGCTGACAGAAGAAATAGTGTCTGCCACTTATCACTGATATAAATGCTAGAGTCAGTAATGTTTTAGAATTGTATTTATACTGCTTATTACTTGATTATATGGAATTTTGAAAATATAAGTAGTGCTTACGTGTATGACATTTAAAGAGTTAACTCTAACTACAAAAAAAAAATTATGTATAAAAAATTTGAAAAAAATAAAGTGAGAATTCTTCTAATTTCTCTTTTCAAAGCGGTAATTGCAGGTGCTAACACATTTACTAAACTTTTATTCCCTTTGTGTTGCTTTAAATCTAGAGCATTTAAACAAAGGTTTAGCTGACCGAAAACAGCAAAAACAGAGAGTAAAAATTAACAAAATTTTCCCATTAGCCTTGGAGCAAACTTGTAAACGTTTGTAAATTTTGTGAGTTCATTTAAGGTGCTCTGAGATAATGTATCGTCCGCTTTCACCGGGATGCACGTAGATGACTTTACGGACACAACTGTGATAAGAACTGGAATGAAAGGTCACACATAATAGAAGTTAATCTGTGTAGAAAACGCTTACAAAAAATCAAACGAGGAATCAGAAAGAAAAGGTGGAATTGCTCGCTTTCTTTTATAAAACTCAACGGATTGCACTTCTATGCTTGATACGATAGAAATGAACACTAAAATTAAAATAAAAAAACAACACAATACAGTCATCTACTAACACGTAAAGAGCATAGTATATATATATATACATATATATATATATGATTGCAACCTCTTGTCAGACGAGTGCCACACCCTCAGACAAGTTCATGAGTCCAAAAATGACTTCCATCGACACAGGATCATTTTAATAGACAAATGCCTGGGAGAGTATCTATACACAGATGATTCTATAGAGTATTAGCTTTGTACGACAGCTAAGTCTTTCTCTTTCGGTTCAAAATGTTGAGATCAGCAACAAGTAAGAGCAAGATAGCCAACAACAAATTAAACTGCAGATCAGCTTAATGCGGTTACTGGTCTCCCACTTTATGTTTTTTTTTATATCAGAGACTTGCTTCTCCTAGAAAGGTTGCCTTCACCACGGCTTACAGGGCCCCTCTCCACCCCAACACACATATACACACACATATACACGATGTTAGTTAGCGGTTGACCTAGAAAAGGGGTTCATTCGCCCTTTGGAAGGTATTTTTTTTATTCTTCAGGGAGACTAGCCGTCCTCCTCACCAAACAAGTATGGTGGGGGAACCAGTTTAGTCGCCGGTAACCCGACCATGAGGCAGGTAGTACTGGATTACATGGTACCAGTAGCATATGACATGACCTGACATATATATATATATATATATATATATATATATATATATATAATATTATTCAATCTCATTCCCTTTTCCTTGCCCCCATTTGTGAATTATTCCACGGATTTCTACATTTTACATTTGGATTACTTTGGACCATCATCCAATTACGCCATACCGTCGGATTTTACTCGTGAAAATGGAAAATTAACCAACTTTTTGGATTTTAAATTTTTGGATATTTACCATCATTAGATATGTTACCTTTCACCAGACTATTCATTCACGAGAAATCACATTTTTCTTCACCCTATTCCCTCTCCTTCAATATTTGTTACCAAGTAAAATCTATGACTTACTATTAGTTTCATCAAACACTTTTGCAAGCAAAATCTCATCCCGAACATTGCTAATTTCTACCCTCTGATAAAAAGGAAAGTATTTCTTCGAAACTCCAGGGATTAAGGACTATCCACTTATTTTGTGTTTTCTTTTATAAAATTAAATATGCTTTTAATTCTTTTTCAAAGTCTGTTTTAACATGTTTTATTAACTACTTGTTCTTATATATGTATATGTATATATGTATATATATATACATATATACATATATATATATATATATATGTGTGTGTGTGTGTATGTGTGTGTGTGAAACAATAAGCGTGGAAAATGAAGTAACAAAAACTATATATTGGTGAATAAAAGTATAAAAGCATTTAGTTTGGGGATAGAGGGGACTCTTTATACCAAGGTATTTCGAAACCTAATGCTTCTCATCAGTTTGTATACTTTTATAAAATAAATGTAGCATTCTATATTCACCAATGTATAGTTTGTGTGAACACATTTTCCACTCATTGCCTTCTATATAAGCTCCAA
>NC_136507.1:38519242-38536742 GCF_053919585.1 Euprymna scolopes | reverse complement strand
TTATATTTCTCTATCTATCTATTATCTATCTTTATATCTATATATCTATCTATATATGTGTGTGTGTGTGCGATTTACAATTCGTTTATTTTTCCTATCATCAACGAAGTCAAATCTATTTAATTTCATATTGAAATTCGTTTCAAATCACCCACTTTTTCTTATTGTTTATTATCAAGAACATATTACAATGTATATGTGTGTTAGTGTATTATGCATACGTGATACAGATTCTTTTTTGTTATCTTTAATTACACCAATTATATCAAGTTGCATATGTAAATGCGTTTCGAATCATCCACATAATATTAATTATCGACAGTATATATATATATATATATATATATATATATATATATATATATATATATATATAAATATGGCATATCTGCTTGAGGCATTAGGTTCTTTAATTGATCCTAATTGATGGTAAAAACTTCTACTTCAACATTGCTCAACAATCTATCATAAATCAATTAGTTTGATTTATTTTTTGTAATTAATCATTGCCGCCATTTCTCAAATCAATTCCATGCTTTCCAAGTAATAATTAAATTAATTATAGTCAGAAACCTTAAATAAAATTTTGCAGTTGTAAGTTAAATGAAAATGAATATATTTCAAGAATTTGCTGCGCAAAGGACGCCTCTTAGTGGATCACCTGCGGATGTTGTGTGTGTGTTTTTTTAATTCGTTTACAAAATAAATAAGATTAATTATTCTACTAGGGAGCCTCTACTTTTTAAAACAAAATCTTCACTACTGTATGACGCTTACACGTGTTATTTAATTTTTACCTATAACATTCTTCATCACGAGGGGAAGATTAGTCGTTTTGTCTAGGAATTATGTAACGCTTTATAACGAATTTTATGAGTAGGTAGCACTTTCTAACCAGTCCCTATGAATATGTAGCACTTTGTAATCAATTCCTATAAACGTGTAGCTTTTTAAACATTTTATAACCATGTAGCACTTCATACGCAATACCTATAATCATATAGCATTTAACAATTTTTATGAACATGTATCACTTTATAACCAATCCCTACAAACATGTAGCACTTTATAACCATTTTATGAATATATAGCAGTATATAACCAATCCCTATACACATTAAGCACTTTAAAACCAATAACTATGAAAATGTAGCACTTTATAACCAATCCCTATAAACATGAATCACTTTATAACCTACTACTATAAACAGGAAGCTAACAAAGCACTATGAATATGTAGCACTTTATAACCAATTACTATAACCATGTAGCATTTATAACCACCTTTATGAATATGTAGCACTGTTTAACTAATCTCTATAAACATGTAGCAATTTATTACCATTTCTATGAATATGTAGAAGTTTACAACCTATTCCTATACACATGTAGCACTTTATAATCAATCACTATGAATATGTAGCACTGTATAACCAATCCCTATAAACATGTAACGCTTTATAAGCATTTTATGAATATGTAGCAGTTTATAAACACACCCTAAAACATGCCGCACGTTATAACCAACGACTAGGAATATATAGCACTTTATAACCAATCTCTATAAACACGTAACATTTTATAACCAATCACTATAAACATATATCAATTTATAACCAAACCCTATAAACATGTAGCACTTTATAACCGATCACTATAAACATGTAGCACTTCATAACCTGCCCCTATAGCCATGTAGCATTTGATAACCAACCCCTATGAATACGGTGCACTGTATAACCGATCACTATTAATATGTAACACTTTATAACCAACCCCTATGCGCATGTAACATTTATATCCAATCCCTATAGATATGTAACACTTTATAACCAACCACTATAAATTTGTAGCACTTTATAACCAATCCTTCTGAATATGTAGCACTGTATAACAAATCCCTATGAATATGTAGCACTTTATAACAAATCACTATAAAAATGTACCAATTAATAACCAAGCACTATAACCATGTATCACATTATAACCAGCCACTATGAGTACGTAGAACTTTGTAAACGATCACTGTGAATGGGAACAAATATGAACTTACAACACTCTTTATGTATTTACAAGTATATATACGCCTTAAACTAAGGTGTTTATGTGTATTGATATTCATATTTAAACCCCTGTTTTCTATTTATTTAATAACAAAATAAAAATGTTATGTTTCAACTCCATTAACATTCTACGTCTGTTGATGAAGCGCCACACTGCTAACCATCGTAAATTTACTTGGCTTTTAGAACGCCTGACAATCCCCGAATTTCTGGAAACGCCTTCAGTGTTCCACTGACTATCCAACTCAGCGGGACATAAGACGCAACTTCCTGATACAGGCAAGTTGATTACGAGAAGATTAATTAATTAATTAATTACTTTTGTTTCCTTCGTATTCTTCTCTAATTTCATTAAATGTATTTAAATGTGTTTTGCTATGCTCATATGTTTTTCTTTGGCCATATCTAAATATTGTTTAGTATTTATTGTTATTGTCTGGTATCTATTAAAAATATATGTGTAGATAGATTTAAAATTATTAAAATAATAGATAAACTAGCAGGGAAATTGAACGTTGTCCGGGATTTTTTCATCCAAGCAGTGAAATCGCAAATTTTTCAATCAAATCGATTGACTGTTAGCATTAGTTTTGGATCCGTCAGAGTTTACGGAGAGGAAGTATCACACCCCTCTCACAGTCACTTATTTACAATATATTGCAGCCTACATTGCACTGTAGAGAACCAAGTTTTAATTTCCTAAAATATTAATTAATATAAATTGGCTTTCATTAAAGTTTAAAATGAAAAAAGAAAATCATGTTTCTATATATCACACCCCCACACACACATACACCAATGGATTACTCCAGCCCAACCAAGCGACAAAAAAGACAGGCTTGCAACGTCTCTTCTGTGGGAGAGAGATTGCAGGGAAGAGAAAAGGGCTTCACCCACTAAGCATCGATTTTTTTCAAGTGCAATGTTTTTAGGTCTTCTTCTTACATATTAATACCCTGCATAATTTCCAACATTATAGACCCTCACTGAGAGATATAACTCTTACCATTAAGTACCGCTCAAGTAAAACACACACAGCAAATCAATTTGATATTTAAAAGCAAGAAAATATGCGTCCCAGGACAGATAACATTCATTTTCTGAGAAGAAGAGATTGACACCGGTTTTATAACCAATTATGATCATTAGAATTGGTATATAAATATATTTGACAATACGAGGTGCCTTCAATAAGTTTCCAGTTTTGTTTCATAAAGGAATTCAAAATTGTCGCACATTCTCGAATATTTAGTACGTGATTACTATACATCTACTGAGATGACTGACCTTTCAGTTTCAGGAGGAATTAGAATACACCCTACTGAAGCTTGATTGCCACGATTAATGAATTACAAAAAGGCAATTTGGACATGAGGGCAAGTTAGAAGTTAGAAGTACGATATTCTATAAGATTTGTTTTAAACTTCGAGAAATGCAACAGAAACGAATCGGACACTTCAGAATGTTTTGGACCATCTTGCATGAATCAGGAATCAGTTTTTTTAATGGCAGAAGCTATTCACGGCAGGCAGGAAGTCTGTGAAAGATGGTTAGAGGTGTAGAAGGAGTTAGTATACAAGGGTTGATTGGGCAAATAACAACTTTTATGGATAAAGCATGTTGAAACAATAACTGCACAGTGGGATGCCACTGTGAGAAACTGACAAAAATATTCGATAGGAAGTGATGATGGGAAACATTTGCGCAAAGTTTGTTTCAATGTTTCTCTATTCTTCTTACAAACTATTTGGCAAAAATGTGTATCAAAACGGTTCTTCGTCCTATCTATAGTCCAGATCTTGTTCATTATGATCTTTAGTTATTTTTAGAAGAACCTAAGAGGCTGTCCTTATGAGAAAATTAAGAAGATGAAAGAGGCTGTGACGAAATCATCGATACGTTCACACAAGGCACAAGGTGGTTTTATGGGACCTTCCACTTGTTGGAACTGTACTGGAGGATATTACTTAGAAGGAGGCTATGTGTGTACTGTCATTTAAACTGCCTATAAGAAAATGGAAACTTATTGAAGGTTGCTGATACCTATACAAATAATATAAATAGTACGAAATATGATTTTTATGGCACAGACGTACTCATATTGATTATCATATAATTTAAAAGATCGACATATTCTTCGCACTTCTATAATTTGTTGGAAAGATACGCTGTATTTAAATATATTATTCCATTAGCCTGTGTTCATCAAGAGCAGAGGTGTCCAGTTTTTTTTCTCTATTCCAATTCCATTTTCTGATACATCGCTAATAATATAATCGACACTTTCGCGTGTGAATCGATCAACGCTTCAGACAGTTCCTATATTGACCCTCATAGAGACACGCTGTCTGATCATTGTGTGAAGGTTTCCTATTTCATTGGCGCTTCTATTGTTAATTAAAAGGACAGAGGACTTGGTCGGTATTCTCTGCTTAGATATTCATTTTTAGCATTTGACATTACCATTTTTTTAAATTATACGTCCAAATAACAGAAATCTGCTAATTTTCTAAACTCATGAAAAAATACTCATGGATTTCGATATATATATATATATATATATATATATATATATATATATATATATATATATATATATATATATATATATAAGTACTTCATTTACTCACATAAAATTATTATACGAAAGTATACATTGATGCGTAATCTTAAAAAGGGGAGGATAAGGTTTTTTTGTTATCTGTGTGAATAGTTCTGGGTTGTTTGTGTCGTGTGTAGAGACGTATGCTAGGATTTGTTCTTTGTTGTGTTATTTTTGGGTTCTTAGTTGCGTTATTGGAATTTTTTCAGCCAGTTCAATACCTTTCTGTATTAGTGGTAGTGGGTATCCTCTTTTCTGCAATGTTATTTGTAGTTCATTCAGTCTAGTTGAACGGAGGTGTCTGTCTGTTACTATGGTGCAGATTCTACATAACCATACCCACATGGGAAGACAAATAAATAGAAACATTAAAAAATCCCCTATTTTAAATACACCCCTCTTTCTAAACAAACATAATATAAGGAATACCCGAAAAGACTAAAACGAAAAATCACAATACTAAAATCCAAGAATCCAAAAAATAATTATTAAAATAGAATGAAAGCACCCCTACCCTTATTCCAGATGAGCCAGTCATACACATTAGTAACGAAGAAGAGCCACGCATACCCATTAGTAACGACTTCGGACCACAGCCGCCTTCCTAAGGAAGCAAATAACCCCAAAATACTATAAAACAATATACACATTCCCAAACCAATAAAAGCAAACACACACACGCACACACACGCGCGCACACACACACATAAACACACCCACACACATACACACACACCCTACCCCACCCTAAAGAAAAAGAAAAAAACTTTAGCAGAAAGAGATAGCGACTACAGCCAGGTAAACGACTCCCTGGACAAGCCCAATAAAAGAGCAATAAAAATCCAGCAGACCAATGAATAATAAACACTTACAAGCCTCTACCCCTTGGAAAAACTTCAAATTAACGAGGAAAATCGCCATTTTTACATCTCCAACACATTTGAAAATAATTTCTGACGAGGACGCATCACAGCCCGTCTGAAACGGGCGTAAACGATTTCAATGACTTAAAAACATTATTACAATGATCCAAACATAATTCTCAATGAAAAACCAAGACACGGAATAATAAAATGATGTTAAAAAATACACATTGTTGGTGACTACTCCCTTATTTAAATATACATCTTTCTTTCGTTGGAATTTCTTAACCCATTTTATATAAATATACACATATATATACACACATATATATATATATATATGTATATATATATATATATATACATATATATATGTGTGTGCGTGTGTGTATATATGTATATATATATATATATATATATATATATATATATGCGTGAATGTGTGTGTTTGTTAACATTCCTAGGACAAATATATATATTTACTTCTTTTTCATAATAGTGATTCGCGAAATGGTGTAAAATAAAACTACTCATAAGAGAGAGTTTATCTGTTCACCGAACAAAAATGAACATTACTACAACTTTGTTTTCTACAGAAAGATCCCGATATATTTTCAATTGATATATTATAATGCATTTTATAATTTTGAAAGATTTTCTTGCTTAACATCAAATATTTGTTGACTTTAATCTAGAGAAAAAAAGAAAAGGAGAACTAAAAAAAAACCCAGATCGTTCGTTTTTCTGATTGTGTGTGTGGTTGTTTTCACCATTCCACTAAACACACGTTGGACGCAATAAAATATATGAATGACAAATGAACATATATTTGGAATATTCACTACTTTTTATATATATATATATATATATATATATATATATATATATATATACATATATATAAGTAGTGAACATTCCAAAGCCAAATATATGCTTATTTGTCATATATGTACATATATATATATATATACATATATATATATATATATATATATATATATATATATATTTACACACACACGCACACACACACACACATATATATATATATAAGTAGTGAACATTCCAAAGCCAAATATATGCTTATTTGTCATATATGTATATATATATATATATATATATATATATATATGTATATATATTTACACACACACGCATATATATATATATATATATATATATATATATATATATATATATATATATATATGCTCTGAAATTTAAATGTATTTCTATTGCGCTTAATTATTTTTTCCCATGGAAAAATAATTTGCGACAGAATCGGACAAACCAAGTTGTCCTGCACACTAAACGACGAATCCGATAGAATGATCGCAATAGATATTTTACATGAAATCGCCATTTGAACGTCCCATCATTCTAAGAGGATAAGAAGCGCAGTCTACTTTCTGGTGCTGGAGCTAAGCGGCTTTTAATTATTGTGCAGCCTAGTGGAGCATCTACCATTAATATAATAATGAAAAAGAGCGGTTATTGCAATATATCTCCGATGCGAAACAGGTTAAAATTTCGAAAAAATTCGCATATAGAAAGCGAATAAACGTTCTATAGTCTGCCAAGACAAAACATGATTCGCTGAAGTATTCGATTTTAGCACGCATCATGCTCCCATGCGTGTCGCCCAATGTATCTGGTGTGACCAAAAAAAAAAGAAATAATTTTAAAGTGACGAATCTAACGTTAAATAAAGCCACAAATTGTCCGCTATATTATTTTTTAATAGCAATAAAATACATTTTACATACGAGTGAAACGATTCACTGTTTTTCACAGGTAATTGCTTCGTCACATGTTGACTTTTAAAATGATGAAACAATTCGCATTGTTTGGACTTGTTGAACTACTTTTCTCATCATATCGCCCCCAAGAATTTTTTTTTATTACATTTTCAGCCCAAAAGAGGCACGTTGCCACTTTGATGTAGGGGAGAACTATAAGGGGCATAAGCTACAAGTTTATTATGTAGTGAGTTGGACAGCAAGATGTCCATTCACGTGACACTAGAACTTCTGCATTTCAATTGCATGTACAGTTCAAGAAGCAGGAGCCTGAAAGGGAATTTCAAAGTCTAGTGGTTCTGGAGAAGACACTACTGGAGTAGAAGGCTCTCTCACATCTAGGGATCTCTACTGTGAAGGGGTGGGATTTAGATACTTGACGGGTTTGTCCGGGGTATTTACGTCGAGGGGGTACAAGTGCTTGCAGTTCGTCATAGCAAGCACCGTTAAAGTACTTGTAGAACAGGCCGAGGGTTGCCCAATTTCGTCAATGGGACAGAGGCTGAAGTTTAGATGACAGTTCATTAGGTTGGCTACACTCTTTTGAATCTTGTCTAGGAGCGAGGGACTATTAGCAGATGCATCAGCCAAAATATGACTACAATACTCGATACATGGTCGAATTGTAGCCTAATAGGTGTACAGGATACTTTCGGGCGTTAATATCTTTCTAGCACGGTAGAGAGAACCTACCTTCTTTGCTACGGTTCTGGCAATAAACTTGATAAATAGACATTTTGAACGTATCTATTTCTTTTATTCTAATTTAGTCAACCAACACCGTGCATAAGTTCCTAGTTGTAGTTTTAGCATCGCTATTGTGAATATTTTACTAACGTATACTGTGCAATGAATCGCAACTGCGAAAATATTACGATAATAGGAATAGAGTTGTAATATGTTAGTAGAATATTTATGTTGAAATCATGGAACTTCATAAAATTTCCAACGCAACTAGTTATTACATTTTCGATGGTCATTTGTTTACATTCTCTAAAGCAATTTTGTATACAATTTTCTAGGTGTATTATTAGTATTGTCTGCACTGAAGTGTTAAACTTCGACCTCAACAAAACTGGCATTTTTATTCGCAAAATTTTCGAAATGTGAATATTGTAATTCCTATAACTCTCTAACAATACAGATTATCATTCCTAATATTCAAACTAGCAAAAACGAAACAAACCTCACAATATCAATGGTAGGTACGTTGAATAAATGTCCATATAATAAAAAGACGTTATTATAAAGAAGAAAACACACACACAACCCCCATATATATATATATATATATATATATATATATATATATATATATATATATATGAAATTTATTCATAAAACAATGATGGCTACATATGTGCATACATGTTTCTGTAATCACCCACGTTGGGGGATTACGTCTTCAGGCCAAGAACTGATATTTCAAGCAAAAACATTGTCTGATTTCGTTTACAAAGTTAGAATGTAACATGGGCGGGGGTTATGAGCGGGGAGAGGACAAGTGAGGTCCTGGACGATAATAAACATCTTTTTTATTTTCCCTTTTTTTATTCCCTTTTTAACTTTATCTATCCCATCTTTTTCTTTTTATGTGTTCTATTTTATCTCAGAAATAACCGCTCCGATCTATCCAACATTTTGTAAGAACCTGTATTGTGATGCATCGTGCTATTATTTTATCGGTTCAGTGAAGTAATCGAGGTATACACATAATAATTTACTCAGGAAATTAGCAAACATTTATCCATATTGGACTGGCAACGCACATTATATTCTACCTAAATGGGGCGCTAATCGTTTTCCAGTTTTAACACACAAGAAGTCTAGTATATATGTGTATATTCATATGTAGAGGGTCCCTTCCTACACAAAATAACAGTTTTTTTATTATTTTTTTATTATGACATAAATATGCTTAGCGTAAGGATGGATATTTGAAGCTATATATATATATATATATATATATATACATATATATATAATTATATATATATATATTTATTTATTTTTCAAACAAATATTAAAACTGGGTCAGATCTTCTTCAAAATTGAAATGTCTCTTATTAAAAACAAATAATACTAGAGAAAAGACAACAATTAATATAGAAACCGCAAATCAAATTTTCGTTTGATGGTAAGAATCGAAACCGAAACGTTTAGCGCCCCAGCCTAATCCCTCATCATTTAAGCTATCGCGTACAAGATAAATCTATAATATAAAGCTGATTGTGTGTGTGTGCGTGTGTGTGTGTGTGAGTGTGTGTGTGTGTCTGGTCACGAATAGACCCCTATATGGTTGACTATTATAAAAAAAATAATTCCATATAATGATAGATGTATCGAGACACAGGAATGGGTATGTTTGATCTGGCAGAACGGTGGTTCATTAAAATTGTGGGGTCGGCGTTCGCGCTTGGTTCACAAAGTATGGAAATAAAGAATTTAAAAATTAAAAAGAAAAACGTTTACAAGTGTTTTTGATATATAGAAATATGGTATAATAAAATTATGGGGTGTTCATTCGCACCTGATCTGCATAGAATGGAAATATGCCACACATTTTAACAAGGTTTTTTAATATAGCTCCACAGAATATTGTGATTAGTGTTTCAGTGGTATCAGGTATGGTATAATAAATTATAGGGGTTTATCTATTTTATTTTAACTTTCATCATATTTTGCTATGGTTTTCATACCCCTAAATTCCACGCAGATTTACAACCCGTCCTTTTTCATAATCTATCATACTTTCATAAATCAGAGCCCATTTTCTGTAGGCTGTTTTTGAACCCAGTCAACGACAGGTACTGTAAAATTAAAATATATGAATACAGTACATTAAGAGTTTAGTTGTTAACACACAGATACACACATACGTATATTTACTCTTATATATATATATATATATGTATATATATATATATATATATATATATATATATATATATATATATATATATATATATATATATACTTTTAATGCTAGGTTTAGTTATGGTGTCTTTTAAATTCAATAAAAATCCTCCTAAATTTGCTGATGAGGAGACCGTGCTTACCAAAAAAACTATATATAATTGTTCTACATAACTTCATGTATACCACAAATAAAAAGCACGGATTTCCGAAACGATCGTACAGATAATTGACTTTGTTTTTGTTCCTTCTTATGAAACTGATTTTTAATTTAATTAAAATTTGATTTTTTTTTAATTTTTAAATTGAAAATCACTTTACTTAATATTGAATTAGCTCTAGAATATTTAACTATCGAGCTTATTATATATCTAAATTACAACGAGCATTTCCTGTATTTTAATTAAACTAGTAATTTCACTGTTACATTAAAATACACTTAGCTCTTCAGACTATTATTCTAATCGCCTTTAAATTATATATATATATATATATATATATATATATATATATATATATATGGCCTAATAACGATACTGAAAATAGTATGTATTTCAAGTGATTTACTCTGTTATATAAATTTAATAGTAATAATTATACCCGTAATTAAAATAAAAATTATCATAAAAATGTATAATAGTACATGAATTTGATTGAATTCATAAACAACGAGATACTTGTTGCAACAAGTGAAACATACACAGTCTCCCGTGAGTGCAGAGTAGACGAAGGATGAAAAGACAACTAAGTTCGGCATTTTCCTTTACCCATTTACCCCCAAAATCCACAGGGGACGTCAAATCCTGGTGAACATGAGCGGACGGTGCAGTTTTAGGCCTTAACATAAGTAAATTTTAGTTCTGCATCATGTAAAAAAAGAAATGACTAAGTCCTCCCCCGGCCGCATTTTGCCTCAAAAGTCACCAAGGCTTTAACGTATTTACATTTGAGTTCAGCACCATGCAAAACTGCTAAATAGACATACACAGAAAACTTTGGACAAATATGGTAAAAATAGTTGCAAATATGGAGTGTTTTCATTAGCTATAAGAAGCCCCAGGGGTACACACAAAAGTTATCTCGTATTATGGAGAAACAAAATTATATAGAAATAAGTTAGTAACAACTGTTCAGAAATGTTATAAACATTCATGGCATCCCTTTTTAACTGTTAAGCACAGAAGTTCCAATTTTAGTCATTTTAACCCAAAAGTTACCCCTAGTGGTGCAACCGGAGTTTTTTTTTGGAAACTCAGTTCTGTTACCATTTTACGCGAATCATGTTTAATGGTTGTGCAAAATTCAAATAATTCCAAGGCGTAGTTATTGAAAAACGTGCGGACAGATAAAACGGTCGGACAAACGGACAAGTGTAAATTTTAAGACCGCCCCTCCTTTTGTCAGGGAATGAATAATTAGACATAAAATACAAAGCGGCAAACGCTGATTGTCTCTTTTTTAAAGTCCTGGTTCTATTTTTACACGTAAAAGAGAAAAACAGACTTATACAGATAACGTAGGTTCGTCTGCTTTCTTAACCGCAGATCCAAATTTTCGATGGAAATGCAATAGAGGTTGTTCTAAACCTACAATACTCTTATAGTATATTTTAAAAAGACACGTGATTTTTTTGCTGTATTCTTCGTTTTTATTTTTGTGGAACACGCGACAAAGAAATGCATTTACCTAGAGAACTGTTAGAGATAAACAACACACGATAAACTTAATTTACGCAACAAAAATCTTTTTGGGTAAAAATAGTTATTTGCATAGTATTTCTTTCTAGCCAAAGGGTAATAGGTATTCTCTCTCTCTGAAATATGATTTGATATAATCATACGTTTTAGATTCAAAAATAAATACCTGTGAACTAATTTCTTTTTTAAAGCTAAGTGTTTTGATTTTACAAGTCTATTTATACATATATTTATTTGGGAAATCTTTAACTGTGAAAAACAAGGAAATAGGGGTGTATTTTAAAGCAAACATGAATGCTCGCAACCTTCCTGTGTTTCTTGTTATAAGTATCTCATCCTTATAAAATTATCAGAAAAACTTGAGAGCAAATAATGTAGCCGATGAAAACTTCCATTGCATAATACTATAAATCACCACCATGCCACCATTGGTCTTGAAAGACAAAGGATGCCCCTTAAAGGCAGTAGCGCGTGTAATTGTGAGGCAATGGTTGCGTAATCACCAGACACGTCCTCGGAAATCGGCACTGTTTGAGTCCAGTGGAAAGGAGAAGACCAGGATGACTGTACACAATGCCGAGATAAGCGGAGAGCGCATACAGTACCTGAAAGTCCCAAATGGTCACCCATTTAGCACTGATCAGGTTAAACGTTGCTTAACTTCGGTGAGGTGATCCGGCTGGAACTACTGTGCCAACGTGATTATGCCGTATTACTACAAATACCCACGTCTTAACTGAGAAGCAGCAAAACCCCACCCGTTCTTGTAGAGATCACATGGTATCGGAAAAACCTCTGCTCAAATAGTTACTTTAGTCGAAATGCTAGACTTTAGCATTTTTTGTGCCCCTATTTTCCTGACTGTACTGACACGCAGATGTTCAAGTGGTATGTGAGTAGATAACTCGCTGCTCAACTCCCTAGATGGTGTTCCTGCAAAGTAGGTCCTTACTACTAGTTCCTAAGGTCCAGGTTCTTAGGTTTTAGTTAAAAATGATATGAAAAATGAAACATTTTTATTTTATTAAAAAAGCACCTGTTATAACAAATGCCCTTAATGCTGCATTTATAATCCTATTTTTAAGTAAAGATATATATATATATATATATATATATATATATATATATATATAACCGGAAATTACCTTTAAAGACCCACAGCGAAAATGTAGACACAGTATGTAGCTGCAATAATGCGTACCATGTTTGTGGAGTGACTGATAGATATGGTATTAAGTCAATTTATCCTCTTACTTTCAGGCCGCTCAGCAATGTTCGGTCATAAAATAGGCTTAAATATGATATTTTGATTAATGCAGGTTTTTGTTTTATTTATTACTATATTATATTGGACCTAATATAGTAATGAAATAAAAGTAACAAAAAAATGACTCGTGTCTCAACACTGAGAGTACAAATTAAAACGTTTACCTTACGATTTAAGTTTACCCTTGGAGTTAATGACTTAGCTATGAAAACATGTTTGCTACAAGGCTAAGAATTATAAAAGAGACATTAGGTATTACGTTACACATGCATATTCTTAATGCCGTCGTTCGAGCTTCACTTGGCAAATTTCATTTTTTTTATTTGCACATGGTTTTCTCTAGTTACAACCCAAATATAAATTTTCCCATGGATCCGAATACCCTATATATTTATTTTCATGGTTAAAAAAAAAAACTGACAAAGGAGTTTTGTAGGCAAAAATTATAAAACAAATACATATACACATATATATATATATATATATATATATATATATATATATATACGCATACATAAATATATACAGAAACGTGTTTGTGTTTACTATAATCTTTTTACATAAATATTACGGAAGTATGAATCATTAAGAATATCTTCGTGAATATAATTACAAGTAATAGTTAACTAAAGACGACCATCGCATAAGAAAACCGAAAAAAAAAACTAAAATTGATTTAATTAGAATGAATGTTTAAAGAGCATGCAAATTAGAAGGATCTTTTGCAGACGAATGTAATTCCACGACCTCTGTATAACAGAATTGTATCTATTTTTTAAAATAAATCGAACCAAGTTTTAACATGAACAGCTATACACACACAAAAACAAACAAACAAACAAACAACAAATTCCTAGTAATATAGATGCATTGGCCAATCTGTGTAGTACAATGGGGCAGTGAAATTTAGAGGTGTGTGTTTATTGGTTAAATATGTGCTCATACATACATAACATATTTATCAATAGTGAGTTTTTGGTTGTATATCGTCTGTGTTCTCATCCAGTGATTTTAGTAGAAAAAGAGTCTGTAAAAATATGCTTAGTATTAATAATAATGTTAATAGTAACGTTAAAGTACTAACACGTTATAAAATTTATCATTTCAACACTCATCCCTAATTCAACAATCGATCCAAATTTATTTGCCAAATTACGTCTAATACAAACTGAAATTGTCCACAAAGACATAGTTGTAGATTCACTCGACAAGACACTATTATTTTTCTAACGTTTTAATAGTAGTGGTAATTATAATAATATATTCAGGGAGGTCAGAAGATATATTATTTAATTGGAATTCATTATTGACATGAGTATCATTCATTCATTTATTGCTGACTCATCTATTTTTTTACTTGCTGTTTAATGACGTTTCGGCCAAATATTCCTATTACCTTCGTCAGGTAGTTACCTCGACGGGATAGCCACTCCGAATCTCCTAACAGCATTCTCCGCAATTACTACCATCCGTAGTTGTTGTCGTCTCACCAGAGGAACGAAATGTGGAGAAACAACATCTAAGAAAGATGAGAATAACAGTCCGCAATAACTTATTAAATAATACACATCTCAGTAATGAATTCCAATTAAAATAATGTATACACCATTTGGAACGGACCCGCCCATGGAAGATAAGATAATAAATCAACGTGGATTTATAAGAATAAACAATCCAATCTTGATCGTCCTTAGCTACCCCTGGCGCAGTTGATAGAAACGTTGAATCTCTACGGTTCCAGGTGAGTCCTATCTGAAGATAGCGGTTTCAATCCTACCCAAACCCGGGCAGTGGCTTACTTGGTCAAAGACGTGGTGAGACGACAACAAGTATGGATGGCAGTAATTACTCAGAATGCAGTTAGGAGATTCGGACGTCGTGATTAACACCTGACGAAGCCCAGCGGATTAGTTGACCGAAACCTCGTGAAACAACATCTAACGAAGACGAGAATAATAGTTCGCAATATATAGATTAATAAATTAAGGTTAAAAGATGCTCGTTTTAATCGAATCACTTCGGACAAGACATGAAGTGACTAGATGTAATATAATACATCAAAGTATTTAAAATTATCCAAACGTCAAGTATTACGCACTTGGTCAGACATATAACTCATATAACGTAAGAACTAAAAAAAAACATTAAGATGAAGAAAAAATGAACCCTGTATCCACTTCCGACTCCGGTGCTTTTTAAATTTATATATTTCATTGTTAATTTCGATATATAATGATAATCGCTGTCAAGCTTGTCTACTAGATGCCCTTAAATGTTCTGGCTGAATGAGACTCAATAATCGTAATCAAAAGATCTGCAAATGAATAATATGCCATTGATCTTTTACTGGGAGGTCTGTTCGGATGCTATATGAAGTAAATAGGACCAGAGAGAGAGAAACAAAGAGAAAAAATATTCACATTAAATTATGCAGCAATTTTATACATTTCTGAAAAGTAATTACTTTAAACTTTTAGCGATATATATATATTTGTATATATATATATATATATATATATATATATATAACTGCTTAATTTACTCACATAAAATAAATATACGAAAGTATAGATCTATGCGTAAACTTTAAGTATTTACTTCAAAAGTGCTCATACGTAGGTAGAGCTAGTTAGTAAGTTATAAAATGTATATGGCGATTAAGCTACACTGAATATTCCGCGTGTCATCCACTCTAGGATTCTTCAGGCTTATGCGCGAATTCTGTGGTTGTTTGTCGTTTTTATATGCGCATCTTCTATTGACATTTTAGTAAGCAAATCAACTTTCTAGTATCCACTGCGCCCTGCCTATCAGCCAATGAGAATGCATTTATCGGTTAAAGGCGTATTTGACCTCTGGTTGACCTGGTCCTTTGTGTGTGCTCTATTTAGCCTGGATATTTAGCTTCTTGATCTGTTTTAAATCTAGGTTAATGTTTTTTTTTGGAAGTTTATATACAAATATATATATGTGTACACACATATATGCATATGTATATATATATACTTATATATATATATATACATATATGTGTGATCGTTTATGTATATTGACGTTTATTTAATTTATTTATTTGTTTATTTTTTATTGTTTTTCTTAGTTTTAAAAACTATTTTGTATCGCTACCCTAGAGTAAATTTTATCTTGTGAACACAGTTGTTTGCTATTTCTCTTCTATAGTTTAATAGATGTTGGGTTTCTTTAAAGTACAGGATAGCCAATTTTTCATGAAGGCATAATGTACATATGTCGTCTAGGTCCCTCTGCACGTGGTAGCTTGTCTTATTATTTTCCATTCGACTACAGGCGAATACCCGCTTTCCTTGAGTTCCCAGTATTTATTCGCTAGTGTTGTTTCCATACGGTGTGTTTTTATTGTTGAATTACTTTTGTGGTCATAGTATCTAGTTTTTAAATCCAAGGAAGTTATACCAACATAATATTTCTTGTTATTCGGGTTTTCTTTCGCAAATATTGTGTCCTGGTAAACTACGCTTTTGGTTTGACATATATTTTTGAAGTGGGCAAAGTGTGCGGTGTCTACAGCTGCATTTATCTTGCTCGTTATTTTTATTTATAGTATGGTTGTTCTTGTCCGGGGTTGGTTTATTATTATTATTATTATTATTATTATTATTATTATTATTATTATTATTATTATTATTATTATTATTATTATTTCTGCTAGTGTTGGTATATTTTTGTCACGGTGTCTACTTTTTATTGTTTATTTTGTTGTTGTTTACATTGTTTTTATTTAGTATTTTATTATTATGTGCTTTAATTATCATCTCTAAATTTTCGCAACAACTGTAGAATTATTTAAGATATTTTTATTGAAGATTTTGTGTAAGGGGTAAGTTGCGGGGAAGTATTTTTCAATAAGATCTAGAAATTTCTTGCCAAGTTTTGTTTTTAATATTTGATTGTATGGGGCCGTATACTAAATTATTATTCTTTTTCTTCTAATTTCATTTTATTATACTTATTGGTGTTTTGTTGCTTATATTTGATATCGATATTTTAGTATCCACTATTTTTTTAGGGATGTTTCATATATATTAGTTGACCTGTTAAATGCATTGTCATCGCTTGAGTTATTACTGAGCCTACTTACGTCGAGTTAGGAATCTGTTTTATAATGATGGTTGGTGATTGGACTTAGGGTTTACGTATATTGGAACGGCGTTATCTTTTAAGTAGGGTGCATATGTGTTTTTATCTAAGTTTAACGTGATATCCAGGAAGTTTGTTATTTTTATGTTAGCTGATACGTCTGCTTTTAGGCCTAAT
>NC_136507.1:38461742-38514242 GCF_053919585.1 Euprymna scolopes | reverse complement strand
CACTTTGTTATTGAGAAAATGGTGGCCGGCCTCGTTCTTGATGAGATATAATGCACCATCACAGCGAATTAACACTGAACAATTACAAGGCTTTCGTTTTTTTTTACAAGGAGGTCACCACTTATCAAGGCCAGGAAGTCACTCAGGGATAAGGGTTATTGCATGTACAATACGTTGTACGTAAGTGTTGAGATTTTATAAAGTGTCTACTTAAGGGGGCGGTTCATCAGGAATTAATTTACGTTGGGTTTGAAGATATCCAAGTTGTAGTCAGGTGGGAAACAGGCAGACGGAACATAGTCCCACTGGCGTGCTGTTCTAAGAAAGAAGCTGTGTTCATGGAATCTACGTTTCTATTTAAGCACATATAGAGAGTGGGGAAAATTTTGGACAGTGGCTTCAACTAGACGGGTGTTTTTCGTAAACGATTGGTGAGGGGGGACCAGAGATTGGAGCTCATACGACCACCTGCCATGGAAATAACGATAAAACAAGGACAGGCTCGCAACGTCTCTTCTGTGGGAGAGAGGTTGCAGGGAAGAAAAAAGGGCATCCCCCACTAAGCCACGAAGTTTATTTTGTACTCTGTCAAGGCAGGATAGGCTATTTTAGCAGCTCCTGCCCAGATATGGCAACAGTATTCCATTCTTGGGCGTACTAGGCTTTTATATAGATAGAGAATTGCATCAGTAGTGAGATATCTTCTGGAGCGGTAGAAGGAACCCGCCATGTTTCCAGCGACCCTAGCACCAGACTTGATATACGTGTTCCATTCCGTTAAATATCAATAGAGATCTTGATTGTTTGTAGTGGATACATTTCTAAAGCAATGTATAGTCTAATACTGGCTGTATGGCACGGTAACAATATCACCTGCGATTTAGTAGATGGAATAATGTTACCACTTTACAAGGGAAAATGGAAAATTCTGAATGTAATGGCCATCCAAAGATTATGTTACTTGAAGCTAATGGTAAGGTGCTGGCAAGGATTCTGTTTAACCGATTACATATTTATCCCGACATTATTCCTGAAAGTCAGTCTTGGTTCAAAATTATCCCTGGGACGATTAAGCTGATTTCTATTCTCGGGAATTAATGGAAAAATGCATGGATCAACTTATATTATTGTATCAACTTATCCTTGATCTGACTTTCAACGCCATCAATAGTAAAGCACTCTGCCCTATGCTAGGCACACATGGATGTCCTGTTCGTTTTGTAAAAAATATTACAGAACTTGTATTAGTACATTAAGTCCGGGGTGAAGATCAGTGGTTTGGTTCAATTTACTTTGCGACAATGCGTATTTATGCTTTTAGAGACGGTGATGTTGCGATGTCCTTACGCTTTCGAGCTTCTGGTTAAAAGCTTTTGACGTTTAAGTGAAAATTCAAAACCTTTTTACGCTATCATTTGGGAGTTATATGTAGATGATTCATATCTTGTTGCCCGCGTAGAGAAGGACATACGCTTTACAATGAATAAATTCTAAAATGCTTGTAAGAATTCTGATCTCCCAATATCTTGTAATATATGCAACCAACTATTATGTTTAAGGTGATGGGATTGAAGTTTACTGATATTTTAAAAATATCTTGGAAGTATGCTGAGTAGAGATTGCCCCTTAGTTGGTAAAATAACTCACAAGGAAACTTAGGTTAGCTCTGCATGTATTACTTTGGAAAAACGTGTACGGTCGGATAGAGCAACCCGTATGAAGACAAATATCAGTGAGTATGCGGCATGTGTCAAGACGAGTCTACTGCACGCATCAGAAATATTGATTACGTTCTGAATGCATCATAACACCTTTAAAATATGTCATTAAAAGAGAATTCGTGAAATACTAAACAGCAGTTAGACATCCATTATTACTTATATTGTCGTCTTATAAAAAAACTAACAATAATAACATAGAAATAAATCAATTAAGCGAAGAAAATAATCAAATGGAAAATTTGAGGACATACGTGTTCTATTGAAACCTTGAAGAAATGCTTCAAGTCGAAGTTACTAGAACTTAAGTTTTTCAATCGTTGCTAAAAAAATATGTTTTATTAATATTAATTTTATATTATTAATATTATTAACATTTTTGTTATTATTAGTATTATTGTTATTAGTAGTATTATTGTTATTATTATTATCATTGTTGTTGTTATTATTATTATTATTATTGTTATTATTATTATTATCGTTGTTGTTGTTGTTATTATTATTATTGTTATTATTATTATAATTGTTATTATTATTATTGTTGTTGTTGTTATTATTATTATTGTTATTATTATTATTGTTGTTATTATTATTATTGTTATTATTATTATTGTTTTTGTTGTTGTTATTATTATTATTATTATTATTATTATTATTATTATTATTATTATTTGCAGAAGTCTACTTTACTTCAAAGGGGAGTTACTCGTAAAATATTGTCTTTCAGATTAAATGTTAAAAAAACATTTTGGAAAAAGTTCGTCCTTCAAAAGTTGTATTTGTGTTTATTTCGAAACGGAACGTCGGACTCAGTTAAAAATAACAAGCAAAATATTTTGTAGATGATAACTTATGCTTGCAATCACGTCGACCCTTGATAATATTCGATCACTTTGACGATTTATGTTTCCTAAGTAAAAACAACTACACATTGACTTTTGTCTTTACCCTTAAAGTAAAAAAAAAAAAAAAGACACATTTCATTTCTACAACACTATCAAAACAATAATGCGGCATAAATATTGTAAACTATAGAAAAGTTTTAATTTTGTTCCGATATTTTTGATGTAGTTTTAAATTACATGAATAAGTTAGATAAGCAATCAAGCAAAATAAATAAACCATACTAAAACAATTAGTATTTAAAGAATGTACGACATGAACTTTTGATTAAATAAAACAGAATGTTTTCATAATTAAAACATATAACCAAAGCAAACAACACGGAAAAACAATTGCAGAGATAAAGAAAATGAAGCAGAAGTACTGATTTCTTAGCTTGTTCCTTAAATAATCTGAAAAATGTTGATACGCCGTAAAGGAAAGAAAGAAACAAAACTACAACATTGTTTTGTTAATAAACTAGCAGGGTGATGCGATGTTAGCCGGGATTCTCATGTTTTATTGACATCGAAATTGGTGAAACAGCTCATTATTCAATCTAGTTGGGAACCTATCGCGGTGCACCGAGAGGAAGCACAGGTACCTCTTGTAGCCACTTAGTTAACCTTATATTGGGTTCTACATTGCACTGTAGAGAATCTACTGTTTATTTTCTAAAGTGATTTTTATATATAATTGCTTGAATAAAAGTTTAAAATACAACAGTACATGGGAATATATTAATTATCCTCAAAACAGAAATATTCATTCCGAACTCGCGCATGCCACACCAGAGAAGCTACTGCTGATTTTATATGATTTTCATTACTAGTTATGCATTGATTATGGCGTTGATTTAAGTTGTAAATGAAAAACACTAGCATCATGTTTCAGTTCTGCTTAAAACAGGAACATATATTTCGAATGCATCCCTGTCAAATAAAAAAAAATAAGTGTTGATTTTATAAGTTGCTTGTGTAAAACTTAAACTTCTCAATTGTAATGTTAGCCTGTGTAAAATGTAAACATTCGTCAAAATCGCATCAGTTTATTATCAATGCTTATCGGAAATATTTCTATACAAAACCTATCTAAGAAAAGTTCAAGGCACAATTAGAACCTTCAATAAAACTTGCATAAAGATTCGCCCAGCCATTTTGGAACTCAGTGCTAGTAACTGACCTAAACACACAGAGACAAAATCTATTTTTTTATAATAGTAGATATAGTTCAGTTTTTATTAATTTCGGAGAAAATGTTTCCAAAAATAGTTAAAAACACAATAAAATTCATATATTCATTTCAGCGAGAAAACAGAGACCTTGTTAATCGGGTCATGACAATATTTGTTATTTTGTATACTTGTATTGGTACTGACGAGGTTTTTGGACGATGTGTTTTGTGGTTTCTTCTCTCAGACATATAAACGTGCTTGATACCGGACTCATCTCTTCCCGGTCAATTAACTGTGACATTAGCACTAGAGCTAAAAGTCTTTATAGTTGATGAACCGCGACGTGAATCTATAAGCAATCAAGCGCGTCGGACCGTTTTTTCGTATCTACGGCATTTATTCATGTATATTACATCAAGAATTGACATTTATGATTGTATGTTTTCGAGCGTGAAAAAGTTTTAATAATTATAGAGGAGCTTTTTCATGGACATCAGTCGAATGTATATTTTAATAAACCCTTCCATATATCTATAACTATATCTATATATCTATGTTGTTCTCTCTCTCTCTCTATCTATATATATATATATATATATATATATATATATATATATATATATATATATATATATATGTATCAGTGTATATATATGTGTCTGTGGTTGTGTGAGTGGGTGTGTGTACGTGTGTGTGTATATAAATAATAATAACATTATAGTTACATTCTAAGATCGAATGATTTATTTTTATGCAATAGATATATTATGCTATATAGCTATGGTATACGCTTGCTATATATATACCTTAGATAGGAAATAATTTTTACTCGAGTATCTAGAAACTTAATTAAAATATATTGAGTTTTTATATACAATTATGCTTTATATGTATGTTATAAGTCGCTTTAAATTTCATTTAACAAGAGCAAACATCGATTATTATTGTAACTTATTTATTTTCACACTAGGGGTTCTCCTACAATCTTCATTATCTTTATAAAAACTAGCTTAAAGTGTAGTGACTATATCTTTACATTATTGCAAAGGTCATATTATTAAGTTGTATTTGTAAAAGTAGTAATAATCATGACAGTAAACATAGCATTCACACAATTTCTCTGAGATATAGTATGATATGTGTACACTCTATAAATGACTATAAAACAAATATTTCTTATTAGACAGAAAAGTTTCAAACATCAAAATACTATGATCAGCGATAGGAATCAGTTAATGATCGAAAGTGTTAAATTTATTGTCCGTTGTGTACATTAACAGCTGACACCTCTCACCGATTGAATCGAAAACGTTTCTAATCAGTCCAGTTGGTATATTGACACATCTTCTTTCAATGGTTGCTTTCAACTCATTCATTGTAGCTCGTTTTGTGGTGTGAATACTGTGTTTAACATGTCCCCACCAATCCAACTCCGCCGCCTCATACCCATCTGTTTCGTAGATGACTATCAAAATATGCTCTTACGTCAGGATGATAATGGGGGAGTGCCCCCATACTGCTGGAAGTGCCATTTCTTATTAATAAACATATGTTGGGAACGTAGTATAGCGTATTCATGTAGCATGTTGAACAAATTTAAAGAGTTTATACATCTTATTAGGACGCTATACACACACACACACACACACACACACACACACATATATATATATATATATATATATATATATATATATATATAACTGCTTAATTTACTCACACTCACATAAAAGTGGATGAAAAGCGGAATATTCAGTGTAGCTTAATCGCCATATAAATTTTATAACTTGCTATATATATATATATATATATATATATATATATATATATATATATATACCCACTGCGTATCAAATTATTAACGAGTTTACATTTCTTAAATATCTAAGGAACGAGTGAATAAAAATGCATGAAACTTTGAGAAAGTGCTTACGATACTATTCAGCTTTTCCAGTCCGAATACAAAAATATTTAAAGCAGTATTAGCGGAACTATGGCAAAAGATAGGAGTATCTTTCGATTTCTGTGTGTCAAGTTATCAATGAGTTTGAGAAAAAACACAATATACCCATAACTTCTTTATTGAAATAATATTTAAACATTACATAAACTATGAAAATCCTTAAAACACAATAACTACATAGCAATTTCTACGTTGACATAATTAGTAAGGCAGCTGCGATCCTTTTTGTCTGAATGACTTGTAAAAGATGGTGGCCCACAAAATTCGTAAAATTTCTGATTTCGTCAACAATTATTCCTCGCAATACCTCTTGGAGAGTATCCCACAACTCATCTTTTCTCTTAAATTAGCGTCACTAACATAGAGGCGTCGCTTCATGATACTCTATAGGTTCTCAATTGGGTTCCAGTCTGGTGAATTTGAAGGCCACTCCATCTTCTGTCGCCCAGAGAACCACAGTTGTTGCAAATACTATTTGCTTTTGTTTGCAACAAGCGAGGTGGCATTATCCTGCATAAGAATAATGGTTCTTCTGAAGGCCAACCTCTGCTCCTTAAACTCTGGTTCAAAGTGCTCTTTCAGAAAAGCTATGTAAGCATTTGACGTCATTTTTATGCCTTATGGGACGCTCCAGTAGCCAACTAAATTACTTCCGATAATCCCAACCCAAATCAATATCCCATCACTAACTTGTTGGCGCCTTAAACACTGATAACGATGTTTTCCATCTAGGACTCATCCCTTGCTCCAGCAATCTGGGTCATCAAGAGTGACATGCACTTCATTCGTGTACAAAACTTTTCAGAATCCGTTTTCATGTTTCAGCCTGAATGATATTTCTCCATCGCTTGCTAATCTGATATTTATTGCTTCACGTTACATATGCCGACAGTCCCAACCATTCTATATTTTTTTATCAAAGAATCATATGACGCTTCTGCTTTGAAACACGTCCACTACTTGGATTGCTTTCTCAGATTCAGACATTGTTAATATATACACTCGGGAGAACCATTCATTTATTTGCGTAAATTTCCTTTTTGGAATCTTTCTAATATCACTAACTTTTTATTTTGTTTGTGTTGTCCGTAAACTCCATAAGAAATGATTCCTCGTTTTGCGGCCCCTTCGTCAATTCAGAGACATCGCTTTGACACGCTGCCGGAATCCGAATAAACGTTGACGCTTTCTTCTAAAATGAACCGTCCCTCCCCCAACACTGTTCGCTGACAATGACAGGTACGCCTGTAGCGCCGGATATCAAAAACGATTTCTTCCCTCTCATCGATACACGCCAGTTTCGTTCGATTATTTGATCAGTCGGCGATAATCGATGCCAGGAAGTTTCTTTCGCCTCTCAGTCACGAAGTCACAGTTGCATACGTCTTATGACTTTTGTGGAGATAAAAACAGACGTGTCTCACATTTACCCAGCGGGGGGGGATTGTCTGACAACTGACGCATTTACGAATAGATAAAAATAGCAGATATAATTTCTTTCAACTCATTATGCTATGCGTAGGAGTTTTTAGAGGATGTGTTAGTAGATTTCATATGTTTGATATTATATTAAAGATCTGACTGTTTTTCAATAATTGTTTATTTTACGTGTATTGCTTCACTGTCGAGCTTTATTATTGCTGTCTCCCCTTTATCAACAAATCTTTTCACAAATAAAGAGATATACAATGCCATTTTATCCCTCGATACGACGACATGGTTCGATTTCGACATGATAAAACAATAGAAAAAGGTAAAATTATTGAAATTATAGACAAAACGATCCGCTACATTTTGAAAAAGACTTGACAATTTATCTGAAATCTGCCTTAATGGAAATGTAAGTTAAATAATCTATGTGGATTAAGTTAAATGATAACTTTATTAATCAAAACTCCATAACAGAACTATCACAATAACTTATTTTAAAGAATGTATATCTACATGCTGGCAAGCAGAATTCAGAATAAAATTAAACTGCATAGATTTAACAGCATGTTTCTTTGTGAATACTATTCACTAATTGCTTGAATAGCGACATTTCTGATACAAAAAATTTGAAATGTGTTATCTCTCGATTAGCATGCAGTTACGCTTGTCAATGGTAGTTTTTTAAGCATTAACATTCAGCACAAATACAAGCGCTCATAGTAAACACGAGCAAGCAAAACACGATGATGATATTTAATATTCAATGTTTCGAAAGTAAATACCTGAAGGTTTTTCGTTGAGAATTACGTTTAAAACCACTTTACAAAATTTGATTCTTCTGTGTAAAGCACTGCTGGAGATCAGGAATGCATATGAGAGCCGAGAGAGTCAATGTACACGCATTCTTGTTACATTTATAATGCGGATTTTTTAGTATCAAACAAAAATGTCGTGAAAGGTCAATATCAGACATAATTTTTATTATATTTTTTCAATACAATAAAAATTATGTTTGATATTTTAGAAATAAGATTTTGAATTTTGCAAATTTTTTATGAGCCAAAATTGCATGCGACTAAATATTGGCATTAAATTTGAATTAAATCTTGCCCGAACTAGCAAAGCTTTCGTTTTGAAATATGATTAACAATTCTTATTATCCGTTTCCCTGTTATATGATATTCTTTATTGTTAGGTCTATTATGAAGTTAGACAGGAAAATATTAAAAACTTAATTAAAAAACGAGGGTTTAGCAAGGATTGAACCTAGGTTAGATAATATAACTTACTAGCTTATTGCGTAATTTTAATTAGGTCATAATGCTCCGGGTTAAGTTCCTCAGTTAAGATATACTATGTTTCAGTTAATTGCTGTGAGAAAACTGTTATGTTTAATAATGCGATTTTTATTAAGTAATAAGAAAAATGTAGCGACAGTTCGATTCTACAAAAATTATAGTTTCTGTTGCGAAACATGCTTAAGAATTTTTATACTCTTCCTTGTTATAATGCAATATTAATGCCATCTTATGAATATATGACATGGTTCCATATGTGCCATTCACCAGCGCGGCTGCAGTTGAGATTGAACTCACTATACCAGTTTGTAGTGTAATTCAAATCTTGTCGGTAGCTGAATACCTGATGCTGCGACAGGGCTATTAAGGGTATTTTTTATCGCGGCGCCATCACTAGAGGTGTAAAAATATTCATTGTGTCCTGCATGTGTATAAAATGTCAATTGTATGTGCTCCCACATTTTCTGAAACATACATAGTTAACAAACATGACACATAAAGCGTTACAGATATTTCCTATTATAATCAAACGATGTCAATATTCCTGCTTGTCTCAGGCTAATACAATCACACGCCTTCTAATTTGGCAACCCCCTAAAATAACGCCATTACCACGAATTATATTTTACATCGATTTTATTCCCTTGTCAAAGTTTTTCACGCTGAGTCTCTTTCTACATTTTAAATATTTCTCCTCTTCTGCTTCTAACCGAGTCGTTCATATGTCTGTTCTCTAACGTGTTTTTCTTCAACTTATTATTTTTTCACTACTAACCAATTATTACGTTCACGCGTCGTTAACTTAAGCTAAAACCTTGTTTGCGTACCTTAACCAGAATCCAATATACTTTTAAATTCCTTAATCGGCATACTTTATTATATTTTTGTGTTAAATTCCTGCATAAACATCCTCAGTTTTAAATTAAGATTTTTAAAAATGTAATTGCTTTATTTTTATAATCATAATAATCGGTCAGGTTATTCGGCGTTACCCGGTCTTTGTCTAACATTTTTTGTTCAATAGAAGTTTTAAAAATAGATTAAACTAAAAGTTTTTAAAAAGTACTAAGCGAATTGCACAATACCTTCGTAAAAAACATGTGAAAAATCCACTTGTCACGCTTTTACGTTTAATGATGCATTTTGGTGTACAAGTGAGGAGAAAAAATAGCATTCTTAATGTTTTTGACTTTTTAACTGTTGAATGTTTCCGCATTAAAGCAGAACATAAATGGAATACACACATACCAGTCTATCTTTAAAAAAAATCAAGTGTTTACTATAGAACAACATTTTCTCTATTTCTAAGAAATTACACTTGAGTCAAATTAAAACCAACGTTCATTGGTAAAAGAAAATGAGGCACATATGCTTGGACATATTTACTCAGCAATATACTCTTCTGGCCCATCGGAATATGAAGGTAAATAACTGTACTGTATAAGAGATAAAATTAAGAATTGAAACAAACGTTCGTTGCAAAAGTTGAAGATAAAGATAACGAAAACATTCACAACATTTTTAAACATATTGCAGCACCTTGAGGAAATGAAGTTTAAGATTAAAATTGTCAAATTAAGCTTGAATTGTCCACAAATACAAGTTGCTAAAAGTGAAAGCAGGTCTTGTAGAATATCAAAATATAAAATACATTAAAACGTAATATTGACTTTTTTTTCTGTCTATGGATGAAGACGCCATTCAAAATAATGTTTTATGTACAAACAGATGCTGAAACATATAAATAAAAATAACTAAATTTTCAGTTGTTTGAAAATTTTATTGTGGTGTAATTGCTCAAGAATCAAGAATAATGTGTTGTGTGGTTAACGCTATATTTTTCCTTAGATAAGTTGGTGGGTGTATCCTAATACAATCTATATATATAAAAGATAAAAAGTATGTATGTATGTATGTTTGTGTGTCTGATAAAAACTTTCGACACACGCAACGAACGTTCACAAACTCGGTATCACATCGAAGCCCGAACCTTCGCTTGAAAAATATCGATACATTGGCCAAAAACGTTGACTTTTTCACCCCGGAGTCGACAATTTTCGACAGAGGAGGGGGGCTCAACAAAAACGGGTTTCTCGTAACGATGACCGATTCTACGCATGCGTCAGATGACGTCATGACGTCGTGACCTGATTTACTTTAAATAGTTGAAAAACCGAACACATTTCGTCTACGTCGCTTTAGCGCAGTTGATTAGCGCGTGTGTTCATTATCTAAAAGTTTTGTGCTCGAATCGTTGTGTGAGATGTTTTTTTTTTTCGATGTTTTAAATTTAAATATTGAACCCTGTGTTATTTAAGCCATTTTTCACGTAACGTTCGTTTTCTCGGTTTTTTTTTTACTTCGCTTGTTCTTAGCGACACCCGGGTATCCACCGATTTTTTAAATTTTAATATCGAAACAGGCTTATTTCAGCCATTTTCACGTGTTCCTTTTCTGTTTTCATCGTTCGTTTACCTTACGTTAGATTTTTTTGTGTTTTTTTTGTTTTGATTACCCCCCGCTTAATTAAAACGTTGTTTTCTTTTCTTACTTCACTTATAACAATGCTTACATGGTCGTCGTCGTCGTCGTCGTCGTCGTCGTCGTCGTCGTCGTCGTAACGATCGACAGCATTCAAACATCTTTAACTAACTAATTCTGGCTGGCCGATTTTATTTTCAAACTTCGCCTCCGGGCTTCAGGTTCGATCCTACCCCCCGGTTTCTTTTTTATTTAACACCATACACACCTACAAACAGACGGGCAACGCCGGGTGCCCCTGCTAGTTCTACTTAAAACCGAAACATTCAGCAATTAAATACCATTAAAATACTATTACTTTCTTCTCATTTGTCCACCATGGTTTATCATTACCCATGTAAGATAGTGTATAGTGGATTGTTTGGTGTTTATACAATTTCTAAAAGCCACGCTTTTTTAAAAACGCCGAATTCGTAGGATGTTGTTTAAAAATATAATTGGCAACCATTAGCAAATATACAAGAGTAAGCTCTAGTTAGCGAAGCCTACTTTCGAATATTATCTGTATACTGCACTCCTCTTTCTGTTCATTATTAGTCCATAGGTAAGCTTTGAAAATGCTTAATACAATATTAGGACAAGAAATAATACTTATGAATGTTATAATGGTCTATTATATTATCATTATTTTACAATTATTATGTTATATAATTATATTATTTAAAAAGATTTTATGAGTACATATTTGTATAACACCTTTGGAGAACCGCAAACAAGAGTCATAATTAATTGAGGGTTTAGATTTTTTTCGTCTATAGTTTAAACAAAAAACTATTAAAAAGAAACTTTCGAAAAGATGACCAAAAGACACTTCTAAAGTTACAGAGCGCGTTGGAGCATTTGCTTACAAATTCCTATTGATGCATTCATTAATTTGCAACAACCATTTCTGGTTAGCAAAGAGAATATATCCATAATTTAGAACCTATGGGTATTTGCTGAGATTTTTTTGTTTCATTTTTTCCTATTCCCTATACAATTTATTTTCTTTTTTTTACCCTCGCTATTAATTTATGGTCTTTTGGTCACGTTCTTAAACGATTTTTTCTCACCCGTTGCCAGCGTTAATCTTGAAAGGGTTCGCTGAAAGACGTCGTGATAGGTTTTTTTTTCTGTCCCACCACTTATTTATCCCTTTTATCTAAGTTATGCTTAGGAGAAATATACTTTAGAAGTGCATTTTTTTTCTTCTTTTCGAAAATTTATTTTTATGGTTTATGTTTAAACTACAGAAGAAAACAAACAACCCTCAGCAATTGATTATTATATTATATATTATATTATTGCAATTATTATATTATATCATTATATCATACATTATATTAATTATTATATTATATGATTGTAATATAATGTACTATTCTTTCAATCCTTTATTAATCCATAAGCTTAAGGTAAGCTTTGAAAATGCTATATAAAATATTATTACAAGAAATCATACTTATGAATTTTATAATAGTCTTTTATATTGTTATTCTTTTACAATTATTATATTTTATTCTAAGTTTTATTATGCATTCTCCCAGGCCTGCGTAATTTTACTTATACATTATATATGTAACTTACAATAATTATATCACATTTAACATCTGTTGAAACTATTAGGCAGTAATACATACAAACATACATACATACATGCATACATTTAAACAGGCAGGTGAGATTTATATAATATATAATGACCATAACTTGATACCTCATTCTACCTGCATTAATCCATATATTATCGTAATATTTAATCAAATTGTATCTTTAGCACGGTATGTTTAAATGTCATCTAAACTTGATTTACAAATGTAAGGAATTCAATATAAAACCACATTGAGACGCAAAAAAGAGACTTTAAGTTCGTATGAATAAAACAAGCGAAAAATCTAGACAGTAAAATGGTAGGAACTGTTCTTCAAATATTTTGATTTACAATTTAAACTCATTTGAGTATTAAAATAAGAAAGTGCAAAAAAAACTAACATAAAACTTATGTAATAATAATTATCAAATCACATTATATGGATATATTATATAAAAAAAAAACGACCGTGCGTGATTATCACTTCAAATTTACGGAGTGCAATTATATAGATTTTAAGCAAATCGCGATAAAAAAATATTTTGATCGGCAGAGAATCAAGCTGTACCTACTGCAAGAGTAGTGTCCCTTCACCTACAACCCGCAGATAATCGATCGCATCATCGGGTAAATTATTTAAAACAAGCACTATGATATATATTTTATTTATTATATTTATTTGCACGAAATTCCCAACTAAATTAATCTATTTTCGGAATGCCCGCCAGTTTTGTGGGGGTTTGTGTGTGTTTGTGTGTGTGTGTGTATGTGTGTACGTGTGTGTGTGTGTGTGTGTGTGTAGGTGTGTTTGTGTGCTGTTGTGAGTAAGTACACACAAACACAGACCAACTCACGCACACACACACGCCCATATACATACATAAATACACACACACGCACACACACACAGACACACACACACACACACACACACACACACACACACACACATATATATATATATATATATATATATATATATATTTATATATATGAGAAGATTGTCCAAAACTATTTTTTTAACTCAAAAATTTGAAGGGCTTGGTAGTCGAGAGGGAAATCAATGTGAAATTTTACGGTTTTTTTTCCACAAAAATGTGGATCGAAATCAGTTTCCTTTTGAAGGACAACTGAATTGGTTAGACAAACTGTTGATAGACCTAAATTGATATATCAACATCCGAAGAAAAAATCATAACAATTTGTAGATCTGAAATTCAAACCACAAGTTTTATAACATATATATATATATATATATATATATATATATATATATATATATATATATATATATATATATATATATTTATATAATTGAATTTTCAGTTTTATTTATTTCTACAAAAGTTACCATATCTTTCTCTCTCTTTCTCTCTCTCTCTCTCTCTCTCTCTATATATATATATATACATATATACATATATATTTATATATATACACATATATATAATAACATTGTTAGTCTGACTTACTTCTACAGAATTCACCATATATATGTATATATATATACATATATATACTAACATATATATATACTAACATATATATATATATACAATTATATATATATAAATATATATATGTATATATATATATATATATATATATATATATATATATACATACGCTTAATTTTGTAGAGAAAAGTCAAAGTGTCAATGTTATTTCTTGTCATAATATTGTATTTAGCATTTTCAAAGCTTACCTTAAGCTTATGGATGCTATTATAAAATGAAAATGGTATATTTATTTATTAATAATGTTGCCATTCTTTTTTATTTTTTGTTGTAACATGACTTGTCTATGCCATATATATGAGGTAATCTCTGATTGTATATGATTACTTATATCCTCTAATTTATTACTCACTAGGCCTGGTTGTGTGTCGGTATGTCAATCCTTGTGTTTGGATCTATACTTTTAAATGCACCCCCCCCCGGGACTGAATGTCTCAGAGCTGAGCGTTGCATGTAAAATGATTGCATATTGGAGCCGTCATTTTATGTATTTTCTTCACTAAAATAACTTTTGAACATAGAAAATTTACATGAATAGAACTGTCTTACCTTATGTCGATTAAAGAGCTATCTATCTTTCTCTCTCTCTCTCTCTCTCTCTCTATATATATATATATATATATATGTATATATATATATATATATATATATATATATATATATATATATACGCACACCCACACACCCGCACATACACACACACACATATATATTTTATATATACACACGTTTTCAGCAGTCGAGTTATAATGCATCTAAAGATAGGTTAAACAATAACGTCTAAGGAGGCAGCGCTAGATTTTGGTGATTCGCGTTTAGCTGATAGTGCAGAAGTCATTTTTATTATTCATTAACTTACTCCTATATATTATATATGATATGAAATGATCGATAAAAACAGACAAAATACACACATAAATGTATGTGTGTTTGTAGTAATATATATACATATACATATATAGATATATAAATACATATGTATGTATATATATATATATATATATATATATATATATATATATAACTACTTCATTTACTCACATAAAATTAATATACGAAAGTATAGATTTATGCGAAAACTTTAAGTATTTACTTCAAAAGCGCATAAGCCTGACGAATCCTAGAGTGGATGAAACGCCGAATATTCAGTGTAGCTTAATCGCCATATATATTTTATAAATTACTATATATATATATATATATATATATATATATGTATATATATATATATATATATATATATATATATATATATATATATATATATATATAGGTGTGTGTGTAAGTTTTTTGTGGCTAAATACCTGGTGCAGAAAAATATGTATTCATTAAACACGCATAGATTGAACCATATGCTAAAGGTTTGTGTTTGTGTGCACGCGAAACGTTGACGTAATGCCAGGAAATAATCGCAGTAGTAGTAGACTTGTTCGAAAGTGCACGGCGATAAGAATATTATCTTTTCAATTCATAAATCACCATATTGTTCGTTAAATCTTTTTTCAGACAATCGATAATTTTGTAAAAAAAAATTTAAATGCATTGATATTCAAGTAAAATTTCAAGAATTTGTCACGCCAAAAAAATGAACACTATTAAATAAATGATAATATTAAATGCATGAATCCAGTTCGTGAATTCTGTTACAAAAGGTGACGTCAGTTTGCTTATTGTTTGAATACATTCAATTAACTTTAAAGTATTGGATGCACCACGGGTACACTTTATGTAGTAAACTCCTCAAACTTAAATTGTGCAGATGCCGATTAGCTTCCAGGGTGAATGGTCGATTTGTAAATAATACAATTAATTAAGAGAAAAGTTCAGTAATCCTCCGTCGTAAAAAAAATTAATATATATACACACACATACACATCATATGTACTAATTTATATGTAGTCAAACTAATATATATATATATATGTATATATATATATATGTATGTATGTATATATATATATATATATATATATATATATATATATATATATATATATTGGGATACCGCTGTTGCGAAACGCTGCTCCCTTTTGAGTAGGTTTTTCAGAAAGCTATCTAAAATATGTTTTTAATAAACCATTTACTTTACATCGGACGCTTTTGATGTACTGTTTTTTTTAAATAATGTAAATAGTTGACCGTTGCATATATATATATATATATATATATATATATATATATATATATATATATATAAATATATATATATATATATATGTCCGCACACATATATATGTGTATCTATATGTATATATAAGTGTATATATATATATATATATATATATATGTTTGTGCGCGCGTGTGTGTGTGTCTCATAAACTACATGCATATGCTCGTTTGTGCGTTTCCTATTGTAAAAAAAGCCGCGAAATTTATCGTGAACACTATAGATTGATTCCGAATTTCCAATCTTACGTATAAGACATGTATAAGCTCATCACTTTTATTAAACTGGATATATACAATGTTCATATTCTAACGTAACGAATACAATATATGTATATATATATATATATGTGTGTATATATATAAATATATATATATATATATATATATATATATATATAATATGAAGCTGATTGTGCGCGCGCTGGTGTGTGTGTGTGTGTCTGGTCACGAATAGACTCCTATATGGTTGACTATTTTAAACAACCGATTACATATTATGATAGAAGATGTATCGAGACACAGGAATGGGGATGTTTGATCTGGCAGAACGGTTGTTCATTAAAATTGTAGGGTCTGCGTTCGCGCTTGGTCGACAAAGTATGGAAATAAAAAAATTAGAAATAAAAAAAAAAAAACGTTTACAAGTGTGTTTGGTATAGATGTACATGAGAATAATTTGATAATAAGGTTTTAACTTAAATAGGGATGGTATAATAAAATTGTGGGGTCTGCGTTCGCACCTGACCTCCATAGTATGAAAATAGACACAGACTTTAATAAAGACTTTTCATATCTATCTCCGTAAGTATACTTTTATAATTATGTGTTAGTTTGAAGAAATATGGTATAATAAAATTATGGGATGTTCGTTCCCGCCTGACCTCCATAGAATGGAAATATGTCACAAAGTTTAACAAGGTTTTTTAATATATATATCCAAAGAATATTGTGATAAGTGTTTCAGTGTGAATAGGTATGGTATAATAAATTATGGGGTTTATGTATTTTGTTTTTACTTTCATCACATTTTGCTTTCGTTTTGATAGCCCCAAATTCGAAGCTTTCTCTGTACAACACTTCCTTTTCATAACCTATAATACTTTCATAATCAGAGTCCATTTTCTGTAGGTTGTTTTTGAACCCAGTCAAGGACAGGCACTTTTGCTATTCTATATATATATATATATATATATATATATATATATATATATATATATATATATATATATATATACATATATATATGACCAACTAAGAAAACCTAATATTTGGAGAAGTATTTTCTTCACTATATACGTTCTGAACCCTTAAGAAAATCAGTCATTAAGCTGGACTTTTGTCCAAATTTACAAAATTTGTATAAAAAATACACATTTCATTATAAAAAAAAATAATTTGTGAGAGATATTTTTAATCTATTATGATTAATACATACAAAGCGAGTACGTTTCAAGTAAATGATTAACCTATATATATATATATATACATATATATATACATACATATATATATACATATATATATATATATATATATATATATATATATATATATATATATATATAGTCATCCACATAGAGTAATGTTTCGTTGTACCACAACTTATACGTGGGGCAAGTCATACACCTTTCCCCAGCCGTGCATCGAACCTATTTCAGTCACATTGACAGTCGACAGCTCTCACCACACACACCCACACACACACCCACACACACACACACACACACATATATATATACATACATTGGTCTGGAATTTAAAATATAATATATATATATATATATATATGAAAATTAAAATATAATACTTATATATATATATATACATACATATATATATATATATATATATAAGTATTATATTTTAATTTCCAGACCAATCCTCACGTTATCAGGTCTTTTTAGTGTGTGTAGATATTTAGTATGTAGTTAGGCTAATATATGAAAACAAACAGCGTATGTCTTCATATAACTCTTTCGTTACACTATGTTACTGAAAAGAGATGCCCATTTGAATTTCTCTATATTACCGGTTCTTTAATGATCTATATATTTATTAGAAAGAATAAGACTTTACTTTAATCCAAGCCAAAAAAAAAGCGTTCATACTAAGTGTTTTTAACCTAACAATTACTTATCTCCAAAACACATGAGATGACTTCTATAATCTATCCGCCTATTAAAAGTTACTCCAGATAAAGTCGTTTGATTATTTCGATGATATTACAATGGCAAAAAATACCATAACATATCTATAATTGTTCTTTAAGGAGTTATTTCCCTTTAACTGCCACAGAATGTCAGTATTTTATCAAGAGGATTACGTTTTCGGTGTCAGATAAATATAGAAAGATTTAGTAATATCAATATATTTTCTGACTCGCTTAGTAATAGCCCAAGATAAATAGATTTTTTATACGAGGAAATACAAATGACGGCAGATAGCTGGGCTGAAGGCTCTACAATGCCACAGTCTAGAACGACCCTTTCTGGGTGAGAACTGAACAAATACTACACCTGGGGTTTTCTCATCGCAAAATAACAGCAAAGGAGATGTAAAAAAATGACGCAAAGTCATCACAAAGTGTTTAGATGGATAAGGCAACTATATTCTTGTGTCTATTTTCGTTAATATTATATGCATTATTAACACTTCTTTTGTATTTATTCGTAGCGGCATTGAGTCTATGGGCCTTCCTACCTAAGATATTCCGACCATTTGGATGTTTTACTTAAATATAATATATTAGTCAGCTTATAACTTGATATATAGGAGATTCAGACCAGTCGAACAAATTTAATTTTGTTTTAGCAGGGTAAAATAGCTGTTAAAGAAGAATAAATAAAGATTGGAACTTGACTGTCAAATTATACATTTGCACATTTAACTGCGTTACTTTTTGAAGTTTTGATATCTATGTGAGAATAGATGATAAAGACAAGGAAGGTTTTGATTTCGATTCGTATTGATGATAAACGAATACTTATTTTTACGTTTTGGATCACAGCCATTTACAAAATAATCTATAAAATATTATCTCTATAATAATAAATAAAAATCAACATACATTTAAATATCACATTTAAGCGTAGTGTGTGCTCTCAAATGATGTTTTTTTATGAACACTTTTTAATGGTCTTTAGCTGACTAAAATATTTTTTTAAGGGGTTCAAAATGGGTCAAAATTGAAAAAGTCATTGTATATATTTTTTTATTCATCTGAGTTTTATTTTTCATTTTTAATTAGTTCATATCTGCGTAACGTTGGTACAGTGGTTCCGTCCCCAGCGTTAAATGCTACTATTTCGGTTTCGATATTAGAACGAAAGTGCTTTTTTTATTTACTTTTGAAATCACGACTCTATAATAATATGTACGAAACCTGGACGAATTATAATATCAACATAAAGCATATTATACGACCGAGCAAAACTGTGCGTTAACTTTCTATGATTCAATATGCTGAATTATTGTGGGAGGGAGTAGGACGACTATCAAAATGATAGACATGATTGTAAGCAATATTAATTATACTGTCGCTGATTTTATCGGAATAGTTTCGAATCGCATACAAGCAGCGTAAAATTGTGTATGCCAAAGGTAAGTCAATAAAATGATAACACATTTCAGGAGTACAAGAAACAACGATAAAAACTATTAAAAATATCGTGAGAATTTGGAATAAAGAGATGGCTGAGATAATAACACTTACAGATTAATTGCAACACATCATTAGAAAAAATACTCAAATGCGGAAACAATCCCAAATAAACCGCAAAAGCAAACCATTGCACAAAAATTGTCGAATTATTTACTCAAAAATATATAGTGAAATCTAAGGTAAGTGATCTGCAAAAAGTATTTTATATAAATGGTCCATCAAATAAAACTGATAGCACTAGCACCTGTTGCTATTAGGTTGATGAGAAATTTCTTACCGAATTTTAAATTTTGATTTCAAAAGATGTATTTTAAAATAAGTAACTGTTGTCATACTTTTTCTCTATACATATTTTTAAATAGCGTTTTCACTTAATCTTAAATTACAATTGTTTTTAAACAGTTTTCCTCTTTTAAGAACATTGAATGATACATGGCAACAAAAAAAATGCATTATAATCAGAGTTCAATTCAAGCCAGGCCGAAAAGAAACTGAAACGCGAAGCGCTTGCCGCAGAAACTAATACTGAACACACAGTAGAAGGGTGGTTGAAGAAATTCTGTGGCGGCAACGAGAGTGTTAGAGATAATGAGGTAAGTGGTCGGTTATCGGATATTGACAACGATTAATTCAGAGCCTTAGTAGAGCACAGCTTTTCGACAAATGCTTCCGAATTAAGCGTAACGTATAAGACGATTTCTAACCACTTGAGATAGTTTAGAAAGACTAGAAAACTTGATAAATGCGCGCCTCATGCATTCAACGCTAACTAAAAGAAACGTCATTATAGAATGTTACTTTCCCTTCTTTTCCGTAACAACAACGGCCCGTTCCCCGACCGGGTTGTTACTTGTGATAAAAAGAGGGGTCTTTACGACAACCATTTACTCTCAACGGAGTGGGTAGATGCCGACGAAGCCTCATGACACTTCCTGAAGCCAGAGTTACATCAAAAGAAGGTCATGCTGAATGTTTAGCTGTCCACGACCGGTCTCATCAATTACAGTGTCTTTTTTAATGTAGACGAAACCATTACGATGGAGAAGCACTGTCAGCAAATCGCTGAAATGTATTAGAAATATTGAGAGGAACGCCCGTCATTAGTCAACAGAAAAGTGCATTTCTTCTACATAACTGTTGAAAAAAGAATGTAGTATTCATTACCGTATCGGGGAATTATTGAAACTTTAGTGCAATGGCGCGTACTGTAAAATATTGAAAGCTTGTATTAAATTAGTTAAAGCGCATTCGTTTTAAAATCTTTATAATCAAGTGTTGTGCTGAAGTAGAAAACTATTGTCACCATATAGTTCCTTATTTAGAAGTATCTTGGACAATGTGTGTGTATCGTTGTTGGTGGAAGAAATTTTCAAGGAATATCAATTTATAAAAATTGCTAAAAGATGACTAGCCATCAGCGTGATATATCTGGAGTTTGAATAAGTACGGGTTGTTATTTGTATTTACTCTGAGAGTAATAAATGAATATTGTTAACGAGTTAATCAAAGACAGATTAATTTAAAATTGTGTTTTATGAATTCACTTTTCATTTTGTTTAACATTGTTTTGTCCATATATTGAATTGGGTGTTTAATTAGTCGATGTTATATATAAATTAAAAAAAAAGGAAATTTATATTATTTTATTATTGGAATCTTTTGAGATGAGGAATTTGTTATATTTATTTATATATTTGTGGATTATTATCCTCATCTTCATAGTTATTGTTTCGCGACGTTTCGGACAACTATTCCTCTGGTCTTCGTCAGGCGGTTAACCGCTACGGGATAGGAATACTGAGTCTCTCAACTGTATCTACAGTAATTACTGCCTTTCCTAGTTGTCGTGAAACAAAAATATGAAGATAGGGTAACAGTCAGAAAATAAATAAATTAATATACAAATTATACATCTCAAAGGATTCCAGTAATACAATACTATGGCATTCTCTACGAACTCGACGATGGAGGACAGGATAATAACAAAAAATTGGAGTTATAAGACTAGAACATATAACTCATGGCGCAGTTAATAGATACGTTGGATTTCTACAGTTCCAGGAGAGCATTGTCTGAAGGTAGTTGTTTCAATCCTACTCGACATCAGCCTGAGGATTAGTTAAGAAAAATGCTGTAAAGCAACAACAACTATGGAAGACAGCAATTCACGAATACAGAGTTAAGAGACTCAGCATTGCTATCCCGTCGGTGTTATACATCTGACGATGCCAGAGAATTCGGTGGGCAAACGTCGGGAAAGAATAAATATGAAAATGAAGATAACGTAAACAAAAAGAACGCATTCTCATATATAATTTTCGAGGTAGAATGTTGTATGATATGATATTTAACAGCAATTAAATTCGATTTAATGTAATAAAGTAGAGAAACTATGCGCAAATAGTTCACGGATAAGTTTTTCAATTCTTTTGTTAGCGACGCCTGTTGTTGTTGTTGTTGTTGTTGTTGTTGTTGTTGTTGTTGTTGTTGTTGTTGTTGTTGTTGTTGCATTTGTTGTTGTTGTATTTGTTGGTGTTGTTGTTGCTGCTGCTGCTGCTCTTGTTGTTGCTGTTGATTCTGTTGTCGTTTTTGCTGTTGCTGCTCATGTTGTTGTTGTTGATGTTGTTGTTGCTGTTGATGTTGTTACTGCTGTTTTTGTTGTTGCTGTTGTTGTTGTTGTTGTTGCTGATGATGTTGTTGTTGCTGTTCATGTTGTGGTTGCTGTTGATGTTGTTGTTTTTGTTACTGTCATTTTTATTGCTGCTGTTGTTGTTGTTGCTGCTGTCATTGTTATTGCTGCTGCTGTTATTATTGTTGTTGCTGTTGTTGTTGTTGGTGGTGGTGCTGTTGTTGTTGCTGTTGCTGTTGTTGTTGCTGCTGCTGTTGTTGCTGTTGTTGCTGCTGTTGTTGTTGTTGTATCCATGCGCTATTCCTGCAGTTTAACCAATTCGTCTATTGTTTGGTCATTTTCCGAAGTAACAAGTGGAATTCGTAGAGTCTTAAGTATCGTCTTAAATCATTTTTTTCAATTTCTTTATTCATTTTACTCATTTCTGTTGCCGCTTATGTCGTTTACATTTATACACTGAGACTTGTAAATGTTTGTGGGCGCTCTCGTGGAATACCGGTCTACACATCCGTCTAGAAGCAACGTGTGTCCAAGCGCATGCGAACAAACCAAAAATATAACGATTGTATCTCATTAACAACCTGGCACCTGTTTATTGTTTTTGTTTTTGCTCTTTTTTGCTTTTTACTTCTACTTCGCATTAAGAGTCTTGTCAGAAAGCAGACAATTAAAAATTATTGAAGTGCATACAATATTGTTATCATTCTTTACGACAGAGGGTATAGTCACAGACTGTATAAAGAATATCTAAACACACACACAAACACACACATATATAAATATAAATATGTACATGTTTCTATGTACATATACATACATATACATATATATATATCTAATATATATATATGTATGCATATATATATATGTATGCATATATATATATGTATGCATATATATATATGTATGCATATATATATATATATGTATGCATATATATATATATATATATATATATATATATATATATATATATATATATATATATATGCCTGAGTAGATAAATGACTTTCCAGAAATTAAGAAAATGAAAATGTATTTACATTTTTTTAATATTTTATATTTTTTCTTTCTTTTATCATTTTTATGCCGAATATACGGTTTTGTTTTGAAGTGTTTGATTTTAATCTTTTTAATAAGGCCGGGAAAACACTACAGTAAGGCAATCTAAAAATAATCAAAGGCTAAGCTTTTTTTTAAGATCACCAGTTGTGATTTATATGCTATTTTACGCTCGACATATTCAAGTCACTTGTTAGTCTTTTAAAATTACAAATAATAGTTAATTTTAAAGAAACGAGACCACATCTAGCTTTCGGAATCAATTTAGAAAATAATTATTTTTCTTTAAGAAGTCGGCATTAGGATTTGTAGGTCATATAATAATAGTATTATAATAATTTTATATGAAAAATGGCATCGCATATGTTGTTACATTATTTAAATGGAAACATGTTTTGACGCTATAAATGACTTCTCATCCATATTTCAACCATCCTCTGCATCTCAAAGCAATAAAGCAAAATTTGGAATTCAGAATCACCAATAATAACGCATTTAAACAGCGTTCTGTTTTACACGTGATCCAATATAGAATAGAGAAAACTGCAGAAATCATTCGTGCAACACCTTTAATCGAATCAAGAAAATTATACTTCAGAAAATCATATCTGAAGAAAAATGTTTCTACCCATAATCAGACCTTGGACTCTTTTACCTTTTCCTATATATTCAGCATATGGCGAGGCAGTGTCCGATATAAAAGTAATCGTATAAAAATAAAATCCAAAGAAAAAAAAGGTATAGATAGGTTTATAGTTACAGCCATTAATATGTTCTTTTTTGCGAAACGGTCGTTTCGTATTTGATGTGATAGAGCCGGAAAATGTTCTTTATAACTAATAAAACCGGAAGGTGTTCTTGATGAATAATAGAACCGGAAAGTGTTCTTGATAAATAACAGAACCGGAAAGTCTTCTTGATAAATACTCATTTCTATCAATTCATAGCACAAAAACTCTTAATAGATATTTGGAAGTATTATAGAGAGTTTATTATTGATGGCGTATCAGTTAGATTGTAAAATGTAGTTTTTGTTTAGCACTTTTTTTTTAATATTGAACATATTATGCCTTTCCATTGTATCATCATTGTTAATAATAATAATAATAATAATAATAATAATAATAATATTATTATTATTATTATTATTAGTATTATTATTATTATTATTATTATTATTATCATTATTATTATTATTATTATTATTATTAATATTATTATTATTATTATTATTAATGTTATTATTATTATTATTAATGTTATTATTATTATTAATGTTATTATTATTATTATTATTATTATTATTATTATTATTATTATTATGATTATGATTATTATGATTATGATTATGATTATTATTATTATTATTATTATTATTATTATTGTTATTATTGTTATTATTGTTATTATTATTATTATTATTGTTATTATTGTTATTATTGTTATTATTGTTATTATTGTTATTATTGTTATTATTATTATTATTATTATTATTATTATTATTATTATTATTATTATTATTATTATTATTATTATTAGCAGAACTCGTGAAAATTCTACGATAGCCGAAAGTTTTAAAAACACACATTTGGTAAGAAAATGACCACATAATCAAACACTTACGATGGCGTTCGGTTATGTAGCATTACAACCTTTACTAAATCGCAAATCTCTTGATCTTCAGGTCCTGATATCTCTGCTGACACAATTGCATCAATTTGCAGAACTGTTCTAATTTTATCCCGATCTTGCAACATTAATATATCGAATAAAATTTAATTGGCTGACGATAAAAAAAAAAACTATTAATATTATACTATTAACTGAGGGTATTGTAATCTGCACCGACCAAGCACTGGCTGGCAATAACTAACTTTTTTTCCTATTATTATCTGCACCTGCTGTACAGTGGATCACAATAAATAATTTGTTATTATTATGATCTGCACTGACTAAAGGCCCGCTGGCGGTAATTAACTTATTATTTGGATTTCCACCTATCATACACTAGCTGCCGATCAATTTTTTTTTTTAGTATTGTGATCTGCACAAACCAGACACTGGCTGGCGGTAATCAATTTATAGGTACGGTAAGCTGCACCACACAGACACTGGCAGGCAATAAATAACTTATTATTTTGATCTGCACTCACCATACATTGACAACTGTGGCACGCTAATAATTAACTACGTTTTCCAATCAATCGTAAGCTGCCCAGCAATCCGAAATTATTCTTATAATTCATCGAAAGTAACTTTTCCAGAGCATTTTTTTTAATTAATAAGAAGTTACTCTTTCAGGACATTTGTGTGCTGTTAACAGCTTATAACCTTTAAGTTACTAGTTGAAAAACGAAACGTTTTGCGTACAATAAATCAGAGGGGCATTTTGTAATTAATAATCAGTTGTTTTTTTTTCCAAGGCATGCTTGTAATAAATTCGTATTTACTTCTCCAGAACTTTTTCAATTAATAAACAAAGTACTTTTCCAGGGTATTTTTGTAATTAATGCAAAGTGTCTTTACCAGGTCATTTAGTTATTTATCAGTAGTGACTTTTCTCACGGTATTTTTGTAATCTGAAGTAAAATTCCGAGGTCATTTTTGTAATTAATCAGAAATAACATTTCCAGAGAATTTTGTAATTAACCAGAAGAGGCTTTTCCCGGTCAATTTTAATTAATCATAACGGACATTTCCAGGGCATTTTGTAATTCATCAGTACTGACTTTTTCAGAGCATGTTATGATTAATCAGAAGAAACATTTCCAGGGCATTTTTTAAAATAAAAAGTGACTATTTCAGGGCATTTTATAATTAATCAGATTAGCCATTTCCATGGAATTTTGTAATCAAGCAGAAAAGACAGATTCAGAGTATTACATTCTTAATCAAAAATAATGTTTTTAGGACATTTTTTATTAATCAGAAGAGTAATTTCCAGGGCATTTTATAATCAATCAAAACAGATAATTCCAGGGTACTTTGTAATTAAACAGAATGGAAATGTCCAGGGCATTGTATTATTTAAATGAAAGATACATTACCAGAGCATTTTGTTTTTAATCAGATTGAACCTTCCCAGGGCATTTTGTAATCAATCAGATTTGGTATTTCCGTGGCATTTCGAAATTAAATCAGATAGGACATTTTCAGTGTCTTTAGTAATTTAATCATAAATTATATTTCACTGGCACTTTTGTAATATTAAAACTTTGTTACATTAAATATAGTATCAGAAAGCACATCCTTTTTATTAGCTTTGCATTAAAAGCGACAATTTTATTTTGTTTTATTAGACATATTTGAAATATTCTAATTTTCTTTTTAAAGAAATGCTTAGGATGATAAAGGTCGAATATAAAACATAATAAGAAGATTAATAATATGGATAGCTGCTTGAGATATATCATTACAAGAAATATAACTAAGACACTGTTATTAGTATTTGGATCTTCACCGAATGGACACACGCAGGGGATAAACAACTTATCATTGTAACATACGCCGACAGGAAACTTATTTGCGATAACTAACTTTTGTTATTTTCTTATTTTTACAAGATATTCACCTCTTATCAAGGCCCGGAACCCACTCGGGGGCAAGTGTTATTGCGTGTACAGTAATCAATGGGATAGTATCGTAGTAATCGTTAGTATTGGAGATTTGATAAAGTGTCTTACTAAAGGGGGCGGTTCACCAGGAATTTGTTTATGTTGGACTTGAAGACATCCATGTTGTAGTCAGGTGGGAAACAGGAAAACAGAAGAGAGTTCCACAGGCGTGCACTTCTAAGAAAGAATCTTTGTTCATGGAATCTACGTTTTGGTTTTGGCACAGATAAAGAGTGGGGAAGTGGCTTCAGCTAGACGGGTGTTTATGTTGAAAGATTGGCGAGGGGGGATCAGAGATTGGAGCTCAGAGGAGCACTTATTAGTATCGTAGGCTGCACTCATACATTGGTTGATGATAGACAACTTATAAGTATTGTTACCTGAACCCACCATAAACTCGCTGGAGATGAATACCTAATAAGTATTCTGGTCTGTGCCACCAGACATTTGCTGGCGATAAATAACTTATTAGTATTGTGATCAGCACTACCCAGACACTGGTTGGCGATAACTAACAGCAATATTGTTATTAGTACCTACCATACACTGGCTTACAATAAATAACTTGAGGGTATTGTGATCTTTACTTACCAGACACTAGCTGGCGATAAATAGCTTTTTAATATTGAGCGTCTCACTCACAAAACACTCACTGACGATCAATAGCTTGCGATTATTGCGATCTGCACTTACTAGACACTACCTGGCTATAATTAATTTATTAGTACTGTGATCTGTTCCTACCAGATACTGGCTGACGATAAATGACATATTAGTATTGTGATATGTACCACTCATAGACAGGCTGGCGTTTACAAAAAGCTTATGAGAATTGCGATCTTCACTCACCAGACACTGGCTGGCGATAAATAACTTAGAAGTATTGTAATCTGTACTCATCGAGCACTGAATGGCAATTAATAGATTATGAGTATTCTGATCTGTACCAACCATACACTCGCTGGCGTTACGTAACCTATGAGCGGTGTGATGTCTACCATTCTATAAGTTCGCTGGCAATATATAACTTCTTACTATTGTAATTAACCCAACAGACACTGGCTGGCAGATAAATAACTTATTAGTATTGTGATTTGTACCACTTATACACAGGCTAGCGATATATTACTTATATTGTCATATTATGTTGTCATATTTGGGCTGGTGCACCTGCCACTAGTCTCTCGCTCCTAGACAAGGTTCAAAAGAGAGTCGCCAATCTGATAGGTCCTGAACTGTCAACTAAACTTCAGCCTCTATCACATCGACGAAATGTTGTTTCCATCTACCTGTTCTATAAGTACTTTAACGGTGAATGCTCTGACGAACTGCAAACACTTGTGCCCCTTCGACGCAAATACACCCGACAAACCCGACAAGCAGCTAAATACCACCCCTTCACAGTAGAGATCACTAGATGTAAGTGAGCCTTCTACTCTAGTAGTTTTTTCCCCAGAACAGCTAGACTTTGGGATTCCCTTCCGAGTCCCTGCTCCCCCGACTGTACTGACATGCAGAAGTTCAAGTGTAACGTGAACCGACATCTTGCTGCCCAACTTCATACACAGTACCCCTGATGCTTATACCCCTAATAATAGCCCCCGACAACAAAGTGGCAATGTGCCTTGTTTGGGGTGAAAATGCTATAAAAAAATTGACATCTGCTCTAATCAGTCACTGACCGACAGGTAAAACCTTATGATAATTATGATCTGCACCAACCGCTGGCGATTCCAAAAAAAAAAAAAAATCTCATGAAAATTATGATCTTACCCAACAGACCCTGGCTGGCGGTAAATAACTCATAAATAATGTGATCTGTGCACACCAGAATGTGGCTTGCATTAAATAACACATATTTTTTTTGTGAACTGCACCCATCTCACACTGACTGGCGATAGTTAACATGATTATTATACCTATTAGTCATCATCTCCAAATTTTCGAAAAATACAAAAGAAAAGCAGAATAAAAAAAAATGCTCAATCATAAAGTGGAAATATGATATTGCATAGAATATTGAAAGGTCAATAAGATGGGAAATATGGAGTAGAATATAAAACGCTATTTATGGTTGATGCCATTCATACGAATCAGTCGACCATCCAACAAAAAGCCAGCAAAAATATGTGTCGGAAACGGATGTCGCAAACCGATGAAAAATAAAATAATTCCATGAACAAAAAAAATATGGGACACTAACTCAAATATTTATTCATAATCACACTGAGAAAAATAAACCAATAGTTAAAGTTTACAAAAATGTTACACTAGAACAATATAAAAAAAACTTTGAATGAAAATAAAAGTAAACACTAGGTGGCGTTCTTCCTGTTCTAAATCGTTTTAGTAATAATTCCGCCGAATATAATAACCGCAAATTATCAGAGACATACAATAAAGTCGGCCTATTCCTCGGAATTAGACATCGCCAGGATTGCATTTAAGGAATCGATATTTGATTCCTACTATACAACAATTTTAGGGGATGGCACAATCTGATGAAATAATTACTTGTAATGCAGTATTATTTCTTTCAGAAATTATATCATACTAGAATTACTAATTTCAGAGAGAAAAAAATATTTATTTAAAACTGACGAAAGTGGAAATAAACACCATTTTCCTTGCGTTTAATATTATCATTACTACATTATGTGTTTATTGTAATCACATACTACTGAAATAATATATTTTATAAACAAAAATCCAATAGAAATAAATAAGTATTCGTCGAATGTCTTCAGTCAAAGCGAGTTATCATTGACATCTATAAACCAATAATCTGCTGTTCTACTGAGGCAATTTAATTTGCAGTGTTTTCGCTTTCAATAAATCTGTGTACGCCTGCTGTCGCGCAGATTCTTACAAACAAAAAGTGCTATTATAAATGCGTACATATTATTAATTGCTTCCATGAGGAGTTACGAACATAAGCGTACGCACCAATCAATTTCAGGTAAGGGAAAGCAGAAACGAACACAAATATACTGTGTGTACATAAACACATGAGGATATACTCATCAGGAAATTTTGCAATCTATTTTATCATGCAAAAATACAATCCGATTGAGTTGGTACTAACGGAAAAAGGCTGAGAAAAAATTCAGAGCTCATTTGGAAAAGCATAAAAGAAAATAATCTTACAAAGTTTATTCCAACTCAGTTGACAGCCAATTGTCGTAATCAGTGAAATATCAATGCTAAACAACATTTGCAATAACGCAATAGTTAGAAATAGATAAGGGTATATTTGCGGCACATTACTTATTATTCTCACCTAAAAATCAATGATAATTACTTATATCGGAATTCCTATGATTCGTATAAACAATCATTAGAAGCTACTTTCGATTTCTATGGCAGCATGATTTTCCCCAGTTTGTTTCTCCCTATTTTACAATCGCTACTTCCTAAGCCCATGGATGCGCATTAGTTAAAATTTTATTTTTTACAGTAGAATACAACCTGTAAAGCCTTGCAAATTATGTAGCGCTCGATATTTGCTTAATTATGTTTGAGTTAGAAAAGGGCATGGTAATGAAGAAATATTTCTGTTGTAGTCTCTTTCTATCGCGAACATATAATATCATACACCCGTACATCTTCAGTATAACACTATTTCTTTAAATAGTGGTTCGGTTCCGTTCTTTTTGTTGCTTATTTATCTAGAACCACGAATATATTGGTTCTGTTTTAAAACTTTAATTAAACGGACAAAAGAGACATAAACCAGATGCATGTGTACAAAAGAGATAGTGAGACCAAGAAATATAAATACACACGCACATACACATATATATATATATGTATATATATATATATATATATATTATAATTATTATTATTATTATTATTATTATTATTATTATTATTATTATTTGTTTTGTTTTTGCGATACGTCCAGAATGAATTCAATTATTTACGAAAGTGCATTTTTACCTAAATGCGAGTTGGGAATAATTTTTACTTAAGGAGAGACATATATATTATTTTTCATTTTTAAAATATAATTCTCCACTGACACGTGTTTCCTTGTCTACGACTCATCAGATTCGAAATCGGTAATGGGGTCCCAATTTCGAATCTCGCTAGATTCAGCCACTCTGATGAGTTGTAGACGATGAAAGTATACTGAGAAGCAGACTTTTACCGTTTTGTGTCCACCGTCTTCTTTTCGTTTGCGGACTAATCAGAAACACCACGTTCAGCAATTGCTCTCTTCAGTATCATCTTAGAGATGTAATACTGTTGCACATGGGAAGCGACGTATTTTTCTTTCACGTTTAATTTTTTTTTATTCTCTGTCCCCCTTTGTAACATAATATGGTATACAATTAGAAAATCCTTTTTTTTTGTATTGGTATGTAGCCGAAGAATTACTTGTTTATTAATGTTTGCGAAGAAAGAAAAATTATTACTGCGATCGCTAAAAATGTCATAGTATAGCACATACTATGTATAAATGTAGAAAATGGAGAGAAAGTCTATACACACCGCCTGTGTAAAAAAGTTCGGCTCTCCAACTTCCAACGTAGATTCCCACTTACATGTCTCCTTCTCCAACATCAGGGGTCTACGTTCTAACTTTCCGGAGGTTGAAGCCCAATTAGAGTAGACTAAACCATACCTTTTATTTCTAAGCGAAACTGGCATTGGACAGACTATTTCCTCAAATGATTTCGTAATTAAGGGATACTCTGACTTAACTTCCAAATCTGACCCCCAAGATCGACATGGGCATGAAATATGTACCTATATTAAAGATGGATTCCCATGTGGTATGGACATTTCAAGAGGAGATCCTAAATTACCCTTTATGTGCTTCCGAGTTAAACTAGCTCACACTACTGTATTTATATTTACTCTCTATTGCCGCCATAATAGCAGAGTTACTATCTTTAAAAGCATATCTGAGAAAATTGACCAAGTTCTATCAGCATATTCTTCCGCTAACATTCACGTATGTGGAGACTACAATGTTCACAACGTCGAATTGTTTACCCACTCAAACAAGACCGATGATGAGAGGAGGTTCTGTCATGATTTCACCATTGCTTATGACCTCACTCAGATTGTTCACGAACCCACCCGTGTGCCCGACAATGACGGTCAGTATGCAAGTCTCCTAGAGCTTTGTCTCACAACTTGCCCTGAACTATGTTCAGTTTCCGTTCTGTCTCCTCTTGGATCTTCCGATCACTCAGTTGTATCAATTAAGATAAAAATGAAATGTAATAAGTCCACAGACGTACCTCTCCATCGTACAGTATATCGATACACTATGACTGACTGGCATAGCTTCCGTACATTTATATCGGATCTAAATTTGTGTTTCATGTTTAAAAAGGATGGGTCCTCTATAGTATCAGACCTGACGGAATGGTTAATTGTAGGTATAGACCGTTTCATGCCCTCGAAAAAGTTCCAGCCAAAACCTAATAGCCAGCCATGTTTTTCTCTAGAATGCGCTGCTGCTATTGCGCACAGAAATCACTTTTTCCACTGCTTCCAACGTAATCGATGTATGGAAACTAAAGCCGCTTTCAGGACTGCCAGCAACCATTGTAAGAAAGTAATAAAGAACGCAAGAGAGTTGTATGCTCAGTCCGTAAAGTCCAAATTAGCTGAGCAGCAGCTTGGTTCCCAGCAGGTTTGGCAAATAGCAAACAGAATCCGTAGGAGAAGCGTGTACTCTATCCCAACTATCAAAAATAGACCTGAGTTAATCTCGTCAGTATCAGACAAAGCCAAACTCTTTGCCAAGAACTTTGCAGCTAATTCTACCCTTTGCGACCAAAGCCGCCAACCCCCACTATTCCCTCCTGTTTCAGAAAACACACTATGTGGTATACAAATATATGTACGTGATGTCGCCAAGCTAATCACAAATCTTGACTCCAGTAAAGCAACTGACCCTGACGGTATTCCAATTATAGTACTCAAAAAACTTCAGCCTGAACTAGCGCCCATACGTACAAAACTGTTTAAACGTTGTCTTAAGGAAAATTGCTTCCCATAATGCTGGAAAATATCATCCGTATGCCCTGTATTTGAGAATTCAGGTGATCGTTCATGCCCCTCTCAGTACAGGCCAATACATCCCCTTTGCGTCATGCAAGTTGCTGGAATATGTGTTAAATAGAGAAGTTCTTAGTGACACACAATATGGTTTCCTTTCTGCTAGATCTACAGTAGATGTACTTACAGTTATATCTCATAGGATTAGTGAATCCATCGACAGAGAAAACCTTTCTATGGCAATTGCTCTTGACATATCAAAGGCCTTTAACAGAGGATGGCATAAAGGTTTGCTTCACAATATCTCAAGCTATGGTATAGCTGGAAATGTCTTCTCAATTATTAAATCATTTCTCTCTGATAGGCTCATAAGAGTAGTAGTTGAGGGGTAAAAATCAGAAGCTCACAGTATTAATGCTGGAGTCCCTCAACAGTCCATCCTGGGCCCAACTCTTTCCCTGATCTACATTAATGATCTTCCAAATCGCATCCTTACATCATCTGTATACATTTTTGTGATAACACTACCATCCATGGTAGAACATTTAAGACAGTAAACGACCAAGTTCTCTCTGATTCTCTCTCCTCTGAGCTTGATCACAATGTACAATAGGGAAAGAAGTGGCTGGTTACTTTTAATGCATCTAAAACCAAGCTTCTTTTACATCAGCAACGTTCTGATCCTCATCTGGCATCAATTGAAATGAATGGCACTTGTCTTGGAGAGGCCTCAAGTTTTGACAAGCTTCTGGGATTGACCTTTACTCCTGATCTTAAATGGAATACGTTCATCAAATCTGTTGCCAAGGCTGCTGGAAAAATTATCGGATCCTTCCATCGATCCAGTAGATATCTCACTGTTGATGCAATTCCCTATCTATATAAGAGCCAGGTATGTCCAAGAATTGAATACTGTTGCCACATCTGGGCAGGAGCTGCTAGAAAATACTTGTCCTGCCTTGATAGGGTACAAAATAGATTTCGTAGCCTCGTGGGAGATATCCTTTTCTCTTCGCTGCAACCTCTATATCACAGAAGATATCTTGCAAGTTTGTATCTGCTTTATCGTTATTTTCATGGGAAGTGTTCGACTGAGCTTCAATCTATGGTCCCGCCTCGCCAAACTGTCACAAGATACACTCGTCTAGCTGAAAATACTATCAATAGTTTCCCCGACTCTTTATCTGTGGCTAAACCTAAACGAAGAAACCATGATAAAATTCTTTCTGAGAACTGCCCGCCTGTGGAATTGTCTGCCGTTTTCCTGCTTTCAATCTGTCTATAATATGGTTGTCTTCAAGTCGAACGTGAACAAGTTTCTGATGAGCCGTTACACTTAAGTTAACAAATTTACCGAAGTTCCATTATTATTGATTACTCTATTGTCCTTTTGACTACTCTACACTCTTTAACCCTTATCCTTGAGTGACCTCTTGGCCTTGATAAGTGGTGCCGCCCATGTAAAAAAAAAGTTTTGTATTTAAGAGAGGGGATCGTCTCACACAATATTGCGAAATCGGTTTTCTATTCATTCGAGTATAAATGTTTTGAGTCTCAACTTCCCAGATTTGACAGTGCGTCAAGAACTGACAGGAGAGACGAGTTAATAGTTGTAGCCACCCATCTTAAATGTGGTGGTTTGAGATTGACGCCAACGCACTTCGCAACGGACATTTTACCGGTTTGAATTCTGTTTCCTTTGCAGCAATCGATTGATTCAAGCCACATTTATTTTAACCGTTATGCTAATGGAAATGTCTTATCTGTATGCAATTCCAGAAAAGAATTTTCCATCCAAAAACATGGTGATTGTTTATCGAAGTTGGTTCAGTATGAATTTCAAAAAGGAGTTCTGCAAATCAGCATAATGATTATGCATTCAAACACTCGAGGCTTATAATAAACAAAGAAACGTATTCTTTTCAAACGCAGATCCATCAGAGTATAAAAATGGCTGCGCAATCTCCTGGATGATGCTGTTCCTCGTCCCTTTTAACTAATCCTCAGTAAAAGAGACGATATTAGTCTTTGTTGGACATTTCCATGGCGGATTTTTAGCTAAGTATCGACCCATATCATAATTCTGTAAACCACTTACAGGACAACTTTTCTAAGTTTTAACTAATTATAATAGAATGTCTATCTGTGCGTCTATCTGTCTGTATTGCGAACTAAACGAAACATCTATATTTGTTTAACTAAACTAAACTAAAATTATACTTAACTATATAACTAGTACGTGAAAAGATTATTAATACGAAATTGCAGAATATATGTTAAGTAAAAATACGTGAAATGTAACCTTTAAAATATTACTATCTAACTAATTAATATACTAAAAATAATATTGATAAATTAAAGATAAATAAATATAGGTAGGTCTAAGCAATAATACGTTAATAATTCGATATTAGCAGAAATTAATTATAACTTAATTTAGACTATCATTTAAACCCATAAGTATATCATATTTAATATTAAAATGGTTTAATACTAACATTTTCATTCAATGTATAGATTAATTAATTTATAATATACACTGAATTAATTAATGATTAATATTAAATGTAAGACATTTGAACTGCATAAAATGGTTATGTTTACTTTAGTGGCACACTCATATAAGCACATTTTGCGCCTATACATCACGATGTTAGATTTTATTAAATATAAATACTGCATGTTGGTATAGTCAGGAAAAGGAAGCATGGAAGATAAATTCTAAAAATGTGTGGCTTAACGAATAAAAGAACATTTACTTCAGGTTTTCTTCCTAATAATTGTGCATTAATAATCTGTCTTGCTACAACCACTATAAAATGGTTCTGTTTCTAGCTTTGTCTTTAACAAATAATAATAAGGTGCAGCAGAAACCATATGCACATGCCCGAACAATGTGCGATTTGACGTCATAGCAAATATAAAAAAGGTCACGCATGTAAGAAGAAGCAATGTTAGGATGAGTGGTGTTCAAGGCGTTGCTGGTTTTCAGAGAGGGTCGTGTTCGAGACGTGTTCGGGGCACAAGAGAGTGGGGACGCACGTGTCCGAGACTGAGAGTTTTTTTTTTTTTTAAAGACGAGTTCAAGATGTAGAGTGTTCGATGTGTTAATGACACGTAGGTGGGGTCAGAACAATGGGCGAGAAGCCACATGCGGCCGGAGGAGTAATGAATAGTTTAAATATTTAGACAAATGCACTGTTAGAAGTACCGAATATAAAGGCTTATCTTACAAAAAGAAAAAAAAAAGTAACGGGCGTTGAGCTTTTCCATTTCATTTTTTTCTTGTGACAGAGTCTCCAACGTGTCGGGCACGTTAGACAAAAGTTCACACCGGTATATGTTAACCTGTAAAGAATAACTTTTAAGGGCAAAGTCTCCTGACAAGGACACTTCCACAAAGGGGTCGTAATAACGCAAGGCATCTTTAGGTCGATTGAATCATCATCGTTTTCAAGTTTAATCTTTAAATTTTCTGAAAATGGGTCTTTAAATTTTATATTTGCCCTGTCTATTGTCAGTATACGTTTTTAATCGCTTCCATATTGATGTTTCCTGTACAACTGAACACATTTTAACTTTATCCTTGAGTAGCATTTTGACCTTGATAAGTACTAAATCTTTTGTATAAGACTTGGAATGATATCTTTTACTGCGCTAAATTGATAATGAAATTATTTTTTATAATTATATTAACTTTGTAACTCCTATGAATCTGTAAGCTGGGTGAGGCCCCGTGTTTTGACAAGCTTCTGGGTTTGACCTTTACTCCTGATCTAAAATGGAACACGTACATCAAGTCTGTTGCCAAGGTCGCTGGAAAGATGGTGGGATGCTTCTACCGGTCCAGAATATATCTCACTACTGATGCAATTCTCTATCTATATGAAAGCCAAGTACGTCCAAGGATGGAATACTGTTGGCATATCTGGGCAGGAGCTGCTAAAAACAGCCTATCCTGCCTTGACAGAGTACAAAATAGACTTCGTGGCTTAGTGGGGATGCCCTTTTCTCTACCCTGCAACCTCTCTCCTACAGAAGAGACGTTGTGAGGCTATCCTTGTTTTATCGTTATTTCCATGGCAGGTGCTCGTCTGAACTCCAATCTCTGGCCCCCCTTGCCAATCTTTCACGAAAAACACCATCTAGCTGAATCCACTGTCAAAAGTTTCCCCCACTCTTTATCTCTGCCTAAATCAAAACGCGGATTCCATGAACAAAGCTTCTTTCTTAGAACTGCACGCCTGTGGACCTCGGTTCCGTCTGCCTGCTTCCCACCGGACTACGACTTGGATGTCTTCAAGTTCAACGTAAACAAATTCCTAATGAACCGCCCCCTTAATTAAATACTTCATCAAATCTCCACACTAACGTAATGTACTTGCAATAACCCTTATCCCTGAGTGGCTTCCGGGCCTTGATAATTGGTGATCACTGTGTAAAAAAAAGCTGGCATAATCCTATGTATTACGCATGTTATTAATATTGGAAGTGGAATTGGGGTGTTATGAGGAAAAGAGAGTAAACTTTGTTTTAAATGATAGGAGGATGACAACGTTGGCATCCTTAAAAGCAGAGTAGAAAGAGAACCTTAGGATTTCTTTTCGCCGTTATCGTAACCTGTGCTGACCTGTTTTTGTCCTTTAGATCTCATATAGCATGAACAATGTCTTTGGCGAAAGAAAAAGAATACTGTATTCTGGGTCAAAATCTAGACTTCTAATACTTGTTGACTGTTAAATTTCAACGTTGTTAGCTAATTACATCAGGTGGCTTCTTACCTTATCTTGATCGATTTCCATGAACAAAAAATATATACGATAACAGTAAGAATAAAGTTGTTTTTATATAATTAACACCTGTATACGTTCGTAAGTATAGCATGTCTTGAATATTACTTGCGATTCAAAAAATATCGTCTCATAAAATATTTAGAAAACGTGTGCTTTATAAGAAAGCGTGTAAATAAGATGCCTTCTATGAAATAATAAAAAGAAAAAAAAACAATACCGCTGTCTTCGCATTCTGTCTACTCATGCCGATAAATTAAATTTGTCTACGGAGTTCAAAAGAGTTAAATTGCTAAAAGCTCTCAGGATAAAGTTATTCGGCGTTGAGAAAAAAAAAAAACATAAATTGTGGAGACACGCGTCTTCCGATTGATTTTATATATTTTAAATATTTTATATATTTTCCATGAAAGTTAAGCTTTTAAAATTTTCAAGGCGTGAAAATGTTTTTTTTCTTTTTATTCTTTTTTCCCATGTGTCTTTCAAAAGAACACAAATGTCAGATCTAAAGGATAATATAATTTACTCATTTAACTTGTATAATTTGGCATATTTTCTATTGGACTCATATTTAAGTATCAATATATTTAAGATGCAAGCAATTTAATAAGGTTTATTAGAATGTACATCATCCAATATATTTTCAAATTTATTAATCGAAAATAATAGTCAAACTAAAAGACTCCCTCTTGAGTTAATTTTCTCTGCAAATAGTTTCTGATCAGTTTCAGTTCCTCCTATAGAATATTTCATGTTTTCGACTCACTTAATTCATATATATATATATATATATATATATATATATATATATATATATATATATATATATATGTAGCTTAATATTGAGTAAAACGATTCCTAATTTTGAATTAACAATCAGTTTACAAAAGAAAAGCAAATAACATCCATGAGATTGTACGATCGTTTCAGAAACTGATTTTATTTAAATTGACAATGAATATTGACAAGTATGTTATAAAATGTTTGTCCTTGTAAAACAAAGTCTTCTCATCAGCAAAATAGGGGGAACAGTTAAAGACATCAAAATGAAATTAGTAATATAGTAGTGTATAAGGAAGATGTTCTTTTTTATCTCCATTATTAAATCTGTTTAAATTTCAGTCAGTCTATCTTTTTGCATGCTCTTATATTTTGTCTTCTAATTAGAATAAGTACTTATCGTTTGCATTACTTTAATCCACAATTGATGCTTTACTCAGCGCCGATACACACACGCACACACACACATACACATATATGTATATATATATATATATATATATATATAATAGCCTATGATTTACTAACAGATGATTATGAAGTCATTCAATGCATTTCGCACTAGAAAATGATAGTAATATTTTACACATTGTCCTCCTCCAGTTCATAAGAGTTCCGTTGGCGTTAATTATGAAATCGCTTGAAGCATTTCGTTCTTATTTGTTCTGATCACATGTATGAAATCTGTATCTTAAACTGAATTAATCTGAAGAATAAGCAGCTATCAATTCAGTAAAAGAAAATAAATGCATATGAGAATGATTACAGAATCCGAAAATTGTGAGTGAAGTTGAATTACCATCGATTTTTTATTATTTTTATCTTTTCTTTATTTTCATGTAATATTAGAGAAAAACATAAGAGGTAACTCCAATTTTCCCCCGATTCACCGAGGTTGTATATTTACTATCTTTAATTAATTGGTAGCTGATTTTTCCATGGATGGGTAAAAGGTAGAATAAATTATTTGATTCATGTAATAATAAAATTACTGTTTTGCGCTATGAAACAAATGCCCTCAAGACTTGTTCATGATTAAGCTATAAAAGAAATAAAGTGTAAGAATGGTCAACATCATGCATTTTTTAATATAGACTTTGGCAATACACACATATATATATGTATATAATATATATGTATATAAAAATATACAAATATATACACGTATATATTTATATGAATATATATATATATATATATATATATATATATATATATATATATATATTGAGTAAATTGATTTATCATTGTGAATTAAAATCGGTTTCATAAGGGAAACAACAAACAAGATCAACTCGAACGTACGATCGTTTCGGAAACAATAATTTCACAAAAGTTTTTCTTTGTCGTACGCTCGAGTTGATCTTGTTTTGGTTATTTTCCTTATGAAACTGATTATAATTCACAATTAGAAACTATTTTACTCAGTATTAATGTAGCTCTAACTTACCTTTTCCTATGTAGTTTATTATATATCTACAGTATCATACAAAAGCATTAGTACATTTACTAATACAGAAAAATAAAATTTGCTCTTTTGACTCTAAGTCTAATTCCTACTATTAAATATAAAACGTATATATATATATATATATATATGCGTATGTGTGTATATATATATGTGTGCGTATATATATATATATATATATATATATATATATATATATATAGATGAAAATGTATAAAAAAATTTGAAAATGAATACGAAAAGTATAAAATCTCTTAACATTTCATTATTTGATATCCATTAGTGACGTGCAAGAATACAAAATAACATACTGCATAATTTTCGCGAGATTTTTACAAGTACATAATTTTCCACCGATCTTTCAGTGTTTATCATATATATATATATATATATATATATATATATATATATATATATATATAAACTACCTTATTTACTCACATAAAAGTAATATACGAAAGTATAGATTTATGCGTAAATTTTAAGTATTTATTCAAAAGTCCTCAATACGTAGGTATATATATATATATATATATATATATATATATATATATATATATATATATATATATACCTACGTATTGAGGACTTTTGAATAAATACTTAAAGTTTACGCATAAATCTATACTTTCGTATATTACTTTTATATAAATATATATATCATGATGAGCTTAATATATGTATATATATATATTTATATATACATATATATCATGATGAGCATAATGCAGAGCAGAGCCGTTCATTGAATCTCTCCTCTTCAGCAGAACTAAGCTGGGACATATTGAGTCCTTATTATTTTAGAGTTAATATAAACTATTTCTATAAAGTGGTGGTATTTTTAATGTATAATCACATTGTATGAAGATATAGATGAAGAACATTTCTTTAATACAAGATATAAATATATATATATATATATATATATATATATATATATATATATATAGAGAGAGAGAGAGAGAGAAGGTGGGAGAGTGAGAAAGAAAAGAAGAAGAGAGAGTTAGAGAGAAAAAGAGAGAATGCAAGGCGTGTAAACATACAAGGGCGAATAGGGCATTACAGCGAAAACAATAGAGTCGTTTTATAATCGGTGTAATTAACTTTGTCTACAGAGTTCAAAAAGTAATCCTGGCTCATATCCCCCGAGGATTAATTATGAAAATTGCGTATTATTCGATGTGAACTGATATTTATATCCTCTTGATTCTTAATTGTTATTGCTTTAATATAAACTCTATTATTGGAAACACCGTCTTCGATGTAACTCGCACACATACATATACATATGTATTTGTGTATGTATGAGTGTGCTGGTGTGTGTATTTATTTATGTATGTGTATGTTTCGTAGAGCAGACAATTAAGCCCAAACCATGAAGTTGCATCGATTTTATTCGTTGAGTGATCAATAATAGCCCATTATTTGAATTTTTAGGTACAGTTGATGTTTTAATCTGATGCGGGAAAGCTTACAAAACTACCGTTTCAATAGAGTTTTTCTCTTGGATGTTTCTATAAGATATATATATATATATATATATATATATATATATATATATATATATATATATATATATATATTGATTTTATTTTCAGACATCACTATATAATATATATGTATATATATATATATATATATATATATATATGTGTGTGTGTGTGTGTGTGTGTGTGTGTGTGTGTGTGTGTAATATGTATGCATATAAATATAGCTCAATATGAATTACAACATGGTGATAATACTGAGCCTGTTCCAGACGTTTTCAACGAACTAAACGTCCTTTCCATCTTCTGCTAATCGGTATGTCTTCAATATTTTTTTCTGTAACAAGTGTTTTTTTTTACTGATTTTACTTAATTTTTAGTTTTAGTTATTTTTTAAATCGTTCCAATTCGTTTTAAAATTACTTTTCCTTTGTAAACCAGGAAAAATATACGTATTTTTTTTTTATGATGTTCTTGTATATTGCCATACAAATAAACACGTGTATGGCGCAGTAATGTAAACAATATATATGTGATCTAAGTGTATACTTATATGCTTTTAAGATGTTTAGTAAAATAACATATGCTGTGAATGTGTAAATATATATATCTATATATAATGAGAGAGAGAGAGAGGGAGCGAGAGAGAAATGTTGAGAGAGGGGCCGACTGCACTTTCTGTTATACAGAATATCTGTTTTATTGAAATTATTTAATTCTACAATGCGTGTAAAGTTACACTATTTTTGTCGTGCATTACAATTTATTAAGTAAGACAAACGACAATGCATGATATTCTCTGACACAGGCATGATACTAATTACTAAGGCATTATATTTACCATATCAATAACGGAGTTTGAATATCAGTAAAACTGAGATGATATTTTTACGTAATTAATTACATGTTTACGAGATTCTTTGGTAATTTACCAAGGCAGTAAAAAAAGGTAATAAAACAGAGGTTAAAAGCGAACAAAAAACATAATTACTTAAATTCATCGCTAGGATCCAACGATAGTATCTGTTTGTCTAAAGATTATATAATTATACCATCGGGTTTCCTTTTGAGAATCCTATAAGCATTAAAGATAAATAATAATATCTTCTCTCACAATGCATGAACTAGATTAATAGATAAATACGTCTTACAGTTTTAACAAAAGGACTACAAAATTATTGCGAGGTTTCTATTCGTGCTGAACGACTATCGAATGCTCGGCAGCAATATACAGGGTGTCCCAATAAAAGCGGGTCCCAACTCTAATTAGGCCCTGTTTCTTAGTGTTTTGTCCAAATGAAATTAAACTTTGGTCATAACTAGTTTATTATATTTAAAACATCACATAAACACACTAGGGTATTTTACCTTTTTTCCTCCGTTGACTGTTAAATGCTCAGAAAAACAATTGAATGTCCTCTGTTTTTTTAGTATTACATATGAAAGATGTCGCTGTTGAATTTCCATAGGTTCAACCAGAATGAAATAATTATTTATGTTGCGAATTACAAATATAGAATGTCTTGATTCTATTATTTGTACTCAATTCGATAGTGTTTCGCAATGGCCTATTAAGTATATCATGAGAAACCAGAACATATTTATATCAAACGTCGTCTAAAGCCCCAAAACACTTTCTGTGATGTAACGGGTTAACATAAAAACTCAGTGCTTATAACTTTCTTCTGAATACCAAAACGCTTTATAATCCCTACCAATTCACTTACTAAAGTGTTAAAAGAATATAATTAAGTCTTCTATCTGATTGAACATCCAGAGGAGTCTACCAGGTTCATGAAATAAATGATTTATTTCGAGGTTCCGTACATATTCCAAAGTAAAATATTTAATTGTAATCGCTTTCATCCTCATATTTCCTTTTTGTTCCTAACGCAAACATATTATAAAAGTTCTATCTAAAGCACTCACAGAATGTACTGCTGCTATTGCGCACAGAAATCACCTTTTTCCATAGCTACCAATAAAATAGATGTACTGAGACTAAAGCGTTTTTTCAGACGAACAAAAAATTCAGGAGATTTATATGCTCAGTTCGTTATATCAAAGTAGCTGAGCAGCGGTTTAGTTCCCACCAGGTTTGGCAAATAGCAAACACGATCATGAACAGAAGCGTGTGTTCTATCCCCACCATCATCAATGGACCTGAGACCATCTCGTCAGCAACTAATTCTTCCTTATATATATATATATATATATATATATATATATATATATATATATATATATATATATATATATATGCATATATACACATACATATATATATATATATTAATATATGGCCATAAATCCCTCCCCATATTTCCTCCTATAACAGACAACACTCTATGCGACATACAAATATCTGTGAGTGGTGTCGCCAAGCTAATCAAGAACCACGATTCAAGTAAAACTAGTGGCCTGAGGGCATTCAAATTATAGTATGAAAAAGCTTCAACTGGAACTTTATCTAATACATGCAAAACTGCTTAAGCATTGTCTTAAAAAGAATTTCCTCTGAACATCCTGGAAACCCTCATCAGTATGCTCAGTATTTATTAATTCAGGTGATAGATAATCTCCCTCTAAGTAGAGTACAGACAAAAATGCCCGCTTTAGTGCATAATGAGTAAGTTACTCGGGCCCATATAAAATAAAAGGGTAGTCAACCATCTCAGCAGAAATAACCTCCTTTGTAACATCCAATATGGTTTCTGTTCTGCTAGATCTGCAGCAGACGTGCGAACGGTTTTATCTCATGGGATTAGTGAATCTCTCGAAAAGTCTTTCTTTCTAGGACAATTGCTCTTGACATTAGGGCATTGTATAAAGGCCTACTCCTCAAGATCTCCAGCTACGGTTTAGCCGGAAATGTACTTTCAATTATTAAATCATTTATCTCTCATAAGTTAATAAATGTAGTGGTTGATGGGCAGAAATAAGAAACTCACATTATTAATGCGGGAGTCCCTTAGAGGACCATCTTGAGTCCATCTCTCTTCCTGTTCCAAACGATCTCCCAAACACATACTTAGATCATTCGATAACATTTATGTTGATGACACTACTATCTATGGCAACACATCAAAGTCTGTAAATGACCAAGTTCTCTCTGATTATCTCTCCTCTGAACTTGAGCGCGTGGTATAATGGGGGGGGAGAGGTGGCTGGTTACTTTTAATGGATCTAAAATCGAGCTTCTATATTTACTTATGCAACGCTCTGATCCTCATCTGGCATTAATTGAAATGGATGGCTCTCGTCTTGGGCTAGCCTCGTGTTTCTGGGGTTGAACTTTACTCCTGATCTGAAATGAAACCCGTATATCAAATCTGTTGCTAAAGTCTCTGGGAAAATGGTGGGATCGTTCTACTGTTCCAGTAGATACCTCCCTGTTGATGCAATTTTCAACCTATATAAGAGCCAAGTACATCTAAGTATGGAGTACTGGTGCCACATCTGGACAGGAGCTGGCAGAAATAGCTTATCATGCCTTGACAGACTACAAAATAGACTTCGTAGCTAAGTGTGTGATGTCCTTTACTCTTCCCTGCAACATCTTTCCCACAGAAGAGATGTTGCGTGCCTGTTATTGTGTTATCATTTTTGTCATGGCCAGTGCTCGTCCGAGCTCAATCTCTGGTCCCCCCTCGCCAATCTTTCATGAAAAACACCCGTCTAGCTGAAATTACTGTCGATACTTTTCCCCACGCTTTAATTGTGCCTAAGTCAAAACGTACATTCCATGAACAAAACTTCTTTCCTATAACTGAACGCTTGTGAAATTTTCTTCCGTTTTCCTGTTTTGAAGCTGACTGCAATGTAGTTGTATTTAAGTCCAACATAAACAAGTTCTTGAATAACCACCCCCTTAAGTAATCCAATTTACCAAATTTCCTTTAATAACAAATACTACGATATTATCCCATTTATTACTGTACCCTCAATTACACTTATCATCGAGTGACCACTGGACCTGTATAGGTGGTGTCTCCTATGTAAAATAAAAAGTATGAATTCAATTTTCGGCTAAGTTATGCTTGCTCTTGATCTGTATTATCTCTTTTCCTATATATGCGTTTCTTTCTAACTTATTTTCGTACAGCTCCGCACGATGAAATTATCCTACTTCGTGGCTCTTTTTTTTGTTTTTATTTCCTCGTAAAATTTTCAATCTTCTCTGTTTTCAGTTTTCATAACATAACTTGTAAATCGCAGCATAGTTGATTTTTCTCACGTTTATTTCGACGTACGAGGTTATGAGAGTAATCTCTGTTGTAGTTTTTTTTTACTGACGTTCTTTTAGTCGCAAGTGGAACGTGATTCCATTTAAAGATTTACAAAGAATTTTACAATTATCAGTTATGAGAGTTGGGATTGATTTCTTTCGTCATGCATCTAGGGTTAGACCAAAAAAATCATCATCCTCTATGCGAACAAAATGGCCCATCACGCGAAGTTTGATTGAACTAGGACAGTTTCTATACTACTGTTACCACAGAGCCGTAATTAACCTGCATTAGCTATTCTAACTTTAAAAATAAAACAACAGTATTCTACAAACTTCTCTTGTGAATCAAGTTAATTTGCTTATATATAGAAACATATAAAAAAGATGATTATTTTTCTCGATGTATTTTATATCATATTTACGTTATTATTTCATTCGTACACTGAAGATTTCAAACCATGTGTTTACCAGCAAATTATTTTCTTGTTCCTCCATTCTCTGAAACTCATTGGAATAAGAATATAATAAATTTTAACACATATTACTTGTTTCAAGTTATAAATGATGTAATTACTCTTCAGAATAATGAAATTTCATAACTCTGTTTGTATGCAAATCCAATGATCATCGGTTTTATAAAATATTATTGGTTGTAATATTTTATATGAAACAATCCCAGCGTAGCAAGAGTTTCAAATATACCAGATAGAGCTTATATTTGCTAATATTTTCCTCTGAGAAGATAAAGAAACATAGGAAATCCATGGCTTAAGGAAATGTATTTATTAAATTATATTCTTTTTTTCCATGCAATAACAATTCTATATTTGAAATTTAACTGCATCATATCATAAAGTTTTAATTCTGAAATAATATATATATATATGTGTGTGTGTGTGTGTGTGTGTGTGTGTGTGTATTCATATGGGTGTGTGAGTATGTGTGTATTTGTTGCTTGACCAAGGGGAGACAACCGAATAAGCCAAACTGACGCTGGCCTGCAGGACACTATATATAGGTAATTTTCAGCATATTTTTTTGGTTTAAAATATAGGTATGTTTTTACTAAGTGTCATAAAATTTTATCCATAAAATAATGCTATAATCTACAAATTTTCATTTAGTTTTGTGCCATACAACAAACCGATATGAACATTTCAATATTCAATTTGGCTACTAGTGTAGATGTATCTCTCTGACTGTCCTTATATTCTCAAACGAAACTAAATGTCTAAGAGCGGCCCTACATGCTTGATTTATTTTCGGACCGTTTTCATAGGTGTTGAGCCTGAAAAATAATGAAGATATCGTAATATATCTTGCACATTCATCTTAGTTTATTTATAATGTTTTATTTTTATGTGTGTCACGTTGGTAGAGTGGTAAGCCCACCGTATTTTAATGATACAGTTTCGGTTTCGATTCTAGCTGATGACATCGACTTACTTTTAAAGTCCCGCTCTATAATAATCATATATATATATATATATATATATATATATATATATATATATATATATATATATATACATATATATATATATATATATATATTTATATATTATCTCTTAAAAATATAAATTATTGTTATAGCCACTAATAGCTGACAGAACGAGAATAAAACTCACGCAGGCAAATCAAATGATGAAGATTTCTTTATTTGATTATGCAGGTTCGAAAAGATTGGTTTGAGGAAATCCTTGAAAATAACAAGCCGCGCGTGCATGATCCCCTCTTGGTGTTGCATCTGAGATGGCGACACAAAAATGATGAATCTGACAAGTGTAAAGGGTCAACGTTGACTTCACATTTTGGCAAAGTTTCAGAAAAATCTAATGGATTGGGGCAAAAGTTATGGGATAAAAAGTTTCAATTTTTGTAATTTTGTAACCACTATTGAGCTCCAGAGAACACCGAATCGGTTCAGTTTCCCGTCTTAAGACATGCATATTTGAATTCAGCACCACTAATATGAAAAAAAGCTCTTAAAAACATGCCTTTTAGCCCTAAAAGTCCCTGAGTGATGCGATATAAGTTTCCCAAGATCACCCATACAAGATTTATATTAAAAACAATGGCCTCCACATATTGGCCAAGTGTCAGGAAAATCATATGGATGGATCAAAACCTATGGGGTAAAATTTTAGGCCATTTAGGAGCATTTTGGCCCCTTTTGAGCACCTGCGGACACCGATTGTCAGTGTAAATAAATAGCGGTGCAGTTTGAGGCATATTTGTGTTGACCACTGTGAAAACAACTATATAGAATCATACCAGTGGCACGCATACTGGCATTATATTAAGAAAAAATGTGCTCCATATTTTCGCCAAGTTGTAGAAAAATCTAATGCATGGATCCACAGTTATGGGGAAAAAACATGTAACTTTTGACAATTTTGGAATATGTTTACCTCTTTTGAGCCCCTAAGGACGAAACAGGAACTTTTGCAAATAAAAAAAAAGTGTGCAGTTCTATTTCATGAACAAATAACCAACATTAATAAAAAAAAAACTGAAATAAAAGAGAGAAATATGTAGAAATATGACGGCAGAAAGACGATAATTATACTTGGGATAATAACTTCTAAATCTAATTTTTCTATTCTTTTTGTAATATAATATATGTTTCATAGGATTTTTAAATAATATTGAGGCTATGCCACTTCCTTTATTTAAATAATATCTATAACACGTAGCAATTGCATTTAAAATGGTTGGAATTGTCAGGGCATTAATAGCACATAATTTTTGAACGGTTTTATAACTTGATTTATTACTGGTAATAAATCAAGTTATATGTAGTTTTCTACGCATTGCCATCGATTTTGCTTATCCTACGCGTTTACTGATCGCTTCTTTTGATCTTCTCTTTTTTCCTATTTTTTTAGAAAATGTAAAATCTTTTATACTTGTTGGTGGTATTTATTTATATATTACTAGCAGGGGTGCCCGGCGTTGCTCGGGTGTTTGGAGGTGTATGCTGTGCAAAAAAAGCAAAAAAACAAAAAATGGTTAATTTTTTAAAACTTTGACCCCTATTATGACCCTTACAATTTATAGTTTCGGGCTCAAATTACTTTATTAAGTTAGATCCAGGTCCAAGGAACCTATATCTAAAATTTCAAGTGTCTAGACCCAAAATTGTCTGAGGAGTTTGGTAGAGTTCATAAAGGTCAAATCGTTGAAATTTGACCCCTTAACAGCCACATTTCTGGCTGACACCCGTCACATCGATTTTCCCAAATCTCAGTACCCGGTATTTCAAATTTCGAGTCTATAGACTAAAAAATGACAGAGTTATTGCGTAGAGAAATGTACACAGACAGACAGACACACAGACACACAGACAGCCAGACAGACACGTTCACTTTTATAGATATATAGATGTGGCTTTTCATTCGTATAAATATGCTCTCTGAATATAACACACACACACACACACACAAACAAACACACCCACACAACGGGCCCTAATGTAGGGGAAACCATAACGTGCTGCTACGGTTTTTAGAGTTGATTTCAAATATTTTTCATATATAATATCTCCCCTGTATCAAATGCACTTAATACATTGTTAAATTTACTTATGTATGAAACCCCAATAAAGGAGAGATAGCATATGAAAATATTTGGAATCAAGTCTCCTGTTGCTGTTATTTCATACCATTTGAAACCATAACATCAAGTGTTTGTTTCCCCTTCATTTAGGTCAGGGGTTTGTTTGTGTGTGTATGTGTGTGTGAATTATATTTAGTTTTAGTCTCCCCTTCATCAAGGCCAGATGATATTTTGTAATTCATATGCAAAACTAGAAAAAACAAATGACTATAATTTAAACATTTTATGACTGCTAAAATGCTGAAAAAAGACTGGATAATAGATGATCACTATTATGTGTGACCTTAAATGCAAATGCTTATTACACAATGCTAGTCATTACCTTTATAACAAGCTTTTATTTGTTAAATTTTGATCAATAGTGGCTGAGATTTTAAAACTTACTAAAAATAAAAACGGCAGCCTTTTTAAGATTACAATACTATTCTATCATTAGTATTTTATAACAATTGATAAAAAAGAAAATATATTCAAACCAAAAAATAAAAAAAATATGTCCAAATTGTCCTACATTTGTATATATGTGTCCTGGCAAGCAGCTTTAGATTTCTTTCTTAATACGGTTAATTATTTTGTTTGTAACAATGAACTTCGAACGAACTGTCCACACGAACTGTTTTACATGTTACCATCTTATGTTTTTTTAGTTTTGTGACTACAAATCATAAAACATCAAGTTTCAACATATGGAGCAACCAGCAAATACATAGAAATGTTAAAAATTTAAACGCCACCTTCTGATCATTTCGTTAACATTTCTTTCCTCTGGTGAGAAGAAATAGGATTCTTCGATATTCCACAGATTAAGGGCCCCCAGCTTTGGAGTATTCTGCTGAATAATAAAAATTTTGTTTTAAATTCTACTTTACAACTCTGTTCTTATATATATATATATATATATATATATATATATATATATATATATATATATATATATATATATATATATATATATACACTGATACACATACGGAACTGTTCCACAATTTCACAGCTCACAAGTGCGGGTAGACAAGCAACTACCTCAAGCCAGGACCGAATACCGATCGCCCAAACGACAGTCGGAGTTTCTAACCGTTGCGGTATACGGTTGCTACTATGCAGGCAGTGAATTAACAATGTTTTGACATTGTCCAAAATACGTAAACTCAATGTGTTCTCACACAAAGAGCATCGCTTTGTATATATATATATATATATATATATATATATATATATATATATATATATATATATATATATATATATATATATATATATTCTACTGTTTTAAATAAAAAGTACAATATACCTTTCGTGTTAAGGACTCATATTCCGATGCATCCGTAGCAGCGGAGACTCGCTACTTATAATCTTACAACTCTCTGTCTGGTGTATGAACTTTTATTGTGTAGACACTGATTGATTTTGTATCGATGTTCGTTACGATATTTCTTTTTCAAGGCATAACTACATAAAAAAAAACATAGTCAGCGGAAACGTTAAGTTTTTCACCTCGCGCGCTTTTTGTTTCAATTTCTTGATGAAGTGTTTCTTTGCACAAGCTTATATAACATCACTTCTATACAGGCGTTAATGGAGGCGATTATCTTCACACGTTTACAAAGGGTAGAAATAAATCAATCATGGTATAATTACCTTAAGATATTAATGTTATTATGAAGAGGAACATAAAAAAACACTTCTATCAATTTGGCTTTTCTTAAGGCGTCATTTGAGAATAAATGGAAGTCACGGCAACCCTGGTTCATTTCTCTACTAAGATTAGATATAATAAAAAAATGTAAAAATAACCGGACTTATTACATCCAATTTGATCGCTTTTGAGCGAGTCAATAATAAATTTCCGACTAATAAGATAGCATTGAGCGAATCATTTCCAATAATAAAGATGTGGGTCTTTTCCAATACGTTAATAATGCGTAATGATAAAGCGCCGACTAGTGAAAAATATCAATACGTCTGATTGGCTCGGGGAGAACTCTCGATTAGAGTAATTATCTTTTATGTATGAGTGAGTTCAAGTGTTGACAAGACATTGATTGACGGAAAATATCATTAAAGTAAAGTATAAGAAAATTAATTTTAAAGTACCGGACATTTATGACGCAGATACACGGGCCTGTAATGTATTGTAAACATCTGAAGCTAGACAATTAAGTATAATCTCCGATGTTTTAAATGATTTATGAAGTATACGATATCGGTTGATCGTCTTATTTGGCAGAACACTTGTTCCGTGTTTTTCCAAAAAGGACTTCAATTCTAATTAAAAGAAAATATATGAAAAGTTATTAACTTGCATATTTTATTGTTACTAATTAATTTTGTAAGTGCGTCAGTAAAATTTTTATTTCGATTAAGATTATAAACATATCACATGATAATGCATTTTATTGTTACTAATTAATTTTGTAAGTGCGTCAGTAAAATTTTTATTTCGATTAAGATTATAAACATATCACATGATAATGCATTTTATTGTTACTAATTAATTTTGTAAGTGCGTCAGTAAAATTTTTATTTCGATTAAGATTATAAACATATCACATGATAATGCATTTCATTGTTACTAATTAATTTTGTAAGTGCGTCAGTAAAATTTGTATTTCGATTAAGATTATAAACATATCACATGATAATGTATTTTAATATTACTAATTAATTTTTTAAGTGCGTCTGAATAAAATGTTTATTTCTATTTAGATTATAAACATATAACATGATAATGTATTTTATTGTTACTAATTAATTTTTTTAAGTGGGTCTGAATAAAATGTTCATTTCCATTAAGGTTATACACATATCACATGATAATATATTTTGTTCGTTCTTAATTATTTGCTGGCGAACGTATTTCTTTAAAATACGTAATA
>NC_136507.1:38419242-38456742 GCF_053919585.1 Euprymna scolopes | reverse complement strand
TTGGAGTAAGTAAATTGACATGCATAGAACTCCGTTCTTAGGTAACACATGTCTTTAATGTGCCAAATTAAAAAATAAAAGACTTATAATGCAGCATAACTATTATAAGCACGTTTGATCATTCGTTTCATAATTATTAAGCAACAGGACAAAACTAAACAAAATAATGAAAAAGAATTAAAGCCGAAAGTTATTGTAAAGCACCCGTAAAACATGTAAAGCATGACAAAACTCAATTCCGAAAATCTTCTGATGTTTCATAATATCTTTTTTTTTACATTACTAATTTTAAAAACCACTTATCACTTTAATACTTATGTTATTTATTATTTTTTGGTAGTGGTTTAACAGGATTTACTGTTGTGCTTATGTGTGGACTGATCCATACGGTATAAATATTGGGAAACAAAGCATTATGGAACAATGGTCTTCTCAAGAAAAATATCTGGGGGAATAACCGATATTTTCCCCTTACTAGACGAACAACGCGTGCCATTATCTATGCTACTTCGAAATTTCATCGTTATTTGCACGGAAGGTATTTCACGCTTCTATACCCCTTTGTCCTACTACACACCTTTACTAACTCTTTTTGGATAGAAAAATGACAACTCGCATTTATTGCCACCTGTTTATTAATATAAAGAACCATTTTATCGGATAGATATATCCTAAGGAAATAACGCATGCTGACACTCTGTAAAGGTTGAACCAGATGTTTAAGGAGTCATTCAAGACACTCTAATCGCTGTATAGCGTATCAATGTGTTAATATAGATGTTGAATGCAACACAAACAAGGAACTACTTGTGGACATGTCCAACAAAATAAGACAGAAGCCATGAATTATAAATTCATCTAAAGTATAAACACAGACTAGAACAAGAAGAATTTACGTCAAACACTTATTTAATCTGCGAAACACTCCTATTTTATAGCAAGAGAATTATTATTAACAAAACTCTGGAAACGAAAATACTGAACTTTATCTGCATTAGCCAATCGAGATACTAGCAGAATGAAATGCCTGATGAGCTTCGTTGTTAAATAACCGTCTATAGACACATATTTCACTTACTTTGTTAAAACATGTAAAGGTTTGCTTTGGCAGGAAAAGCAGCACTTATTATTCCTAAACTCTGACTAAAATCTAAAGACCGTTGTTCAGTATACATATACACTGATAGGGATCGCTGTATGACGTTTACTACTTGATAGAATTAGATTGTTTCGCCAAATCGCTATAGGTGCTTAGATGCAGGAAATCCATCACAATTTTCCCCACTCTTTATCTGGGACTAAATCAAAACGTAGAGTCCATGAACAAAACTTCTTTCTTAGAAGTGCACGCCTGTGGAACTCTCTTCTGTTTGCCTGTTTCCAACCAGACTACAACTTGAATGTCTTCAACTCCAACATAAATAAATTCTTGATAAACCGCCCCCTTAAGTAAGACACTTTATCAGATCTCCATTACTAACGATTACTACGATATTGGTCCATTGATTACTGTACACGCAATAACCCTTATCCCCGAGTTACCTCAGAGCCTTGGTAAGTGATGACTACCAGATAAAAAAGGAGTAACAATAAGTTTCTGACCTGATCTGCGCGCTCGTTGTAGTTTTGTTGATTTTTTAATTAGTAATAATGTCACAATTCATTTATTCGGCGATCGAAGATTTTGCGAGTCATTCAACATAATATATTTCACAACTCAACAAGATCATCCTAGTAGATAGAGCTAAGCTGAACACTTTGGACATACGCTAAAATATAGGCATTAAAGATTGTTTATTGCCCACAGAAAAGCTCAACATGAGTTTCTTCAAGTGTACAGAGTTTCGCCAAACCTTACAAATCCAGCAGGCCAATCATCAGCAGCAACTATGTTTGGCTAAAAAAGCAGATAAGTATTTAAAAAACGAAAACCTAGAAAAAATCACACAAAATATAACCTATTCGGAACAACAAAAACCTACAATATTAAAGAAAAGGTTTACTTCAAGCATTATAAAAATTGATGTTTTATTTTGGGAGCGAAAAATGTAATCTATATAATCCAACGTCCTAGATTCACACACAAAAATCCATGAAACTGATAAGTAAACAATGGGATTTTACTCATGAAGAATAAGAGAAGGCTATTGAAATCGTCTTTAACGCATTTAATATTTAGTCAAACAAGAACCACGGCGTTCCGCAAGAAAAAAAAGATCAATTATGAACCCCCCAGAGAGAAAAGTACACTGACATAATGTTCCCTGTAATCAGTTTGGGGCATGAGGTGCTGTGTAGGAACTATCTGTGTTACATACAAATAAACTGATCCATACATAATAAAGAAAAAGACAAGGCATTAATGCGAAGTCGATATCGGCGGAGCAACTGAGGTTCGTCGCATAGACAAAACAATCACACTTTTTGAGGTACTTGCAAATGCATTTTGTTATTCTATCCCCCGTTCTGCTTTACATTTTAACATTGTTTTAACAAAGATAGATGCTAGTTATTTTTTTAATTTGTAAGAATTCTTTTTAGAATGTCTTATTTTAGACTTCATTAATAAAAACTCATGTCATATCACAATCGTCGGGAAATTAAATTTGTGTAAATACTGAGAAATTTCAATTTACAGGTACATTAAAATCTAATGAAATTAAACCTTGAATTGTTATTATTTTGTTGTTATTTCAAAAGTTCATGCTGATAAGCTGATCATAAATGATCATAGGATATCAGCATCCTTTTTTCTGCAACCTCCAATGAATTCCGAAACGTTTCTGCCAGTCTCCGAGAAGACAGTATTCTTAAGATGTCAAACATAAAAATGGACCACAATTGTTTCAGTTCATGTTTCAAAATATTTGTCATACTCACCAGGTACAATGTCTTCTTTACTTAAGTTCTACAATATTTTATCTCACTACTAAAGCCGACGTTTTCCTTTTTTCATCTCAACATTCCAATCAGATGATACTGTTATATCGACAATTTTTAATGTTCCGATTGTCTTAAAATATTATAAATCCGGTTTGTTTTATTCAAAGATTCGCATGGAATATTCATACCACACAATATTCATATCACACAATATTCTCACATTACAAATCTCAAAAACTCCTTCAGGAGTATGATCTTTTCGTGTTTCTTTCTTTACATATATGCAAGTGGACCTTTCTCTCGCAATATTGTAGTGGCGCGTCTTGTCTCTTTTGGCTGAGGTATATATACTTCGTTTACACACACACACACACACACAGACACACACACACACACACACATATATATATATATATACAGATAATTGACTTTGTTGTTGTTCCTTCTTATGAAACTGATTTTTAATTTAATTAAAATTTAATTTTTAAATTTAATTTTTTTTTTTTTAATTTTTAAATTATAAATCACATTACTTAATATTGAATGAGCTCTAGGACATTTAACTATCGAGCTTATTATATATCTAAATTACAACGAGCATTTCCTGTATTTTAATTAAACTAGTAATTTCACTATTACATTAAAATACACTTAGCTCTTTAGACTATTATTCTAATCTCCTTTATATATATATATATATATATATATATATATATATATATATATATATATATATAGATATATATATATAGTAAGTTATAAAATGCACACGAGCCTAAGGATTCCTAGAGTGGATGAAACGTAGAATATTCAGTGTAGCTTAATCGCCGTATATATTTTATAAATTACTAACTAGCTCTACCTACGTATTGAGCTCTTTTGAAGTAATTACTTAAAGTTTACGCGTAAATTTATACTTTCGTATATTTATTTTATGTGAGTAAATGAAATAGTTATATATATATATATATATATATATATATATATATATATATATATATATATATATATATATATATATAGCATAGGTACCCGGCAATGCCCGGGTGATTGTCTGAGTAATTTTTTATAGACCGCAGAGATCAATGATTTTTTTACATTTGACCCCTATTATGACCCCTTAGCATCTATTATTTTGCCTCAGATAACGTAATTAAGTTAGATCCATGTCCAAGTAACCTATATCTAAAATTGAAATTGTTTAGACCCAAAATTGGCGGAGGAATTCGGAAAAGTGCTCAAGGGTCAAAGTGATGAACTTTTACTCCTTTACAGCAAAATTACTGGCCGAAAACTTATTACAATGATTTGCGCTACTCTCAGTGACCTGCATATCACTTTTCGAGGCTTTAGACTGAAAATTGACAGAGTTACTGTGTAGGGAATTGTACACAAACAGAAAGACACACAGACAGGCAGACACTTTCATTTTTGTAGATATAATAGCATGCGTGCCCGGTGTTTCCCGGATGTTTGGAGGTGTGTGTTGAAGAAAAGAAAAGTGGAAGTAGGAAGGTAGGCTCGAACCCGTACCGCAAAGGAGGAGAAGAACGGAGGAAAATGTGACGTCTTTGCTGTTACGACCTCCGCCAAACCGTAAGTGACGTAGGTTCAAATTAAGGCTAGACAATCGAAAAGAGGGGATTACTTTCGAAAATATCGGCGAAGAAAATGACCTGTCCCTGTAGAAAAGTGCCCAGTTTAGGGTGAAGAAATTAATGTTTTTAGCCAATTTTTCGGTATCTGTCGTCCGAAGGGTCGAAAGTTTAAGGTAGAACTGCAAACATACATCCATAGACACATTTATATATTGGTAGCTCAAATTTTCGACTGTTTTGATATCGCTAAATAAAGATTTGGTATACGTATATTGGGTTTACGTTATATTTTAAGTGAGACTTGTTAGTATCTTTTATTAAAAAAATTATTTTAATGTAAGCGTGACATTTACACATTCTTCATAAGATTTCAAACCTTCCTCCTTGAGTTCATTAGAATCTCTTATAATAGCTAATCCACCATCTCTGTATAGATTGATAGCAGCATTATCATAAGCATTTGTAAGTCTATATAAGATCAATAAACATCAATTTTCTATATCGCTGCATTATCCTATTCATTATTTTGTAAAAACAGTAATATACGAACACGTGTGGTTAGGATCCTTACTCCTCTTCAGCTTAGCTTGACTGTTTATAGGATTCGAACCTTGGACTTTATGCATTTTAGTCCAGAAGGATGCCATTAATATAAATCAAAACTGCTAAAATATCACTGTTGAAGAAATTAACTTTGCTTTACCATCATGACAGAGTAAGAAAAACATTCAGAGGAAGGATTATTACGTCGAAATAATTATTTTAAAGAAATTTATGTTTTGGTTTATTTTACAACATTGTTGTTTTATAATTTATCTAACATACGTTTAAAATACTATTTTATATATATATATATATATATATATATATATATACATATATATATAGTAATTTATAAAATATATATGGCGATTCAACTACACTGAATATTCTGCGTTAAATCCACTGTAGGATTCGTCAGGCTTATGCACGAATTTTGTGGCTGCTTCTTGTTTTATATATGTTGAGGATTTCTAGTTAGCCAATCAGCTGTCTAGTCTCCACCGCGCTCCCTCCTATCAGCGAATGGGCATACATTTTATCGCTGATTGGCTAACTAGAAATCCTCAACATATATAAAAACAAGAAGCAACCACAAAATTCGCGCATAAGACTGACGAATCCTACAGTGGATGAAACGCAGAATATTTAGTGTAGCTTAATCGCCATATATATTCTATAAATTACTAACTAGCTCTACCTACGTATTGAGCACTTTTGAAGTAAATACTTAAAGTTTTCGCATAAATCTATACTTTCGCATATAAAATTTGTGTGAGTAAATGAAGTAGTTATATATATATATACATATATATATATATATATATATATATATATATATATATATATATATATATATATATATATATATACATATTACAGAAAATATATTTTAAAAAATTAAACCTTATTTTAGTACAAATTACGTCAGTCCCTTTAACAGCTCGGTTCTTATTGTTAAAGTAAAATCGGTCACTTAAGCACGCATGACAGATAATAATGTTATAATCATTTAAATACTACGGACAAATGGCAGGACATTTTTAAATAAATGTTTAAATTTCAACGATATATCTCGCATATAAGGTTGGCCGTCGCGATTGTTCCCTGACAATGAAGACAGAGATCGTTTGTTGCCGGGATCGAATCTCCTGACTGGTGATAATCGCGTCAGCCTACACTGACAATTCCCTAAAGGATAAAACACTAGTGTCTGTAAGTATTTATAAATCATTATAGTAATAATTTTGTGTGTGTATATATATATATATATATATACATATATATATATGTATATATATATATATATATATATATATATATATATATATATATATATATATATATATATACTAGCACAAGTACCCGTCGCTGACTGGGCGCAAAAACAGCCTACGGAAAATGACCTCTGATTTAGGAAAGTATGATAGGTTATGAAAAGGAAGGGTTGTAAAGAGATAGCTCCGAAATTGGGGTTATCAAAACCAAAGCAAAATATGTTGAAAGTAAAAATAAAATAGATAAACCCCATAATTTATTATACCATACCTATAGACACTGAAACATTTATCACAATATTCTGTGGATCTATCTTTAAAAAAACCTTGTTAAACTTTGTGACATATTTCCATTCTATGGAGGTCAGGCGCGAACGAACACCCCATAATTTTATTATACCATATTTATTCAAACTGAAACATAATTATCAAAGTATAATTACGCAGATAGATATGAGAAGTCTTTATAAAATGTTGTGCCTATTTTCATTCTATGGAGGCCAGGCGCGAACGCAGACTCCATAATTTTATTATACCATCCCTATTTAAGTTAAAACATACTTATCAAAGTATTATTATGTACATCTATATAAAAAAAAAAACACTTGTAAACGTTTTTTTTTTTAATTTTTTAAAATTTTGATTTCCATACTTTGTGGACCAGGCGTTAACGCAGACCCCACCATTAAAATGAACCATCGTTCTGTCAGATCAAACATACCCATTCCTCTGTCTCGATACATCTCGATACATCTTCTATCATTATATGTAATCAATTTTTTTAAAAATAGTCAACCATATAGGAACCTATTTGTGACCAACCACACACCCACACACACATACATCCACCCACAAATACAGACATTCAGCTTTATATATATATATATATATATATATATATATATATATATATATATATATATATATATATATATATATATATGAAAGAGATAGATAGAGAGGGAGGGAGAGAGAGAGAGATTAATGGAAATATCATTTAAATTGAATAGCCGTAAGGTATTTATGACATCAATCTACTAGCTCGGGCATTTAAATAAAATAAAATAGATGCAGATATAAATTAAATTGAATAAATTACAATATTTTTAATTCATCATATTAAAACTAGAAATTACAATAATTGCGTGATTTTTAATATATGCTTCTTCACCAGATTATAAATATTGAAAATATTTGAGATAAGTTTGCATACTGTTGAAAATAGAACCGATGAAAATATTTTAAATACACAAAACATTTACAATAGAATATATATATATATATATATATATATATATATATATATATATATAAATTAATATATACATTAAAACCAGATATAAAAATTATTACACCCAAGCGCACACGCAAACTCACACATATGTGTTTTACTTTCAAAGAATATATTTTATTGAAACCCTCAGAATAAAAATAAAAACAAACGATCTACCAACTTTTAATAGACACCATATCAGGTTAAAATGCAAATATCAATAATTAAGGAGGAAAACTAATTTTTAAACGTTGATGTGAGGCAGTTCGTTATTTATTTTTTCGCCAGATAATGATTCAACGGATAATTCGAACGTGCATCATAAATATTGCATATTTTTTCCTAAGGGGATAACACTTATCAATGCTGGAAGTTCACTGGAAGATAAGTGTTAATAAGTTTATGGAAGGCATAGGAACAATAGCCTAGTAGTTCTTTTGAAAAAGGGATATGTCTTTTTTTAGAATGAAGTCAGATATATAATAATGTTTATGTCTAGGCACAGTATTATAAAATGTTAAGCTAAGCTTTTAGATTTTACGACGGACGAAATCCTAAGTATACCAGTGAGAATATAGAACAGAAAAGAAACTGAAGTGTTATTAGGATAAAGACAAATAGGATGTGGCGATATGTTCGTACGTTATTAAACGGTCAGATCAGACGGCATTTGGAAAACAAGATGGCCGGCCATCTTGATACCCGCAACTTTGTTTGATCTTTCTATATAAGTAGAAGACACTTATATCGGTAAACAAAGAGTAGACATAGATTTGAATGAACTAACAGGAAAATATAAATCCGCTGTATTTTTATATGTTTACATCTCGAGTGTGTTCGTTGTTTTTCACGACGACATTAAGCACAATGGACAATTCTAGTAATAGGTCCTTAGGGAGAGAATTGTCTGAATTTCAATGAAACAAAAACCCAGCTTTCAATATGGAAAATTTTCCCAAAAATCTCATTGGAAAATTACGGCATAGTTCTCTCGTATAACAATCGAAACGAGATAACTAAATTAAATAAAAAGCATATAATACATATGGTTTCGCGGTACAAAACAAGCAATTTATGTCAATACAAATACCTCTTTTGAAATAAATTATATATGAAAGACTGGGTTAAGTAAGTCTAAAAAGAATAATGAGTTTAATCTATCACTGCTTAGACGATAACGTTATTTAACAATTCAGATAGGTTAATTAAGTTTTAATTGTAAACATTAATGCGTAAATTGTGTTTTAGATTTTGATTCTTCGGTTTTAAGGGGAGTACTCTAGGATTTGCAATGGTATAGATTAAAAGTTATTGAAAACCATATAAACAAGATCCTCTGAAATGCAAAATTATGGCATAATCGATGACAAAATGGAATGGATTATTATCTATATTGTCGCATTATATTTTTAATTTATTGCCAATATATGTACATAGATTTAGATCAATAGTCTTCTGTTAATGGATCCATTTTAGTCAAACTGTCGCGAGTATTATATGCATGTATGCAATTTTGCGTGCATGTATATATATATATATATATATATATATATATATATATATATATATATATATATATATATATATATTTGAAAATAATTTCTGACGAGGACGCTTCACAGAACGTCTGAAACGCGTAAAAACGATGTCAATGATTTAAAAACATTATTACAATGATCCAAACATAATTCTCAATGAAAAAGCAAGGCACGGAATAATAAAATAATGTTAAAAAATACACATTGTTGGTGACTACCTCCCTTATTTAAATATATATATCTATATATATATATATATATATATATATATATATATATATATATGCGAAGAGATAAAGAAACAGACCAACGTATATGAAATATACGTTTCGTCGTTATAACAAGACTATATATTGCTGAACATGCAACTTAGTTTCATCTTTCCATTTTATCGGAATATTAACTTTATTATCATATACATATGTACATATATATATATATATATATATATATATATATGTGTATACATACATATATATGTATATTTATATATACATATACATGCATATATATATATATATATATATATATATATATTACTGTGTTATTAATCACCTAAATTTATATAAGAAAATATAATGTTATAAATTTCACGAGGATAGTAACGGGAAATATTATGTGTAGCTGAACTGCCATATATATTTTAATAACTTACTTGATATATACAGATATATATATACATATATATATATATATATATATATATATATATATATATAAAGCTGAACGTCTGTGTGTGTGTCTGGTCACGAATAGGCTCCTATATGGTTGACTATTATAGAAAACTGATCACATATAATGATAGAAGATGTATCGTGACACAGGAATGGGTAAGTTTGATCTGGCATAATGATGATTCATTAAAATTGTGGGGTCTGCTTACGCGCCTGGTCCACAGGTATGGAAATAAAAAAAATAAAATAAAAAGGGGGTTATTAAATAGTGCTCAATAAAAAGCAAAATGTGTTTTTTTTATTATTTGGGGTAAAAAGTTACATATGATCGCTACACATAGCCATCGGTTTTAGCCAAAGAGGCTTCATCAGGCGACCTGAAACCTCTCGACGCCATTTTTCTTTTTGGCTTCAGTGGTTATATTTTAATTCTGAAAAAAAACAACAACATATAGACACATATATTCGAATTAAGAATTTATTGTTTGACAAAGGAATATATAGAAGGGATTATATTGATTTCCTTAATCCATGGATTTGCAATAAAAGCTCCTATCATCAAAGGAAATGAAATGCGGTTAGCAAAATGTTCAGCTGTGAATAGACACTTATTTTGCTTTCCAGTACAATTATTGAAAATTGTTTTTGAGTTGTGAATGATAGTTATATGGAGATAATTATAGGAAAAGGGAATTTGATACAATCTGGGGAGTCCATTATCGGAAGGAGTACGCAGGATATTGGACCAGGGGAGAAGGCAATACCCCCTTGTATATATTCCATTTGTCAAACAATAAATTCTTAATTCGAATATATGTCTCTATATGTGGGGGTTTTCTTCAGGATTTAAACATAACCACTAAACTTATATATTGCTCGATTCTTAAATATTGAGCTTCTGCTTTTTGGACCGCCCTGAAAGTATTACTTCAATTATATCTATCAGGATTTTCTATCTTATTTCTAATCAGTGTCTTACCTTTATATATATATATATATATATATATATATATATATATATATGTGTGTGTGTGTGTGTGTGTGTGTGTGTGTGTCTGTGTTTATCGTCATCAAAATCCGTGAAATCGTCCAGCAGACAGCTTTACATGCTTCCATACTGTAACGTAGTTTTTAAAAAATATGTAATTCTTCATTGCCCTCTACTGTTTCTTTCAGAAAATTATTTTATATAAACTTCTTTCCAGTACACGAAAATAATATCAAGAAATTTACGTGCGGGGTTTTTACTTACAGACGACGACATACAACCCCCCCCCCAAAAAAAAACCCCAAAAACTGTTAAGTTTTAAGACTAGTAAAATTCTTTGCAGTTAATGAAAAAAATTTTAGAAATTTACGCGCGGAGCTTCAACATACACACAACGTCATGCATAAAAACATTCGCTATCAAATCACCCACATAAAATAGACAAAAAGTGTACATAAAAAATATTATCAAAAAATAATTTTTTAAAAAGATTGAATACTCACAGTTTTATTTAATTGCGTTATTAGACCGTGTTTTTTGTGAAGGTATTTTCATGTTTCGTAGAAACGTTTAAAATGTCGGCCGTGTTTCTAAAGTAAGGGAGCACATCTAACAACTGATCTTTAATAATTTCATACGAAACAAATATTTTAAAATCTCATCTAAGAGGAGAGGGGAGCTTTAAACAAACAAAACTACAAATATTGGTAGTTAAGAAAAAAATTAATTTCAAGAAAAATAATAGTTATTCAAATATGTTGCATATTATTATACAAAAGCTTAATTAATCAACGTTTGTTTCTCTAAGGTTTTTTTCCCTATATATTTTAATTGCATAAAATACATGCTAAAATATTCCTCAGTTTTGGGGTTGAGTTGTTCTATCATTGTTCCTAAGCAACGATATGAAAGAAATGGCTTTATCGGTGAGAGATAAATTAAAATATCGGTTTCGATCATTGCTTATCAGTTATACTCGGGGATACTATGAGATAAAAGGTTAACTAAGATCACTCTCAGACTAACGTTCTGTAAAAGTTACAGAAAAATCATTTCAGCCAATGTCGGAGTCTATGTGTTATAGCTTCCGTCAGTCAGGACATACAATGCATATGCTTTTTAATGGTGACTGTGTGTGGGATATTTATGGCAAGAGAAGAACAATCTCCAGAAACATCTCTCCTTAGTCGGCGTTGTTAAGTGGAGGTGCAGGATGACTGAAAACATCGCCAAGATTAGCGGAACGCTCATATAGCTCCTTGAATTACAACTGGTCACCAATTAGGTACCAGTCAAGCTAAACATTACTTTATTTCGGTGATTCGATAAGAACAAGTGTGTTAAAGTGATTATGCCGTAATTATGATATATATATATATATATATATATATATATATATATATATATATATATATATATATGCTCATGCATACGGATAAACTTCTGCATAAACTTACACATACATAAGTGGGTTTGTCTGTGTCTGTGTAAGTTTATGCCTGGATGTTTGAGCATCATATGTAAATATTTGGTAAGGAGAATGGTATTAAATATAAACAAACGCATTCTCTCCCTGTTTTAATATATGTCTAAACACACAATTTTATTATATAATGCACTGAATAAATGAAGAAACATAAAGTGATTTGATTTTATTGACGTCCACGCCGAACGCAGTAGGTAGTTAGACATCCTATTACGAACTATGCGGGCGACTTTCGATTTTTGTATTTTATCAACGTATGTCTCTTTAGTCTGAGAAAAAGATCTCTCCGCGAACACCTCTATCTTTTAATACACACTCGTAATGTTTTGACCGTGTAAACAACGCACAAACACATACACACACGCACACACATACACACACATAGATACATACATATATACATATATATATATATTATATATATATATATAAATAAATTGTTTATATTTTATTGATAGTAAGAGTTGATAAGAAAACATGAAATAAACGATTTCATTGAAAATTAAATAATGTTCTCGGTTATTTATTAAAATAGGTTTAGCATTTCATAATTTTCAGTGTGTAATATTATATACTTCAATAGTGCCAAGTTTAGCAAGATAAACGCACCAACAATAAAGAAAAAAAAGGAGAAAGAGTGACGAGAAAAGCTAATATGAAACTTGAAAAGTTATGAAAGAGAAAGCACGGTATAGAAAGCGAAAAAGGGATGATAGAAACGTTAAGGAAAAACAACACGAACGTCTCATTGCCTTGTCTTTTATACTAGTCCATTGTTAAATGTGAAGCTGTTCCACAGTATCAGAGGTTAGAGGAATCACGAAGATATTGTTGACCAGGTTATCTTATGCTATGTCCAGGCGTTGGAAGCCAACAATTACAGAAAACGTGATGTATTAGCGACATCTGAATGTTAAAGGATTTGCAACCTTTAATAAGTAATCCTAGGAATAAGATATGCGCTTCAGGCAAAAAGATAAAATACAGCCTCCCGCCGAATATTGTAAGCTAAAACAAGCGAAATAACAATGTAGAACAAAATATATTTTAAAATATTCAAAGGTCGCTGGAAAAATGGTGGGATCCTTCTATCGCTCCAGAAGATATCTCACTACTGATGCAATTCTCTATCTATAGAAAAGCCAAGTATGTCCAAGGATGAAATACTGCTGCCATATCTGGGCAGCTTATCATGCCATATCTGGGCAGCCTATCATGCCTTGACAGAGTACAAAATAGACTTCGTGGCTTAGTGGGGATGCCCTTTTCTCTTCCATGCAACCTCTCTCCCATAGAAGAGACGTTGCGAGCCTATCTTTGCTTTATCGTTATTTCCATGACAGGTGCTCGTCTGAGCTCCAATCTCTTGTCGCCGCTCGCAAATCTTTTACGAAAAAACACCTGTCTAGCTGAAACCACTGTCAAAAATTTCCCCCCACTCTTCATCTGTGCCTAAATCAAAACGTAGGTTCTATGAACAAAGCTTCTTTTTTAGAACTGCACGCCTGTGGAGCTCTGTTCCGTCTGCTTGATTCGACCTTACAACAACATGGATGTCTTCAAGTCCAACGTAAAAAAAAATCCTGATGAACCGCCCCCTTAAGTAGACATTTTTATTAAACCCCTACACTAACATACTGAACATGCAATAACCCTTATCCTTGAGTGGCTTCCGGACCTTGATAAGTGCTGATCACCTTGTAATAGAGGCATAAAACATGAATCGTTATCAACGAGTGTTTTGATCTTAAAGGTTTTTTTCTTAAATCTAAGTAAAGACAGCTATATTTTTATGGGGTGGTTAATAAAGCTTACAATGATGACCGAACATTGGGTCGAAATAATGCTTAAAAATTTATTTTCAAAAGTCATTTTGTGTTCTCACACGTTGCCAAATAAAAATAGAGCCATGATATAAACATAAAAATTACCGTACAGATAGTTTATATTTACGCAAACACATATACCCTCCACTTATATATATATATATATATATATATATATATATATATATATATATATATATATATATATATATATATATATATATATAATGATATCGAACACTAGAGCACATAAATATTTAGGAAAATATGTTTACAAGAACTATATATATATATATATATATATATATATATACATGTATATATGTACAATATACGTATACATATATGTATAATATACGTACATATGTATTACATATATATATATATATATATATATATATATATATATGTGTGTGTGTGTGTGTGTATGTGTGTGTGTGTATGTGTCTGCATAAATGTTGATCAATCTTTGGACAGTAAAACCTGCTTATATATGTCTTTGGTGTATTTCCAGTCGTAAGTAGTTTGAATCTCTGTAGATATATTGGACCACCACATAGGCTTTATTCTCCCAAGTTCTCTCTCTCTCTCTCTCTCTCTCTCTCTCTATATATATATATATATATATATATATATATATATATATATATATATATATATATCTTTCTCTCTCTCTCTCTCTCTCTCTGTGTAACGAACTGCCTTATGCCCCTTGTATTTTCTTTCGACGACTGTCCTTTTGCTGACATTGTCATTCAAAAATTTCTCACGTATCACCTTTTTCTCCTCCGAGAAAGCCATTATCTCTTGATCATTATCATCCAACCAGTCTTTGTGTACAGACTTCTTCAGACGAAGTATCTCAACTCCAGAAATATATAGATGATCTTTAAAAGTTTCCCCTGTGTCATCAACTCAACTGTTTTTCCTCCAAAGCGAATTGCAGGACCTCTTTGTTTGGAGACATCAACACGTTTTGGAACCCTTACCACCTCCATCCGAATCTTTCTACTAATGCAGAGATTACATTTTCGACGTACCAAATTGTGATTAGTTTTACAGTCAGCACATTGCACATGTCTCACGTGTAACTTTTATAGTCGATCATATGCCCATGCTTTGATCGAGGAAGGCCCATTTGACTTAAAACTTATGTTTTTGACGAAAAAATGTATTAGACACAGCAAGATAAATTCCGAACAAAGATGCATTAATATGAAACTTTACTGTTATTTTTGCCGATGCACGTACACACATGACGATTACTGACTCCAGATGATCGCCGTCACATTGAGTTCTCTTAATTTTGCCGACTATGCCATCTCAGATGACTCTGCACTCTCGCCATAGATTTGCACACCTTGAAGCAGATTTGACATACAAATTGAGCAATTTCCATCGAGTTGACTTCTTCTGGAGGTTGAAGCGTATTCCTATGAACAATCAGATGTCTCCTCACACCAGCAGTAGATTTGCAAACTTTGCTCCATGTATAACGGATCGTGTGATTCGGACTAGCAGGTGCAAAGTTTACTAACACAGGCGTTTTGTGCGAATAAAGTGGTTGACGTAGCAAATTTTGGATAAACCACTCGTTCCCAAATATCGCATACCCTGTGTGTCATGGTTAAGACCATGAATTAAACCTTTGAGGAGCTCACACTTCATATTGCGGTAGGCCTGCTCTCTCTAGAGCATATCAACTTTTACGTACAATCTTTCACCACTTCGGGCTTTGCAGACTAAGTTCTTCCTCTGTGTTGATGTCGATTTGTAAGACTTTCAAATTATTCTTTGTAGAAATCCTGAACCTCTTCCTAGGCTTGTGTTGAGGGCGCTTGCCATTTTCCAGCTCCCCGTCAAAAATTGTTTTGTCAGCCTAACATCTTTCATTCGAACCAAGTGCCCCCATTCATGTGAGATCTGATTACAAGGGTCTCAACACTGGAGCATCAGCTCCACAATGACTTCAGTATCGGGTACTTGTGCTTGCCACTTGATATTTAAGATACGTCTCAAGCATTTTTTGGTGAAATCGTTCAAGCCATTTAATGTGCCTTTGAGACAATGCCCATGTCTCCGATGAATTCATCAGTGTGGTCTTGTAAACGCAGATCTTAGTCCTATCTGTGATGCCAGGATTAGACCACACTCTCTTCCCCAACCTTCCAAATGCTACAGCTGCCTTCTGAATTTGCCTGTGGAGTTCAGTGTAGAGACGGCCATCCCTAAATAGAGAAATACCAAGGTACACAAATGAATCAACAACTCCCAGTCTAGCACCACATACCATGATGTCCAGCTCAATGCATGACTGCAGGATTGAACATCACCTTTGTCTTAGAGAGACTTATCCACAGACCAAATGCAGTGCAGGAGTCAGCAAAGCTAGCAATTATATGCTGCATATCAATCTCAGTGTGCGACAAAACACAGGATACGGTAACTTCTTAACCTAGACAACATGCATCATGGTTTTTACAATAAATCTTCTCAGATTAAAAATGCCACCTGTGGTTTGAAACTTTAACATGACACCCCTCTCGACACCTCAAAAACTATGAGCAAGTACAGTAGCAAAATATATAGAGAAAAGAGTAAGGACAGGAATATCACGTTGTGTGACACCATTGTCAACTGGGATTTCATCAGACAATTTTCCGTTAAATAAGACTCGAGCTTTCATGTCCCTGTGCACTTCCTTGAATATTCAAATAAAAGTTTGAGGTCACCCTACTTTTTTCTAAGATTAACCAGAGAGCATCCCTTTTAAGTGTGCCCAATGGTTTTTTTTGTTAGGTCCACAAACACTTGATACAGTGATATATGTTGTTTAATGCATTTGTAATGGACTTGCCGGGCTGAATAAATCATACTCATAGTTTCTCTACCAGACGTTAAGCTAATTTGTGACCCGGGAATAGCATTAGGACAAGCATTCTCCAGTAAGTTGTTAAATAGAAGTCGTGTGAGAATTTTCCCAGCAGCTTCCAAAAGCATAATCGCACGGTAGTTGTCCTAAACATTTTTCTGTCCTTTTCCTTAAAACAGGGTCACCAAGACTCCATCAATCGAATACTGTTGAACAGGACCACCTTCCCAGATTTCCTCAACAAACAAAGGATAGCATTAGCAATATTCACACCTCTAATCCTAAGAAGTTCCACCGGAACACCACTAAAACTAGGTGCCTTTCCACTACTATTTTTTGCGATAACCAACTGCACCTCAACCAAACGATCCATTCTGAATATATAACATTGTGGTAAGCTATCATTTGCAGCAGCATATACTGCTATAAAGTACTCTGCCCATCTGTCAATATATTTCCGGATCCTTAATACAACAGAACCATCTTTTTGCATCAACGGAGATATTGAAGAGGTAGGAGGACCAAATACTTGGCGCAGAAGTCCATATAATTCTTTTGATTTTTTTGTGTCAAACGCCTTTTGGATCTGCGCCGTTATATTCATCCATCATTGGTTTTTCATTTTTTCTTAGATCACGTATCAATGTGGCTTTGACCTCTTTGTATTTTTGTAAATTAGTTGTATGATCAGAATGATCCCGAATAAAGATTCATAAATTGCCTGTTTATTCATCAACAACTGATTAATTTCAAGACTATAGTTGTCAACCAGTCCTTGTTCTTATGTCTCTTTGTGCCAAGAACTTTAGCACCAGCAGAATAAACCTGAGTCTAAAATTCACCAATGTACGATCAAATGCAAGATTATCGATCTTTTCCGACATACTCTTTTGAACTCCAGGCAACTTTAACTTGGCATATTCAATAGGGCTAGGCATATTAACACTGCTATGACGAATTTTCTTACGGGTTCGTACATTAAACTATCCCCTTACCAACTTGCAATCGGTGTCACATTCAACACTGCGCATGACACCAACAGTACATGCATCTCGAATGTCCCGTTTTCAAATTATGATGCAGTCAATTAGGTGACCGTGCTATAACCGTGGGTGTATCCAAGTAGCTTCGTGCTTCAGTTTACGGCGGAAAAAAGTGTTTCAGATAGCAAGATTAAATTGTGAACCCAGTTCTACTACATTAAGGCCATTACAATTCATGGTACGAATACCATAGCGGTAAAGAGGACTCCATGTATCATAGTCTTTTCTAAAACGGGCATTGAAATCAGCAAGAATACCAAGTTTTTCATTATTCTGTGTAGATGCAACAGAAGGCAGAGACTCATAGAAACACAAGATGCCATCTTCATTCGCTTGTAGACTTGGTGCATAGACAGAAAGACTAGTGATTAATCTGTTGTGTGAAAGAGGAACACCAAGTATCATGATTCGATCACAGATGCTGGAAGGGAATTCCATAGTATCAACCAAGGATTTTTTAATCGCAAACCCAACTCCACCATTTATACGGATACCCTCCGGTTTTCCAATCCAGAAGAGAGTGTAGCCTGATAATACCTCTATCATTTGATCTTCTCTTGAGAGGTGAGTCTCTGACAGAGCAGCAATATCTATATCAAGTCTCCAAAGCTCTTCAGTTACAAGCGCTGTCCATGCTCTGTACGGTTGGATGATGCTTTATCAAGAAGAGTGCGTACATTCCAAGAGCATAAATTGAATTTTACTCCTTTATGGAGATACATTTTTGTTTTCTTCAAACTTACATGAACCACCGTTAACCGCAGAAAAATAACCAGTGATAGTATGACAGACAATTTTTTTTGCACATTTTCTATCACTTTCCCAAGGCATAGGGTGAGCAGTACTCTACCTGAATAGGACTGCTCCGTCACATGAAACCCCACCAGATTTGGCCTCTTTCATGTCACTTGACCTCTGTCATGAACGATGGAAAGATAGGGTTCCTGTCGCCTCTGTGCAGATTTGTGACTGTACACCTCCAATTGGTCAAGTCTGTACACGTTGCCACTCCTCCATTTCCATGGGACTTGCAATAGAAATGAACGGAAGATAAAGATAAGATAGAAAAAACTAAAAGATAGAAGGTAGCTCTTAAGTAACACCTGTAAATCGTTGTATTAGATTGAAAAGCGCTTGTACGACACGGGTCCCATTCACTAAGTCTCAGCAACAATAACCCAGTGAAAAACCATTGCAAGATGACTGGTAATTTCTTTGACCGCAGATTTCTCGTAAGAGTTGTTCTCTCCTTGAAGAATTACCTCGACACGACTTACAGGAGCTCCTTCTACCCCGCTAATGTCATTTACACATGACTTGGACTTATGTAGCTGGGCACCAGAGAAAGGTCCACACGCCAGTGGGTAATGAAGGCCGCAATCAACAGGGCTTAAGCTCATCTGTAAATTCTGTCAGGGTTACCTAAGCCTTAACCTTTGATTAAAAAAGCTTATCCCACAAGGAAGTGAGGATTCGGTTTTCTGGCGCTAAACACACGCCATTCACCAGAGTTCCGTTAGCGTGGAAGAACTCAAGACGTGATTAGATTGGGAGAAGTTATATGTGACGCTAGAGAATTTATGTGCTTTAACATACGTCCGCACAAATCTTGAGCTCCAATACATACATACATACATACATACATACATACATACATACAGACATACATACATACATACATATGTATCCGTATCAAGTAGTTTTCGAACCAGGGAACAATATAAACAGGGACTAGAACTCTGACTCCTCTAAAATTGACAAGTTTGGAATATAGATTTTTGTCATTTACATATATATATATATATATATATATATATATATATACATTTCTCTCTCATTCTCTCTCGCTCTCTCTCTCTATATATATATATATAGACAGAGAGAGAGAAGGAGAGAGAGAGATAGTTTAACATTCATTTGATTTTTTTTTAAGCATAAAACCCAAAATTAAATGTTTAATAACAAAAATGAAATAATAACAAAGAATCAGTGCTAGTATCTGAAATTGTATTTGTAAATCTCTCTCTCTCTCTCTCTCTCTCTCTCTCTCTATATATATATATATATATATATATATATATATATATGCATATATATATATATATATATATATAGATGTTGTTTTGTTTTGGTTTTAGCGATATGTTTTGAATGAATTCAATTATTTATTAAAAAGTGCATTTTTACCTAAATGCGAGTTGGGAATAATATTCCCTTTTTACCAATTTGGTACCCCCACATGGGCAGCGGTATATATATATATATATATATATATATATATATATATATATATATATATATATATATATATATATATTATGTTATTTATTATTTTTTGTGGATAATTACATTATAAAAATAATATATATATATATACATATATATATATATATATATATATATATATATATATATATATTCACACATATATGTGTACGTACCTGTGTGCGTGTATCAATTAATCAATAAAGGTGTTATCACTCAATGAGAAACCCCTCCCAGGACTTTGTCCATCTAACTATGTCCCGAGCTACAGTTTTTGTGTGGGGAATCCATGTGTTGTACCAGGTCACCTCATTCATCTCGTTCTTGTTTTTTGTCTTCGGCCTCTCATCTTCACGATGTGTCTTTTCCCTTGTCCTGATTGACCATCTGTTGTAATTTTGTTATGTTAAATGCCCTGACAATTTGTGCGTCAATGTTTTGACGGGAATATTGATGTCAATAATTCTTGGTTGTTGTCGGATCCAAAGGTTTGTCTTTGTATCTTTTAGATTGATGCCTCACATCATCCCGTCCAGCATCTTTGTACTAATGCCAAGAATACACTTTGGTGAGTTGTCTGGGATCATGTTTCACGACCGTAGATCTTCACATGTATTATATATTCATTGAAGATCAGCCCTTTGATTGACATATTCTCTCTTCGGCTTCTCATTATGTTCTTACTTTCCCTAAAGCTTCCCATCCCAATCTTATATATATATATATATATATATATATATATATATATATATATATATATATATAAACATATATATATATATGTTTATATATATATATATATGAGTTTTATATTTTGTATATGAGCAAACAGTTAATAAAATATGTTAAAAAACACTTCGAAATGAGTTAGAAACATATTTTATCTGAAAAGTAACCACTAGATAAATGGATAGTCCTTAATCCGCGGAGTTTCGAAGAAATACTCTGATTCTCATCAGAGGGAAGGAATTAGCAAAATGCAGGATCGGATTATGCATGCAAAAGTATTTGATGAAACAACAAATAAGTCAAAGATCTTACTTGAAAGCAGAATAAGTTAAGCAGAGGGAATATGGTAAAGAAAAAGGTGATTACACATGAATGGATAGTCTGGTGGAAGATAAAAAAAATCCAGTGACGGTAAAATCCAAATGTATAACTTCAAGAAAGTTAAAAGAATTTCCATTTGTACGAGTAAAATCCAAGGAAATCCCGTAATTGGAAGAAGATTGTCCATAATAATCCAAAGGCAGAAATCCATGGAATAATTCACAAACATGTGTACAAGGAAAAAAATAATATTAATAAAAGAAAAATAAGATGTGCTTTTCACTCTACTTCCGAGACATAACTATAAATAAAATATATATATATATATATATATATATATATATATATTTATATATATATATATATATATATATATATATATATATATATGACTTTACATAAGCAGTAGTTTGTTGCTACACAGTCAAAAGCATGTTTCGGTCATGCTCGTTATGTAAAGACAAATGTAACATGCTTTACTTCTATATTGAGCACTCTTGTATGAACCTCGTTATATTTCACGGGTTACCCTGCTTTTGGAAAATAGCAACCTCGAATTATATATATATATATATATATATATATATATATATATATATATATATATATATATATATATATATATATGTCAATTTTTTATTTCCCCATTTTTACCCTGCTGTCTGACCTGCTTAATCTCAATTCTTTATTCATCATTATATTTTTGGTTATTTCTACTCCAAATTGAATTAGTGATTTAAGCATTCGGCTATTTGACATGGCGGACTTTCTTGTGTGGATCGATTTTATCCCCATTACTCATTTGTAAAATGTAAATAGATTAATTTCCTTAAAAGCATCGTAGAGATTATAAGCTGGTAATAATATTAATTTTACTTTAGTCCAATTTTCTCTCTCGCTTTCTCTCTCTCTTCTTTTTCCCTCTCTCCCTTTTTCCGTCAATCTTTCCACTTTTGTCTCCCTTCTCTCTCTCTTTGTATTCCTCTCTCTCTCTGTCTCTCTCTCTCTCTATGTATATATATATATATATATATATACATACACACACACCCACACACACACATATATATATATTTATTTATATATATATATATATATATATATATATATATATGTTGAGACACCTATTGTTAAAGAGCACGGAGTGTTGTTTGTCGTTCTTATTTCTTTGTTGAAGCAACGTCCATAATCTTCCTCCATCTGTTTTTTCTTAGGGTTTTTTGAATTACTATTTCGTTTAAAATCTGGATTAATTTATATGCTTTAGTTTGAGTTGCATTTTAATTCCTCAGAACTAGTGACACGTCTTGGGTGTAAAAAAATAAAAGACCTACTCAAAACTTAATGTTATCGTCAGACAAAGTTTCACAGCTTATATATACGACACACTTTGCACATCTTATCATTAAATCAACTAAAAATTCAAGTTAAAAAAAACTTATAACAACAAACAATGCTATAATATAGAATCAAACCCTCACTAAAATAATTAGCTATTATAAACCCGATTACCTTATGGCAATGTAAAAGCCCATTTCATCAACTTTCCTCTCTGTCCAATTATTTTACAAGTAACAACTCCTATTTACAAATTAACTAAAGCAATCAATGCGCATATAACTCAGTACTTACAAAACATTACAGCGTAAAACGTACCGAAGAACTAAAACGAATTCTTAAAACAACAATGTCACCACCTCACAAGACATAGAAAACATCTTTACCCACGTTCCTTTTTACGAAACCATTGATATACTCATGATCAATATGTACTATTATTCAACTCGCATTCCAATGAAAATAAACTCTATAATCCCCCCCAAAATATTACTAATATGTACAATCGATGTCCCCTTTTATGATCATAAATGCAACAATTACACAGACATCTATAGGGTTGCAATGTGGTCCGTACTGGGACCCACCCTAAGAAAATTTATCATCTCTAACCTGGAGTATTAAATATTTAATACAATTGAAAAAAGACTACGTTATGTACGTCGATGATATATTTAATTCCTGCTAACAATAAACACGAAACAGAAAAACTAAAGTACTATATTCAAACAGACTCTCTACTGCTTTTACTTATAAATAAAATACAATATATATATATATATATATATATATATATATATATATATATATATATATATATATATATATATATATTCAGCTACCATTAACCGCGTGAAATAACGTCGAATTTAAACATTTGTACAAAAATTAAAAATGTTTAAATTCGACGTTGTTTCACGCGGTTAATGGTAGCCGAATGGATTAGGTCTTCGCTAACCGAGCCAGAAGATGTCTCGGCATGCGGGGTTCGAATCGTTCGACAGGTATTAATTGTGACACCCTGCACTGAAGCTTACCGAAAGGATGAAACACTAGTGCCTATAGGTATTATTATAGTAAAAAAATAATTATATATATATATATAACACATGAAAAGTAAGCGTTGTCATATTCTTGTTTAGAGTACTGGCTATCAAGAGATCTCAATTATAATTACGCAAAATAGGCCTTAATCCTGTATATCTAAGCATCAATGTTCAGCTGTACTCTCACTCTAAATTCAACAATGTTGATTAGTAATTTTTGGTTATGTTTTCATAGTACGGCTAAGCGCAAAAGCACTTTTGCTTGTCAGAATCAGTTGAAATTGTATTTTCTTCTAAAGTCTCTACTCACACATTCTAATTAAAGACAAGCGAATGATTCCATCAAATTACCATTTCCTTGCGATACATATTATCCGCCGCACAAAATAAAATAAAAATCATAAATCCGAGCTGCTTTTCAGTCGATGGTCTTTTTATTTTTATTTTTTTTCAAAGTGCCGCTTATCCACTCTAGCTTCCATAAATGCGATCGCTTTGTTTGAGTGCACGCAACGCTGCCGCGCATTATTGATACCGTAATATTAGAACCAATCAGCGGGCGTGTCTTTTGCTTTTCGACTTTTTTGCTGGATAACCTCATTCGTTCCATCAGGATTTGTAAATATTTGCATGTCTTAAAATGTGCTTCTCAATTTCCCGGTGCATTTGGTCGAAAAGGGCAGACGAGGAGCACAAAGTTGACATTCAATAGAAACGAAAGCCCACAGGAATTGCTAATGGCTTTTCGGTCTGTCATTCCCAAGACAACAGCAAAGACAAATACATTATATATATATATATATATATATATATATATATATATATATATATATATATATATATATATATATATATATGTTTTATTTTTTATTACCGTATCTTTCTGTTAAGTTACATTATTGTTTCGGCTACACGGCCGTCTTTTATTGACCGTCTGTAGCGTCCTCAGACTTTTACAGAAATGTTCGCTATTTTGTTTTGGGATGAAAGAGTGGAAGAGTGAATGAGGTCAGAGGGGGTGCGAGTACGCTACAGACGGCCAAAAAAAAACGGCCGTGTAGCCGAAACAATAATGTAACTTAACAGAAAGATACAATAATAAAAAATAAATCGCATATTTGCCACTATATATATATATATATATATATATATATATATATATATATATATATATATATATATATATATATAGGCAGCATTTTTTTTCATACAACAACAAGAAGCTTCTATTTAGAAAATATTCTGTCTATATTTTAAAAATTTCTTTATCATCTTTTCTAATTATACACCACAGGGAATGGGTGTATGGTCCGAACATTTTTGCCGCAGTATCCGCGGTTTTAACTTTTCGTGTAAGCATCGAGAAGAATGTGTGTGTAAGACGCAGTAGGTAATTGTGAGAAAATATTTTTAAATAGCAGTAAAATTGTTGGGGCGCGACCGAAGGACGTCTGGATTGTTAGCGGGAAAGGGAGAAGAGCGTGCCAGTTCTGGCGTTAGTAGTTGAAAGGTTGGGTGTGGGGGAAATTATGCGAAGCATTTAAGTATATTTGTACTGTTCTTAAATACGATTTAATTAAGATACATTTTTACTTATTCATTAAAATATGTTAAAAATTTCAAGCTTCTTTGCACTCGTTTCGTTATGTAGTATTTTTGTATTGTTGACAAAATTTCATTGATGTTTTGTATGTATATGTTGGAAGATGGACCTAGATTACACATAATGGAGGCGTAATAATGTGGTGATTGTATGCCCGATGTAATATTAGTTTATTGTTAATATAGAAATTATGTTCTCTTAAGGGAGATCCCGTTAGCACGTTTTACTAGTGTATGTGGGAGGGAGGTATTGTTTTTAACTAAATTTGGGTATAAAAGGTTTTATCAATAAGGGTAGACCACACTTGCCAAACAAAATAAATGATTCAAACCATCAAATAAACATATGACACCGTAAGTGAGAAGTTTGAATGTTCTAAAGGTATTACAATTACAGTATTTTTATTGCATTTTAACCCCAAACAAGGCACTTTGTTCTAGGGGGCTACTATCAGGTACATAAGCATCAAGGGTATTGTGTAGGGAGTTGGGCAGCAAGATGTCGGTTCACGTTACACTTGAACTTCTGCATGTTAGTACAGTTGGGAAAGCAGGGACCCGGAAGGGAATTCCAATGTCTAGCGGTTCTGGGGAAGAAACTACTGGAGTAAAAGGCTCTCTTACATCTAGGGATTTCTATCGTGAAGGGGTAGGATTTTGCTACTTGACGAGTTTGTCGGAGGTATTTACGTCGACGGGGCACATGTGCCTGCAATTCGTCAGAGCATTCACCGTTAAAGTACTTGTAGAACAGACAGAGGGATGCAACATTTGGGCGAATGGTGGCCTAATAGGATACTTTCGAGGTATAGGATGTACTTTCAGATAAAGATTCATTGGCCATTGCTATTGGTGGTAGGGAAGGTTTCTTGTAATTATTGAAGGAAACACGTTTAGTCTTGGCAGCATTGAATGTGGCAATCCATTTTTGTCCCCATTCCACTACGGATCGGAGGTCATCCTCTAGTGTTTCTGCCATTTCTTTAGATATGTGTTCATTTGTTTTCCTGTCCTGTCTAATATAGAGCGTGTTGTCGTCAGCATATATACCCATCTCACAGACAATTTTGTCAGGGAGGTAATTTATGAATATTAGGAATAACAGAGGTCCAAGGATATACCCCTGAGACACTCCCTCATTTATATAATATTTTTTAGGTGTACGACTCTCAAGGACAACCTGGATTGTTCTCTTATCTAAGAAGGATTAAGTATTCTTAAGGTTAAGTATTCTTCCAGTGATACTGTATGATCTGATTTTCTTGAGAAGACACTCATGCCATACCCTGTCAAAAGCCTTAGATATATCTAGAGCTACCGCTCTGCCCTTCTCCGTTTAGTCCAGTGAATGGTATATACCTTCTGAGCTTACAGTTAAGATGTCTGCTGTTGGTCAGTAAAAGTTTAGCATCTTTTTTAATAGCACATCCGGAATGAGATCAGGTCCACATGCTTTTGCATTGTAAAGATTTCTAATGATAGCATGCACCTGAGAAGGGGTGATTTTCAGATCATCTAGTGTGGCGTCTGTCCGAAGAGGAAAGTCAGGGAGAGGGTGGTTAGCAGGGTCCAATGTAGAGTTTGAGGCAAAACGTCTGGTAAGCATGTTAGCCTTCTCAGTTGCAGAGCAAACAGCCTCATGATTGTTGGATTGTGGGGGAATTGCTTAATGTCCATTATTCACTACACTGTCGTAAATTGTCCAGAAGTCATGGGTTCCTAATTTCTGTTCTTCGAGGAGTTTTTGGTGGTTTCAGTAAATTGTCTCTAAGCTATCGCTATTTCTTTCTTACAGTTATTTCTGGCTTCTATATACTTATGTCTGTTTGATCTGGCCTTATGTCGGTTAAATTTGCGGTACGCATTCTCCATTTGCATTGGAGAGAGTGGGGCTTAGGGTTAGAATTTGCGCGTGAGAACATGTGCTTCAATTGCCGTTTTTAACCAAGTAGTGGTCTCATTTGCGCAATATTCAGCAGGAAGTGAAAAAATAGTTTGCCATAGAGCGTCCCTGATGGGATCCCTGATGACTTCCCAGTCAGCCTTTTCATAATATCTCGTTGTTTTGAGCAGTGGCTCTTCAGTTTTGAATCTAGAGTGTAGCGGGATTTTAACCATTACCACTGTATGATCGGCGTTCCCTAGAGGGATTTCGGCATTAGTTACACAGTCATCGGAAACTGTGGTCAGAAACATATCTAAAAGTGGTGCTTGTCGTGGTTGCTTGTCTAGGAAATGCGTTGGAAACGTAACAATCTGTGATAGGGAATCAGATGTAGAGGAGTTCAATCTGTCAAACTTCATCCAGCGTTTATGAATAAGAATTAATATTTATAAAGTAATCTCTTTTTTTACTTTTTATTTATTCATTTATTTATCTATTTACTTATATATATATATATATATATATACATATATATATATATATATATATATATATATACGTTTTTGTGGGTGGGTTTGGTATATATATATATATATATATATATATATATATATATATATATATGTGTGTGTGTGTGTGTGTGTGTGTGTGTGTGTGTGTAATTGTATGCATTCATATATGTATGTATGTATATATGTATGCATTTACATGTGTATGTATTTATTTTATATTTCTTCTTATTTCATTTTGTTTCCTTCAGAAACTCCTGCTGATGATTAATTCTTAAATAATAACTTTACATTTCAGTTGACCAGAGTTTTGCTTAAAATGTTGACGCATTTAACGTCATCGTGTCTGAGTCATTTTTGTTTTTATATTATAAATGTATTCCAATCACCATTCAACCATTTTTTCTCCCTTCTTCTTTTTTCCTCCCTTCTTCTTTTTTCCTCCCTTCTTCTTTTTCCCCCCTTCTTCTTCTTCATCTTCTTTACCCATTTTCCTTAATTCAGTCTTGTCTCGACAGTAGAGCTGTATATTTCTTCCATGTCATTTTTACGCACATTTTATCATTCATTTAATAATATATTGGAATTCTTTCCCTTTCACTTGTCCATATTTTTTAATTATTCCACGGAGTTCTGTCTTTTGGGTTACTTGTGATCATCTATTAATTACGCGATTCACTTGGATTTTTCTTGTGCCAATGGAAATTCCACTATATTTCTTGGATTCTGCATCTTTGGATTTTACCGTCATTGGAAAGTTAACACTTCACCAGACTACCCATTAGCGTGAAATAACTTTTTTTATTCACCCTATTCCCTCTGCTTACCTTTTTGTTATCAAGTAAGATCTATGACTTTTACTTAATACTTGTGCAAGCAAAATCCGATCCCGTACTTTGCTAAACCCTACTCTCTAATAAGAAGGAATGTATTTCTTGGAAACTCCGCGGATTAAGGACTATCTACTGATTTAGTGTTTCCTTTTTAAAATTAAATATGTTTTAACTCTTTTTCAAAGTGTTATAACATGTTTTATTAACTACTTGTTCTTGTATATACATATATATAGATAAAAAATTTATACACCCCCCACCCATATATATATATATATATATATATATATATATACATATATATATATATATATATATATATATATATATAGCAATTAATGTTCGCGAAATATTCTGGGTAGCTTAATCGACATATATATTTATAAATCCTCCTGAGCAGTTCAACATCCAGTGATCATATATGCAATCCTCATGAAACTGCTTATATCACCCTGAATATTACCTTAAACCTTTATTCTATCCCTAAGCAAAGTAGAACACCTAATAACACTCTAGTCAACTACTTTTAAAATTAGATAAACCCAGTTTCAATATTAGAAGTACATCGTCCCTCACCTTGACTACGGACTTTTGCAATAAGTCATGAAACTATTGTACCTAAAATTCCTCTCCAAACTACAAAATACTGCTGCTTGTATACTAAGCAAGTACCTCCTATAGATACTTTACCTCCAAGATGACTGCCTTGTCTGTTTTGCATGACAAACCTTATTATTTTTTACTTAAATTCTCTTTCTCCTGATAACTAACAAATCAAATCTGCTCTACTTCCTAAGTTGACACTAAACAAATCCGTCTCACGTAACTTAGATGGGTCCTTGCTCTCCGCCCTTGACCTTAACAAACTCGCAAATCCATACCCATTAACACCTAAAATTTCCTAGGCATGCTCCCGATTATAACTCCCAACCCATAACCAAGCTTCTAAGTAAATACTTACTAGCCTTAGTCCAATACATTGACTTAAAGTAATCTATAATGAACAGTAACCGTTAATATCTCTTTATTAAGAGATAGTATTGCAATAATTATTACACAAACTAAACCGGTACTTATTGATATAAAAACTTCCGGATATTAAGAGAAAGGCGAAGTCATTCTCCTTAGTTGTAGTCTAAAGGCAACTTACTCAAATTGTCTAAAATTCCATGCATTCGTATACAATACTACTTATCCATCCATCTATACTTTTACTATACTTACAGAATATGCAATAACCTATATCTATCAGGTATAACTGTACTCCATATCAAATGTTCTCTTGTCTCTATACTGAGCATATCTAATCTTTCAGTCTTACTAAATGTCCGGTTTGGGCACCAAATCAGAATTTCTAATAGAAAGTAGATCATACTCTAGCACTTTATCCTAATTCCTAAACCTACTAAACCATATCTAACCATACATTCCTAAACCTACTAAACCATATATAACCATACATTGCTAAACTTACAAAACTATATCTAACCATACATCAACTCGACTCTCTCGATCCAATACTGTAGCAAATTTAACTGCTTCCACTGCATGAATTTTTACGTATGCCCTCTCTCAGTATAAATGAAAATGGACAGCATAATAATGCCCTTTTTAAACCACACTTGAGGAGTGAAAATCTTCTGTAGAAGCTAACCTAAATGCCCGATTTTTCCAGGAGATATTAACCTAAATAACCAATAAATATTAACTACCCATGCGGGGTCGCAGAAATACCTGGATTAGGACCCAGGCGCGGGGCGAACCCCCTCGGAGCTGATGGACCCGTAGGTCTTCCCAGGCCATCCGTCTAGGAGAAGGAAAACTCTGAAACTAAACCTAGGGGAGGGAGGTCTCTTCAGTCCTGGACGACAACCTTCCTAGAGCTGGTGACTCAAACAAATCACCGGTTGGCAAACCTAAACTGCTTAAGGAGGAGATAGACTCTGTCTATCGCTCGGCTTTCATACTCCTTCTTTGCCTATTGGCCAGGCGTAGAGGTACTATCACAGGGACTCGCTTGAATCACCCAGTGGTTGACCTTGTTTCCTGACTAGGGTAATGAACGCCGCTTTTCCCCACTCCTGCCACATCTCATCCCCCTAAACTGGACACAGTGGGGTGCTTCAGTGCCATATATGTCAGTGCAGTTGGACTGGGCTGGCTTTGCCTAATGGATTGAGGGTACCGGATTGACAGTTCCTGGCTGCTGTTTCCGACTGATAGTACAGGAGCCCTAACTCTTTGGTAGCGCTTAGAGCGGCTGCTCCATCAACAGTTGTAAAATATCGGGATGTTTGTAGTGCCATGTCGCGCATGGAAAGGGACCCTGCACTCATCCCCGGTGGGCTTTCCTGAGGCCACAATCCTGTGGGTGAGGACAGCTGATGGTCTACTTGTATTGCATGTCTGGTATTCTGCACAACTACTTGTCCAGCGCCCCCTCACTCATCCACCCTAACTGAAACTTTTAAATAAAATAAAATGAAATGACAGCTCAAGCAAAAGTTACGTTTAAATCAGGACCAAACTCAAAGAAAACCAACCTGCCTCCTCCCTTGAGGCTTGCATTTACTAATATCCGCGGGCTTAGAACTAACTTAGATGATGTTGAGTCATTTCTCCTTGTAAACACCCCGGATATCTTAGCATTAAGTGAAACTAACCTTCACTCCTCCATACCCTCTAACCACTTTAACATGCCTGGTTATCTCCCACTCTACCGTAAGGACTCGGACAGACATATGCATGGACTTGGAGTCTATATTCGAAACACCCTCCCCCTAACTAGAGAAATAAAACTAGAATCAGAGGGCCAGGCCTTTATGTGCTTCAGACTAAATATGCAACACAATATTAGCTACTTATATTTTCTCTACCGCTCTCCCTCAAACCAAGACTGTACCCTAATAAACAAAGTCTCAGACAGCATAGATATAGCACTCTCCCTCGATACTAGCGCACAAATACATGTATTTGGTGACTTCAATGTCCACCACAGTAACTGGCTAGGATTCTCAAATCACACAGACGTAGCTGGTAGCGCCACATATAGCTTCTCTATATCTCATTCCCTGTCTCAGATGGTTACATTTCCGACACGTTTCCCAGACCAGCACGATCAACATGCCTCACTTCTAGATCTCTTTCTGACAACAGTTCCCAATGACTGTACAACAAATGCCCATAGCCCACTCGGGAATGCTGATCACGCTGTGATAATGGTAGAAATCAGCCTAAATTCTCGCCCTAAAACTGAAGACCCACTACTCAAAACAACGAGGTATTACAAAAAGGCTGATTGGGAAGCCATCAGGGAGCTCATCAGAGATGCCCCATGGCAAAATATCTTTACTCTTCCAGCGGAACAGTGTGCAAATGAGACAACTGAATGGTTCAAAACTGCTATTGAAGCACATGTTCCCGCACGGAAATACTATAGCAAGCCCCACTCCCCCCAATGGTTTACTTCTGCTTGTGCAGCTGCCATTTGTCAAAGGCAGCATGCGTTCCGCAGATTCAACCGACATAAGTCCAGCTCAAATAAACAGAAGTTTATAGAAGCTAGAAATAATTGTAAGAGAGTGATAGACACAGCTAAGTCAGATTACTCTGAAACCACCAGAAAGCGCATCGAAGCACAGAAATTAGGAACCCGGGATTTTTGGAAAATCTACAACAGCGTAGTTAATAATGGACAGTCAATTATTCCCCCACTAACAAACAATCATGAGGTTGCTTGCACGGCAACTGACAAGGCTAATCTGCTTGCCAGTCGGTTTGCCTCAAACTCCACACTGAACTCGGTACACCACTCACTCCCTGATTTTCCTCTGCGAACAGACGCCACACTTGACGACTTGAAAATCACCCCTTCTCAGGTACATGCTATTATAAAAAACCTAGACACCTCTAAAGCATGTGGACCAGATCTCATCCCGGCTGTGCTATTAAAAAAATGCTCTGCCGAGGTTGCTCCAGTTCTGTCCAAACTTTACAATAAATGCCTTAACGAATCTTGTTTTCCCGACTGCTGGAAAACCGCCTCTGTGGTACCAGTCTTCAAGAATTCTGGTGAAAGAACTGACCCACTAAATTATCGCCCCATTAGCCTCCTCCCGCTTTTCGCCAAAATATTTGAGTCCTTAGTTAATCAAGCCCTAGTCCAGCACCTAACAGCTGCTAAACTCTTGACTGACAAACAATATGGATTCAGGCAAGCCCGTTCAACAGCAGATATCTTAACTGTAGTTTCTGAACGTATATACCGTTCATTGGATAAAACAGGGGAGGGTAGAGCGGTGGCCCTTGATATATCTAAGGCTTTTGACAGGGTATGGCACGATGGTCTTCTAAGGAAAATTAGATCATATGGAATCACTGGAAGAATTCATAACGTAATTAAATCCTTCTTAAGTAATAGAAAAATCAAAGTTGTCCTCGACGGACGTACATCCAAACAATATGACATAAATGCGGGAGTGCCTCAGGGGTCTATCCTTGGACCTCTATTGTTCCTGATATTTATAAACGACCTCCCTGATAATATTGTTTCGGAGATGGGTATATTTGCCGATGACACCACTCTCTATAACAGATATGAGGGGAAAACAAATGAACACATATCCAAGAAAATGGCAGAAACACTAGAGGATGACCTCCAATCCGTAGTGGAATGGGGACAAAAATGGTTGGTCTCATTCAATGCTGCTAAGACTAAGCTTGTTTCCTTCAATAACTACAAGAAACCTTCTCTACCACCAATAGCAATGGCCAAGAACACATTGCCTGAAAGTACTTCTTTTAAACTCCTCGGCCTAACGTTTACAGGGAATATGAACTGGAATAGATACATTGAGAGCATTGCCAAGGCTGCTGCAAGGAAGGTTGGCTCCCTCTACCGTGCTAGAAAACTACTTACGCCTGCCAGTATCCTATACCTCTATAAGGCAACCATTCGCCCATGTATGGAGTACTGTTGTCACATCTGGGCTGGTGCATCTGCTGCTTGTCTCTCGCTCCTGGACAGGGTTCAAAAAAGAGTCGCAAACCTGATAGGTCCTGAACTGTCATCTGGGCTTCAACCTCTGTCCCATCGACGAGATGTTGCATCCCTCTGCCTGTTCTACAAATACTTTAATGGTGAATGCTCTGACGAACTGCAAACACTTGTACCTCCCCGACGTAACTACCCCCGACAAACCCGACAAGCTACTAAGTCTCATCCCTTTACAGTGGAGATCCCTAGGTGCAAGAAAGCCTTTTACTCCAATAGTTTCTTCCCCAGAACTGCGGGTCTTTGGAACTCCCTTCCGAGATTCTGCTTTCCCAACTGCAATGATATGCAGAAGTTCAAGTGTAATGTTAACAAACATCTTTCTACTCTTCTCCCTTCATAATGACCCCGCTAATTAATTCCCTAATAGTAGCCCCCTGCTTCAAAGTGGCACTGTGCCTTGTTTGGGGTGAAAATTGAATAAAAAAAAAAAAAAAAAAATTCCTAGCTTTCTCTTTCTATGGATGTAGCATTGTTGAAGTAAATAATTAAAGTTTTCGCATTATACGTATTATACGCATTATACGTTCGTATATTAATTTATGTGATAAAAACGAAGTACACACACACACACATATATATATATATATATATATATATATATATATATATATATATATATATATATATATATATTTAATTTTTTCACTGAGCGGAGAATTCGACATGTTTTTTTTTTCGGGGGGCATTGATTTTTCATTCATCTGAAAAATGAAGAGAAAGACAGAGACAGAGAGAACTATGGGTAAATGGAAAAAAAAACATTTGCTGAATAGTTGTTTCATGAAAAAGAAAAGATACGTTGGTTAGCACGAATTCGTTAAAATAAAAAGTTAAAGAAAGAAAAAGAACCAACACAGATCTGTATAGAGGAAAATGGAGCATACATCATGAAGCCAGCCTGCGAGAGAAAGGAGTATGAAAGTAAGAAAAAGCGCCGTAGCAGAATGTAACGATAGACGCAAAAGCAAAGGATATTATGCATCCTGTTGTATCTCCAATAAAAGTAATAAAAAGAAAAGGCAATAATAAGAAATACATCAAGGATATTCATCGGTCGGTTACACTAATAAAAAGGGATTTCTGTGGAAGCAGACGACATGTTTAAAACCCACAAATTTCGGTAGGGGAAACGAAATGATACGATGTGTAATTGAGTGACAAGTAGAAAGACACAAAAGAATAAGAATTTTGCCGAGCGAAAATACTGTTGACAAACGGACAGTTAAACCCCAACGTACAAAGTACAAAGCGGAAGAGTCAGTTTACCTCCCTCTCTCTGTATCTCTCTCTTTCTCCACCCCCCCTCTCTGTCAACGGAGTAATATCTTGATTTGAATTATTTGCTGTTTACGTGTATACACACTCCACTTGTAATACATAAACGATTATTAAAGGGTTTTCGTTAGTTTCGTTTCTTACTTACCACCCGCTTTTTCAGGCATTTATTTCAATAACAAATAATATATATATATATATATATATTTTTCCACTGTGGTTTGTTTTGGCATTTCCGTGTGTTTCCCCGTCGTGTATATTTCAAAGAGTTCTTGAGGATATATATATCTATTCGATTTGTATTCTCTTTTTTTATATTTTTTTATGCATATTGCATCATTATCGTTTTTCACCTTACCTAGCGGTTTTCGAGGCGTAAAAGCACACGTAAAAACACGTGCGCGCACACACACGAACATACACATATCTATATATCTATAAAAGTGAAAGTGTATGTATGTCTGTATGTGTCTGTGCGTACATTTCCCTACGCAATAACTCTGTCAATTTGTAGTCTACAGACTCAAAATTTGATATACAGGGTACTGAGATTTGGGGAACTCAATATGATCGGTTTTCGGCCAGAAATTTGGCGATTAATGGGGGAAGGTTCAACAATTTTACCTTTGAGAACTCTACCAAACTCCTCCGACAATTTTCAGTCTACATACTTGAAATTTTAGTTATATTTTCCTTGGGCATGGGTCTAACTTAATAACTTTTGAGCCCAAAACAATAATGTTAAGGGGCCATAATAGGGGTAAAATTTAAAAGAAAATTGACCGTTTTTTTTTCTTTGCTCAACATACACCTCCAAATATCCGGGAACGCCGGGCTGAAATGCTAGTATATATATATATATATATATATATATATATATATATATATATATATATATATATATATATATATATATATATATATATATATATATATATATATATATTATGTTACATTAAATAACATAAACGTGTTTGTTTTTTAATTCTATTTTCAATCCTTTCAAACTTCCGAATGAGTCTAAACTTCTGACATGAACTGGCTGATGTTATCACCATATTTATCATAAGTCCGTGTACTTTTTAATCCTTAATAATTCATTGTCAGGGATAGAATAATCTTACTTGTTTTGAGCGATTTATATTAGTTTTTATTGATTATATTTTTCTTGGATAGTTGATAACCATAAATATGGAGACTACATCAGCCAGTTCCTGCCAGAAATCAAAACTGTTAATAAGAAGTTGGAAAGAATCGAAAATAGATTTATTAGACAAAAAACGTCCATTTTACTTAACGAAATATGCCTTAGAGAAAAAATACTGCATATATATATATATATATATATATATATATATATATATATATATATATATATTTATATATATTTATTTATATATATTAGCAAAAGTACCCGTCGTTGACTGGGTTCAAAAACAGCCTACAGAAAATGGACTCTTCTTTCTTTTCTGAAAGTATTATAGGTTTTGAAAAGGAAGGGTTGTAAAGAGATTCCTTCCAATTTGGGGGTATCAAAACCAAAGCAAAATATGATGAAATTAAAAATAAAATAGATAATTTATTATAACATACCTGTTCACACTGAAACACTTATCACAATATTCTGTGGATCTATATTAAAAAAAAACCTTGTCAAAATTTGTGACATATTTCCATTTTTTATATACCATATTTTTTATTATACCATATTCCTTAAAACTGAAACATAATTATAACAGTATACTTACGCAGATGGGTATGAAAAGTCTTTATAAATGTTTGTACCTATTTTCATTCTATGGAAGCCAGGCGCGAACGGAGACCCCACAATTTTATTATACCATCCCTATTTAAGATAAATCATACTTATCAAATTATTATTATGTACATCTATATCCAAAACCCTTGTAAACGTTTTTTTTTTATTTTTAATTGTTTATTTCCCTACTTTGTGGACCAGGCGCGAACGCAGCTCCACAATTTTAATGAACCGTCGTTCAGCCAGATCAAACATACCCATTCCTGTGTCTCGGTACATCTTCTATAATTATATGCAATCAGTTTTTAAGACGTAAACCATATAGGAGCCTATTCTTAACCAGACACACACACCCCACACACACACATACACACACATTCAGCTTTATATTATATATATATATATATATATATATATATATATTTATATTTATATATATTTAATCGGTAAGATGAACATGTTAGATTTTGAAAATCATTAATTTGCATATCCTCTCAAGTAGTATTTAGATTACATGAGGCTTCAGAAATAAGGTTGTACACAGGTAAAGAGTTAAATATAAATATATAAGTATATCTTCTCATAAACATATTTACATATATATGTATAAAATTTAAATTATAACATATATTCTTATATTACATATAGTCTTCTTTCCATTTTGCGTAGTTAATTACGTATTATGATAACTTTTACATTTTCCTTGCATATATAACCGTTGTTGATAGTGTGGAGATTTGATGAAGTGTTTACTTAAGGGGGCGGTTCATTAGGAATTTGTTAACATTGGACTTGAAGACATCCAAGTTGTAGTCCGGAGGGAAGCAGGCAGATGGAACATAGTTCCACGGGCGTGCAGTTCTAAGAAAGAAGCTTTGTTCATG
>NC_136507.1:38399242-38414242 GCF_053919585.1 Euprymna scolopes | reverse complement strand
GACTAGTGAATTCAACGAGGTTGTTAGATAGTGCTCAATAAAAAGAGCTGATAATACTTGTTTATTGTTATATAAACATGCTCACATCCCGCTGCTACAAACAGCCACTTGTTTCAATCAAACAAGGTTATTCATTGAACATTTGAATAGTCAAGTCGCTGCCTGGTGATATCTGTTGTTTGATAGAAACAAGAGGCTGTTTGTAGCAGCGGGATGTGAGCATGTTTATATAACAATAAACAAGTACATATATATATATATATATATATACACACATATATGTATGTGTATATATATATATATATATATACTTGTTTATTGTTATATAAACATGCTCACATCCCGCTGCTACAAACAGCCTCTTGTTTCTATCAAACAACAGATATCATCAGGCAGCGACTTGACTATATATGGGGTGTATGTGGGTGTGTGTGCTGGTGTGTGTGCGTGTGTGTGTGTAGTCACTCAGAAACATATGGTTGCGCTGTATTCTAGACATTCAGTGCAGTTATGGTCGCATCTTTTCCGGGTCAAAGTCTGCCCTATAACGATCTAGTTCATAGATGACGGCTCTAATATCCGGTTCAGGTAACGGGGGCTTGCAAACGAGCTCCTCGGGTATCTATTTAAATAAACGTTTGACCGCTGCTTTCAAAGTGCTAGATTTGTTTGTATATTTACAAACAGAGCACTTCGCATAATGCTAAAAGCAATATTGTCTCTGTGCGTGCGTATGTGTGTGCATGTGCTCGTAACGGTCGATAAGGTGTCTAACAAAAAAAACACACACACTCTACGCATTCGCAAATATACAGCGTAACTAAAAACGCCAGTACTTGTTCTTTTTTCAAGAAACTTAAAATTTAAACTAAATTGAATATAACTGTTTAAACAAGCTATAAATCAGTTGATTCGCCCATTTTACTCTATAATTATACCTGTTAATATTTGACCTTTAATTGAATCATTCGGGTGTTGGCGTCAATTTATACAGTTATGAATTAAAAATTATTTAAATGAAATGTTAGAACATTAAGGCAATTACAACAGGATCAAAATGAACTAGTTAATATGTAGAAGCATATCTCTCCTGCAGTTTGCGAGAGGAAAAAATGCAAATAAAATGAGGTATAGGTTGTTTTAATAGTTATATTAAATGTAGGTTAAATTTTCCGTTATTGAGAAAATGAAAAGTGCGGACATTTCTTTTTTTTTTTGCACCACTAAACACATATATGGCTTAATGCGTTAATTTTGAAATTTCAATATCAGTACACCCTTAAGCCACATCGTCGCGAATACGCAAGAAAGCTATATGTTTTTGGATAGATTCTAGTCATATTATATAAAAAAACATTTAGAATCATTAATATACATTAGTAGCAATATATTACTCGAGAATTGAACCTAAAATAATGTATAGGAACTATGCATAACTTTCAATATCACATATCGACGGGGCAAAAAGTTTGTGTGCCCACGGACACTAGTTTTTAATGCTTACACGATCATAAATGCAATCCTTATTACTGATTGTTTGATACGAACCCAGCTTTCAAGAGTATTGCCATATTATTGGTAAGTTTTGCAATACTCTTAAATAAACATAGCGAATGATCAGAAAAATATAAAACTCTCCTGATAAAAAAAGGATTCAATGCTCATATAATTTAATATCAACCCGACAAATAGTTTACAAATATGAAACAACCCCTAATAAACCAAGATTTTCACAATGAAACCGTTAATAAGCACCTAAAATTATATTTCAACTCAATCTACAATAAAAAAACATAAACCCTAACAAAAATGACACCATCAAAGTATACTACGAGGAGCGAGCAATAAGTACTGCCCCTGCCCCACTTCCACTTGTCTGATCCAGCTGAAGTTTTGCCTGTGCAATGATTTATATCTCTACGGGTTATGTGGCAAATTAAAGCTCTGAACTAATTGTGGTTTCTGTTTTACATGCGTTTGAACTGAGTCAGTTATGAAATGGAGCCTGTTGAATGTCGAGCAGTGATCCGGTTTTTGTATATGAAAGGACGCACACCACAGGAGACTTTTGATGAAATGCTAGAAACATGGTGATAATGCCCAATCATATGACCTTGTAAAACGCTGGCATCGGGAATTCAAACATGGCCGAAAGTTTGTGGAAACAGTTCCCAGACTTGGCTGCCCCCTTCTGTCATTGATGAGGCACCTGTCCGTCAAGTTGAGGCTGCCATTTTGGAAGATCGGCGTATTACTATTCGCCAAATAGCCCAAGATATCAAGATTAGTACAGGGTCTGTGGAAACTATCATTCATGACCATTTGCATATGCATAAACTATCTTCCAGATGGATTCCAAGGTTGCTCACACCATTCCAGAAGCGAGAACGCGTCGAGTGCTCGAGGATAAATTTGGAGATGTGCCAATAAAATGAGTCAAAATTTTTCAAAAGACTGATTGCACACAATTAAACTTGGGTCCATCACTATGATTCAGAGACCAAAGCCCAGTCAAGGCAGTGGAAGCACTTGGACCCATGACCTACAAAGCATGCAAGGGTGCAAAGTAATGCTTACAGTTTTTGGGAGCAGGACGGAGTAGTGATGACAGATTTGCTGGCAAAGGGTACCACTATTACAGGAACCTATTATGCTTCACTTTTGAGGAAATTAAGGGGAGCAAAGGTACCCTCTTCCTGCAGGACAACGCTCCGGTCCACAACTCGCATGTCGCCATCCTCCCTACTCTCCTGACCTCTGACTGTCACCTCTTCCTAGCCATGAAGTTGTTTTTGAAAGGACAGTGTTTCCCAGATGATGCAGCCTTGATTTCTAAAGTCACGTCGTGGTTGGAGGACCAATCTGTGGTGTTCTACAAAAACGGTCTCCAGAGCTGCATGAAACTATGGGAGAAATGCATAACTCTGGGTGGTTCCTATGTAGAGAAATACTAATAACAGTACCAAGTTTCGTTGCTCTATTACTATAGGAAGTGGGTCAAGTTGCTATATGTATATGTATATATATATATATATATATATATATATATATATATATATATATATATATACTAAGAAACTACACATTAACAACAGATGAAAAAATAATAACTAAATGATGTGTAAGAACATGAGTCTAGCAAAATAAAACAATATAACCATATTATATAATGATAAGTAAATTGAAAAAAATATAGAATGTATTATTTATGACCATGTATGTACGTTTTCTCACATTCCGTCTGCGTTTGCAAGTGTTCAAACACACTTTCCATGATTTTCAAACACATCTGATAACCTCCAACAATGAGTTCAAAAGTATTGCTAAATACTTCATCGAAGTTCACTTTTCAAATTCTCAATTGACGTTTGCCTTGCAGCATAAACCTTATCTTCGAGATATTCCCATAAAAAGTAGAACTTTAATATATATATATATATATATATATATATATATATATATATATATATATATATATATATATATATATATATAGGATGTCCACAAAGTCTGGCTACATTATTTGTAAAAGAATCCTGTAGTTTATGTAGTCAGACTTTGTGGGCACCCTGTATATATATATAGATATAGATATATAAATTCCCGTTCACAAGTGGGTTTCGATGTACTGCATCTCATCAGTGACGTACTCCGACATAGGCGCGAACCCAGGTCGTCGCACTCATGAAGTGTGCAATACTGACGACCTAACGATATGGGCCATGGCGCAATCTATTGACTATGCCTCGATTTTTTAAAAATTCTTATATTTTCATCCAGTTCTACATTCTACTTTGGGCCTGCCGTTGTCCGTTGTCGATGCAATTGCTTGATTCTATCTAATTCTGGGTTCTAGCTTTATCCTGTAAGGTGTATGTTAACGGGAATTTATATATCTATCTATAATCTCCTCTTTATGTCTAATATATATATATATATATATATATATATATATATATATATATATATATATATATATATATATATACACGCGCATAAATACATATATATACACGTGTGTGTGTGTGTGTATGTGTTATTATACTTTGTTCCTATTTCCATTCTTTGGAGGCCAGGAACGAACGCAGACCCCAATATTTTATTATCCCATCCCTATTAAAGGTACACCTTTCTTATCAAAGTATTATTATGTACATCTATATAAAACACTTGTAAACGTTTATTTCTTATTTTTTATTTTTTATTTCCATACTTTGTGGACCAGGCGCGTATGTAGACACCCAAAATTTTAATGAGTCATCATTATGCCAGATCAAACATATCCGTTCCTTTGTCTCGATATATCTTCTATCATTATATGTGATCAGTTTTCTATAATAGTCAACCATATAGGAACCTATTCCTGACCAGACACACACACACAGACCTTCAGCTTTATATTATACTAGCAGAAGTACCCGTCGTTGCCTGGGTTAATAAATAGCCTACAGAAAATGAACTGTGATTGATTAAAGTATGATAGTTTATAAAAAGGAGGGGGTTGTAAAGAGAAAGGTTTTGATACTCAAAAAGTTTATCCTAAGCAAAATATAAAAGTAAAGATAATTTTCTCGAAAATATATTTTCTTTCCATTTGACCCCAAGAGTGATAAACAAAATGATGTTTCCTTACAAAGTTTAAATGTTATATACATAATAATATAAATATACAAGAAATAAATGTTACCATAATCAATAAAAGTTACTTTTATGGTAAAAAAATCCAGTGGTTTGTATTTTTAAGTAGTTTGTAAACATTTTTTTTATTCACGAACCGGTTAAAAAACTTTGAGGGAAGGGCACCTGAGCATTCTGTGTTAACAATTTAAGAGAGATCCGTCAACATAAGGAATATTTATAAACATATTGTAATGTTTTACGTTTTTTGTGCTTGAGGAATATTCGATTATGGTATGTGTAGTTAATATAAAAATTCATTTAAGTAGTAATCGCCTCAAATTTCGTTTTAATTTAGGTTCGCTGAAGTTATTTCAAGCAAAGAGCATTAAAACAATTTAAAAACAAAAAAAACATGAACTGAACTTTTATTGATAATGGTAACATTTTTTTTTTGTATATTTATTTTTTCGGGTAGTAGTTTGTTGGCTTTTTCTGCTAAACACTCTTACTAAATAATATCGACGAAATATCGAAAAACAAAGAAGCAAAAACCGTTTTGAAAAAGAATGAATCTTTACTTAATTTAGTAAAACAATGCGAAACAGCAAAATGGGATATTAAAAAGTAAACACGTAATTACTTTAGGTTTTAAAGCAAAGCATCGGTATAAATATGAATATGAAGAAAATTGCGCCCTTTTAAAGCAGAACAGCTTCGTTTCAGTTTTACAGTATTGAACGGTATAGTATTGCGCCGCCGGATTCAGGGGTTTACTATTGTAATGTAAGGAACACGAAGAAAGGGTGATAATCAACTGAATTCCTTCTAGTACACTGACTAAAAAAAGTTTAAACAGATATATAAATAAAAATAAAAAGGTTATGCAAATGTTTTTAAAAAGACATGTAATCACGTGAGCAAGATTTTTTCCTTCTTTTGACACGATAACAAGTAACGTTCTTATTTTTTTATTATTTATCTATTTATCTATTTTCGAAAGAGTGCCACGTGCAAGTGGAAGAGGAAAAAACAGAGTTATGCAAAATTTGTGTCGAGAATTGTCTAAAGTTCGGACTTATTTTCTGGCTTTCACTTTAATAAAACTGTGAATTTCTGGGGTGAATTTATTCGATACATTATGATTACACTAAAAAAAAATAAATAAAATCTAACGTGAATTAAGATTAAAGTTTAGATTTTATTGTGAACCCTCACCCCTTTCATAAAACCTTGTTAAACTTTGTGACATATTTACATACTATGGAGGTCAGGCGCGAACGAACACCGCATAATTATATTATACCATATTTCTTCGAACTGACACATAATTATCAAAGTATACTTACGCAAATAGATATGAAAAGTCTTTGTAAAAGTTTGTGCAATATTTCCATGTAGTACTGGTACGAACGCAGCCCCCACAATGTTGTTATACCATCCATATTTAAGTTGAAACATACTTATCAAAATATTCTCATGTACATCAATATCAAAAACCTTGCAAACGTTTTATTTTAAATTTTTTTTCAATACTGTGGGGGCCAGGCTCGAATGCAGAGCCCACAATTTTTATGAACCTCCGTTCTGCCAGATCAAACATACCCATTCCTGATCCTCGATATATCTTCTATCACTATATGTAATCAGTTTTAAAAATAGTCAACCAAATAGGAGCCTATTGGTGACCACAGGCACCCACACACACACACTAACACACAAAATAAAAAATGCTGTTAATACTGAAATTTTCAGAAAAAGAATAATGGTTATATATTAAAATACACTTTTTCCGAATTTCACTTTTCAAACACTTTACTGGCGTTGGCCTTGCAAATTATGAATTGAAATTGGCCTTTCAGATATCCCCATAAGGGTAACCCTTTAATATATTTTTTTCTAGTTTTTGTTGTACGTTTGCCCTTATGAAGGGTTGGCTGTATCTGAAATACACGATGAACTTTTTGGATTGTAAAACTGAAATACAAATTGCTATTCGAAGAGTAACTAGGTCTTTTTAGGGCACAGTATATATATATATATATATATATATATATATATATATATATATATATATATATATATATATATATATATATATATGATAAAACTGACTGGCAAATTTTTACGATCACGCTCAGAAAAATATGATCTGGACAGAAAAACCAAGAACACATCGCAAATATATCTATATAAATAATGTCTAATGTATTTAAAATGAATATCGAAATGAAATGAATTACTAATTCTTAATAAATACTAAAAAAATAATACTGTGCGACATAATTAACGCAATGTTGCGAAAATGCTCTTTTTTACGTTTATTTGTTTTTCGAATCCTTTCTTAATGTAATGATGAGCTTTTTCTTCAATGAAGAATCTTTTTTCACATTAACATTATTAAAGTTTCTGTTTCTCAAAACATGATAGCAATGGGAATATAGTATTATAATGATAAGCGTAAACGATTCTTTATCAAAGGGAGATCACTGTCATATTCTTTCCCAGCGTTTCTCTATTAGCTTATTGAAAGCTAAATATCACAGATTTAGTCTTTTTTACGTTTTTTTTTTTACACAGTGATCACCACTTATCAAGCCCCGGAAGCCACTCAGGGATAAGGGTTATTGCAAGTACATTACGTTAGTGCGGAGATTTGATGAAGTGTTTAATTAAGGGGCGGTTCATTAGGAATTTGTTAATATTGGACTTGAAGACATCCAAGTTGTAGTCCGGAGGGAAGCAGGCAGACGGAACAGAGTTCCACAGGCGTGCAGTTATAAGAAAGAAGATTTGTTCATTTTTTTTGGTTTACATAAACGTCACCAATAATTAAGGCCGATAGACCACTCAAGGATAAGTGTTAAAGAGTGTAGAGTAGTCAAAAGGACAATATAGTAATCGATAGTAATGGAAGTTCGGTAAATTTGTTAACTTAAGTGGAACGGCTCATCAGAAATTTGTTCACGTTGGACTTGAAGACAACCATATTATAGAAAGCTGGAAAGCAGGAAAACGGAAGACAATTCCACAGGCGTGCAGTTCTAAGAAAGAAGCTTTGATCATGGAGTCTATGTTTAGGTTTAGGTACAGATAAAGAGTGAGGAAAAGAGTGATCTTGTTAAATTTATCTTTAACGGTCCTAGTGATACTGTACTACTTTCGACTTATAGATATCCCTGCACCTGCACCCTTGATCTCTAAAATCAATAGATCCCGATTGCAAATTGGCCTACCGAACCACATTTTCCACATTTATATCCGAAATTGATCTCTCACTCTAAATTCGGAAAAAAAATAGTGTTTTCTTTCTGTCGAGTATTTTCAGAATGCAATTCTGAATTTTTTAGATGAGATGTGAATGCTTGTGTTATGTCCATTAATCGGACTATTATTCTCATGCTGGGTGTTATTAGCACAACGTTTCAGAGAAAAAGAAGCATGTTTTCAACACCCGAAGAAGGTTGTAGGTCGCAGCAACCGAAACGTTGTGCTAATAACACCCAAGATGAGAATAATAATCCGATTAATCAACATAACACAAGTATTGTGAGAATGTTCACACGTAATCAACTAAAAATAGTAGAATTTAATGAATCAGTGGGGAAAATTATTGATAATGTTTTCAGCCAGTCTAGTGTTTCTAGTGAAAGTTTGGCAAGGGGGGACCAAAGATTGAAGCTCAGCCGAACACTTTCCATGAAAATAACGATAAAGCAGAGACAAACTCGCAACATCTCTTCTGTGAGACAGAGGTTGCAGCGAAGAGAAAAGAACATCTCCCACCAGGCCACGAAGTCTATTTTGAACCCTATCAAGGCAGGACAAGTCTTTTCTAGCAGCTCCTGCCCATACGTGGCAACAGTATTCCATCCTTGGACATATCTGGCTCTTATATAGATAGAGAATTGCATCAGCAGTGAGATATCTACTGGATCGATAGAAGGATCCCACCATTTTTCCAGCGGCCTTGGCAACAGATTTGATGTATGTATTCCATTTAAGATCAGGAGTAAAGGTCAAACCCAGAAGCCTGTCAAAACTTGAGGCCTCCCCAAGACGAGAGCCATTCATTTTAATTAATGCCAGATGGGGATCAGAACGTTGATGATGTAAAGATAGAAGCTTGGTTTTAGATGCATTAAAAGTAACCAGCCACTACTTTCCCCATTGTACAACGTGATCAATATGTTTCATCTTCAAATGCTTTATATGCCCTATTCTCAAAGGTCAAGGTTCAGTCTAACTAAAAGTACAAGAAGGATATTACATTAGATCATAAATTAAGGCACTAAAGAAGCTGCATACCAGAGCATTAATACAAGAAAATAAATGAAGGTAAGATAGATTTTACAATAAAATATAAGACTGAAAAAATCAACAGGTAAATACAAAAAAAAAACAGTATTTACTGATGAAAGAAATGATGACCAGAATGCAGGGAAAACAGAAACAGAAAAAAAAATAGATACGATCAAGGTAAAAAGAATCTACCGCTGGAAAAGTAAAAAGGACATGAGATTATAAAATAAAATAGAGAATGGTATTGATAAAAATCTGTCGGCGAGTTTAAAATGTAGACAGAAAAAATAATTAGGACCAGTAATAATTATTTTTTTCCTAATCAAAAGGTGTCATAAGTAATTAAGATAGTCCCTCCTCTTCCTTTAAACACTAATCACACAACAGGTAGGTGATATCAATAATTGTTATTTTATAATAATAATAATAATAATGATAATAATAGTAATAATAATAGTAATAATAATAATTATATTTTTTATTGTTACTATTGTAATTTTTTATATTTTTTAATTGTTTTGCATTATATGAATAATGTATTATTTGTACACTATTTTCCTTCTTTTATGCTCAAATATGAAGAAAAAATGTAATATTTCCGAGGTAAAAGCAATATTAATACCTTGTCACACATTTAAAAAAAAAATATTACAATCGACGTTATTTTACATCTATCATCGTTTCACCTTCGTAGGGAGGAAACCGCGTGAAGATTGTGACATCCCAAAAATGCAATGTTACTATAAAATTGATATATGTATGAGTTGGAACATTGAAAGCATTGCCAGGGCTGCTGCAGGAAAATTCGTCCCTCTCTGCCCTGCTAGAAAGTTATTTACATCTGAAAGCATCCTGTACTACTACAAGGACACCATTCGTCCGTGGATGGAGTGCTGCTGTCACATGTGGGCAGGTGCATATGTCACTAGTATCTCACGCCTGGACAGGGTTCAATGCGAGTCGCAAACCTTATACGCCCGTAACTGTCATCTATTTTCCAAATACTGACCCCTATACCAAAAAGACATTCTGCTTTGTTTGGGATACAAATGGAATATAAAAACATGATTCGAAATCCGCACACACTTTAACCACACCCTCTTCGTAAGATTTACCTTACACGTCATGCTACCAAACAGGTATATATATATATATATATATATATATATATATATATATATATATATATATATATATATATATATCGCTAATCGAGCCAGAGATGTCTCGTGTCGCGGGGTTCGAATCGTTCGACTGGTAGTAATCGTGACACCCTGCACTGAAGAATCCCGAAAGGATGAAACACTAGTGTCTGTAGGTATTTAATTATTATAGTAAAAAAATAATTATGACAGCCCCTTTAAGAAATTCGTTTCTTATCGTTGAGCACTTTCCGTTGAATTAAAAGTCGGTCAATTTAGCTCTTATGCGTAGATCATCGTATAACGATTTGATCACTGTCTGTCTGACGTAATGAACATTTAAATTAAAATGTTTAAAATTCAACGCTATTTCATACGGTTAATAGTAGCCGAATGGATACGGCCTCCGCTAATCGAGCCAGAGATGTCTTGTGTCGCGGTGTTCGAATCGTTCGACTGGTAGTAATCGTGACACCCTGCACTGAAGAATCCCGAAAGGATGAAACACTAGTGTCTGTAGGTATTTAATTATTATAGTAAAAAATAATTATATATATATATATATATATATATATATATATATATATATGTATATATATATTGCGTGTTAAATTAATAACGAGATTACATTTTTTAACCAGTTTCAGAAACTTACCGGTTGTTTCGTATCAAAACTTCGGAAACGTTGGCAATGCTGAGCTGCGCGTACTGTGGAATTTTCGTACTGCTCCGTGCAATGTAAAAACTTTCCATCGTTATTGCTGAATCCACGGTATTTCAGATGTGTAAAATAATTGACAAGGTAGATTGTTTCGTTAATAAAATGGGTCGTAAAGGTGATTTGAGTAGTTCTGAAAAGATTACGATTACAGAACAGCTAGCAAAAGGTAAAACTACCATCGGATTATCGGAGGCACATTAGTTGGCCCATGGAGAGTCTCAGAAGGCGTATAAATGACGTCAAATGCTTACAAAGCTTTTCTGAAGGGGCACTTTGAATTACGGCTGAAGAAACAAAGGTTGACGTTCAGAAGAACCATTATTTTTATGCAGGATAATGCTCCTCGCATAAAGTGAACAAAAGCAAAGAGTATTTGCAACAACTGGGGGTCTCTGAGCTACGGAAGATTAACTTGCCTGCGAATCCACAAGATTGTAACCCAATTGAGAATCTTTGCAGCATCATGAACCGACGCCTTCATGCAAGTAAGTGCCAATTTAAAAGCAAAGATGAGTTGTGAAATGCTCTCCAAGAGGTATCGCGAGGAAAAACTGTTGACGAAATCACAAATTTTACTAATTTTGTTGACCAACGTATCTTACAATCATTAATAAAAAAAAATGATCGCATATCTCCTATTAATTATGTCAACGTAGAAATGACTATGTAGTTATTGTATTCTAAGCATTTTACTAGTTTATTTAATCTTTGAAATTTATTTCAATACACAAGTTATGGGTATATTGTTTTTTTCTCAACCTAATTAATACATTGACACACTGAAATTAACAAATATTCCTATCATCTATCATAGTTTCGGTAATGCCGGTTTAAATACTTTTATTTTCTGACTAGATTCGCTGAATAGTATTGTAAGCACAGTCTAAAGTTTCATGGATTTTTATTCACTCATTCCTTATATATTAAAAAAAAATGTAAACTCGTTAATAATTTGATACGTAGTATATGTATATATATATATATATATATATATATATATATATATATATATATATATATATATGGGTATGTGTCTGTGAATGTGTTTTTGTGTGCTTGTGTTTGTGTGTGTTTACATGTCTGTGCGTGTTTATGTGCTTGTGTATGTGTCTGTGCATGTGTATGTTTAGAACGTATGCCCTCTTTGAGGTACAGAGTTTTTTGCTTGATTATTTTTTTATATTTTCCATCACCGAAATTTTTATAAAAGGTGTATGAATTGGATCCATATCTGTTAACAACTTAAATCAAGCTGCCAGTATTCAACAAGAAAATAATCCTCCACGTGTTAAGATATTCCATCGCATCATAACATATTTTTCCGCAACCTAACTAAAAGTTACACAAAAACTTCTAAAATTTACGAAAATGTTCACAAAAATAAAATTCACCAATACGTATATCTCAACAATAACAAAATAATTAAGTTTATCACCTATTCTAAAAAAAAACTACAAACCACCAATTTTGTCATCAACAATAACACTTCGCAGAAAAAAAAAACTTGCTAAAAATATAATCTGCCAAAGTAATTGATCGATAGGAGAATGTATCTCTAACAACTCTTATTACATTGGCCACAATAACAAAACTTTGTGCCGAACATTTACCCTGCATCGTTCCGATTCCAGCTAAATATCATGCCTGCAATTATTCCGAATTCCGACAAATCAAATAAATAATATATATTATGAATATAAGTGTAACATTTTAAAATACTTATCATTGTAAATTCTGAACATATGAAACATCGTGAATGTAATATAACCTAATATAAATATTAAATACTCTTATGTAAAAATTTAATAAACCACCCCACCACGTGATATGACAAAATATATAAATTGTAACAGATGTAATGCCAAACGTAATTCATAAAACCAAAACGTAATTTAAAGACTTTTAATGATTTATTCTACCTGATGTTCTGGTGGAAATGTTCCGGTGGAAAGTTCTTGCTATGCAAAAACAAACACATGAATCCAACTTATACAACTTTGAAAAAAAATATAAAATAGAAACTTTCGGACATTATCAAACGTAAAAGACGAAAAAAAACCTCCCTATTTTATTATATATATATATATATATATATATATATATATACTTATATATATATATCATATACATACTTATATATATATATATATATATATATATATATATATATATATATATATATATATATATATATATATATATATATATATAGGTGGCAGGGCCTTTGGGATCGAGAATATATCCACGAGAAGTAATTATTGTCCGGTTTCTGAAAATGTGCGCTGGTAATTGCTATATGTAAGTTATAGGAAAGGTAGGTTAGAAGTTTAGTATTTGAGATTTGTTGCCTCTTGTTTAATTTGCCCATAGAAGGGCCCTATGGGATATACTCACTTTCCACTAGGGCATTGAAGTTCCCTTATAGAACTCGTGTGCCCGCTACAGGGACTCTTTTGGTAACTTCCCATGAGTGGCAGAAAAATTTTTTTATTAATGTGTGCGTCTGTGGCATATATATATATATATATATATATATATATATATATATATGTGTGTGTGTGTGTATGTGTGTGTTTGCATATATATATATGCACACATATATAAGCACATATATATGCATATATATATATATATATATATGCATAAGCCTGACGAATCCTAGAATAGATGAAACGCCGATTATTCAGTGTAGCTTGATGGCCATATATATTTTATAAATTACTAACTAGCTCAACCTACGTATTGGGCACTTTTGAAGTAAATACTTCAAGCATAAATCTATATTTTCGTATATTAATTTTATGTGAGTAAATGAAGTAGTTATGTATATATATATATATATATATATATATATATATATATATATATATATATATATATATATATTCCTGTGTGCTAATGCATAAGGTTTGTTGAAGATTCTTGTGTATTAGCATTTATATTAAGCCCTTGCTTTGCATGAATTTCCGCTTTCATTTGTCACGGCTGCGAAAATGAAAACGCGTGTGTTAGTTTTCTTGCTAGTGTACAGCCTCTCGCATCTCTGAATTCTTGGTATGACTCCTCCTGGCCACACCCGGATACTGGGACCTTTAGGCACCAGACTAAAGATCAATGGATCTCTGAGCACCAGGGAACACCAGAGGTGAGTTCTACGGACAGCGACGTATAGACACGCCCTGGTACTCAACTAATCCCTGATCGAAATTAAAAAAAAAACATGCAAGAATAACATTGCCTGTCAAATGAGCAATTTAAAGATCAATTAATGTGCTTTTGTAATTTTTAATAGACTATTTGTAATTATTTAGCAGTTATTTATACTAATTAATTTATCTAACTTGTGTATATAGTTATAAGACATTGAACCCTATTCTTATGAGAATTTTTAGAAACATAATCATGCTTGTCCTTTTTTTATTCAAAAACGTCAGAATTATCAGCTTTTGTTAAGTATATTTCCGAATTTGTTAGATGCTGTTTGGTCATAGTAGTCAACAATAATACGCAAATATATTATTGGATGTTAACAAAAGAAACCACTCGGTTAATTATTAAATTAATCTTATTCCTAGATATGATTGTCTCTTTGTTCATTCATATCGCTTAATTTATTTGTTTAATTAGATAAAACAGATAACCGCTTTTGTTAAATTCTCTTTGTAATAATTAGATTATCAAAATACGGGGATTATCCGAACGGTTGTTAAATCCGCTTTGCTGAAATTCTGATATTAAAACGAAGAATTGTAGGAGTAATGTTGGCACGTGTCAACCGTGTCAATGATTTCAAGAAATTAAAAAGAAAATATGGGAAAATATTACGTTTCTGATTTTTTTTTCTTGATAAGTGCGTGATTATTCGTATTAATTGGATTCTACGGACAAATAAACTCATGTAAACGTTTGGTCTTTTCAGCAAATGTACTACAGCATTAGACAGCTGGTCGCTGGTCCAACATTCCTACTAATTTTCCAGCGTCGGAGACTCTGTCTCTACGGATAATTCGAGCTATTACGATCTGTCGCCTCAACATTTTCTCTTTATCCTTAAGATCTAATCAGTAACTATACAAGCCTACGGATGAAAAAAACATCCCCATATAAATGACGCCATCAACATCTATCGCGCATGATCACCGCAATATCGTATACTTCTTTATCTAGCTAACATTCTCTGTGTGCTAGTAATGAAAACTAACCTGTCTTTATCATTTT
>NC_136507.1:38394242-38396742 GCF_053919585.1 Euprymna scolopes | reverse complement strand
TATTATTAATTATTATTAATATAATTAATTATTATAGTAAAAAATATTATGACAGTCCCTTTAAGAAATTCGTTTCTTATCGTTGAGCACTTTCAGTTGAATTAAAAGTCGGTCAACTTAGCTCTTATGCATTGATAATCGTATAACAATTAGATCACTCGCTGACTGATGTAAATGAACATTTAAAAAAATAAATGTTTAAATTCGACGTTATTTCACGCGGTTAATGGTAGCCGAATGGATTAGGTCTTCGCTAAACCGAGCCAGAGATGTCTCGTGATGCGGGGTTCGAATCGTTCGACTGGTATTAATCGTGACACCATGCACTGAGGATTCCCGAAAGGATGAAACACTAGTGTCTGTAGGTATTTAATAATTGTTATAGTAAACAAATAATTATATATATATATATATATATATATATATATATATATATATATATATATATATATATATATATGGGGGTGCATGGGGGTGCGCGTGTATATGCGTATATTATTAGATATTCTGGTAATGATCCTCATTATTATCATGATGATTATGATCTCCATCATTATTACCATCATCAGAATGCTTATTGCCCTCGTGGGCATGATTCTTCTTCTTATTATTATTATTATTAGTAGTAGTAGTAGTTGTAGTATTATTATTATTATCATCATTATCATAACTATTATTATGATATTATTGTTAGTCTTGTAATTTATCTTTCAGTTCTTATTATTATTAACGCATGTTTTGTTAAAACGAAAAAAAATCCCTTTTCAAAGAATTCATGTCTCAGTAGGATGACACTTGTATAGCTGATTCATAATGTTAAAAATTTGTCTTTAAATCCTGTAAATTCTGCCGAATATTGTCGAAGTTCATTTGTTTTTACTTCACACTATGAACAAGTGTGTTTTTGTTTTGTACAATTATCAATCTTGCTATGACACCGGAATGCAAAGACGCAATTCCTAATATCCAAGTCAGGTTCTCCTACTAGTTTACTTACACTAAATTGCTAAGTGGGATCAAATATATAGCACGTAAAAGTAGGCATTTATAGATCTATATAATATTCTGTTTGTTTTGTTCTTAGTTACTCGATACGATAAACTTGGAAACAGACCAAATACATTTTTGAAAGCAATACTGCTTTGAGAAGGTCAAGTTTGCAATATTTGGCTTTTAAATACTTAACATGACAACCTAAAACAAAAATAAAGAAGTTATCCCCATTTAATATGCCTGCTTGTCGGACAACGATAAAATTTCCTGACTATTGTTGTCAGTGAGTTAAAATATATATCGTACTCCTAAGGGATATAACACACACACACACACACACACACACGCACACACACATACACACCCAACACACACACATATATATATATACATGTATATATATACACACACACATATATATATATATACATAGATTTTTAGTAAACTTTGCAATAGGGCATTCATATATATATATATATGCATATATATATTTATATTTATGCACACGCACCCCCCCCAACACACAAATATATATATATATATATATATGTGTGTGTGTGTGTGTGTGTGTGTGTGTGTGTGTGCATATATATATATATATATATATATATTATGCATCCGAATTTATTTAAAACGTTTCAGTTAAAACGTATTTGCAGGGTTTGTTTTAAACAAAATCTTTGATATTGTTTTTAAAAAATGTTTTCAAAACGACTTTCCATTGGAAATTCATCAGGAACTTTACAACATAAATAACCAACAATTAAATCCTGTATATATTTATAAGTTTTTATTATGGTTTTATGATGAGTGTATGCGAGTGTACATACATGTGTATATACCTGTATACATGACTCTCTAGCTAAAATTCGTTGCGTCTCTTTACATTTAAATGCAGATCATCACGGAACAATGATATCCATAAATGCATGTACAGCATAACATAAGAAATAACAATTTCACTTGGTTCATCTTGTGTTTTGTCTTGGCAGAAAACTGCAATTAACATTATCTTCAAGGACGACAGAACCATGTTTCTTTTTATTTTTAGTGTTTTTTATCGTTTGAAAGTTGCTACGCTGATTATGACTATCGCCCTTTCCACTTCCCTATATTAAGAGCCATCAATATCTATCGACTTTTTCTGTCCCTCTACTTACTCCGACTAATTGTGTTCTCTAAAAGATGTCTACGTATCTCAAAATGACTACCTCCTTCTCTAAGTGACCTCATCAGTATACGTCACTAAGATAATCTCCGGATGATTTTGCATATAACTATTGTAAGTTACCAACTTAATTGCTATAGTAACCTTTTAAATAACCATTTCTGAATGAATATGAATACATATTTATCTTAAGTATTTTTAGGTATAATTCTTCATATTTTAGCTGGAAAAAGATTGTGGTTCAAATCATCATATTAATCGTCAATCAACACCCATTTCGGATTTCCCTATCAATATCTATGCAGAAATAATATCATCTACATCGACCACATCTCTTAT
>NC_136507.1:38374242-38389242 GCF_053919585.1 Euprymna scolopes | reverse complement strand
TTTCTTAAAGGGACTGTCATAATTATTTTTTTACTATAATAATTAATTAAATACCTACAGACACTAGTGTTTCATCCTTTCGGGATTCTTCAGTGCAGGGTGTCACGATTACTACCAGTCGAACGATTCGAACCCCGCGACACGAGACATCTCTGGCTCGATTATAGGAGGCCGTATCCATTCGGCTACCATTAACCGTGTGAAATAGCGTTGAATTTTAAACATTTTAATTTAAATGTTCAGATATTTAAATATACATATATATATATATATATATATATATATATATATATATATATATATATATATATATATATGTATATATATATGTATATATATATGTATATATATATGTATATATATATGTATATATATATATATATATATATATATATATATATATATATATATATATATATATATATATATATATATATATATATATATATATATATATATATATATATATATATATATATATATATATATATATATATATATATATATATATATATATATATATATATATATATATATATATATATATATATATATATATATATATATATATATATATATATATATATATATATATATATATATATATATATATATATATATATATATATATATATACATATATATATATATATATATATATATATATATATATATACATATATATATATATATATATATATATATATATATATATATATATATATATATATATATATATATATATATATATATATATATATATATATATATATATATATATATATATATATATATATATATATATATATATATATATATATATATATATATATATATATATATATATATATATATATATATATATATATATATATATATATATATATATATATATATATATATATATATATTCAACTGCTTTTTACTCTCTGGAAAAGACTGCACTTTATTTTACCTAGAACAATTAGTTTGTTTAATAAGGCGTATTACAGAGATAGACAAATTAAATCATACGCATGTGGTAATGGAGAGTAATAAATTACGAAATGAATTTACGATTTTCTATGTTTTTTATTGGATGTTTGTATATTTTTTCTGAATACACCCTGTATGACGTCCGGTATTATTTAACTTTTTGGATCACGTAATCAAACTGAAGATATAAGAAAAATGCGCCTAATCTTTATGCCATCGTAAATAGATTACGTTATTTTTTTCGTGACGTCATAGATTAATGTCTATTAAAATACACCCGACGGATCATTTTTGACTTTTTGAATACTTAAGTAAAATCAGACGATATATTATATTGAAACAGAGAATACAGCTTTCATGGAGGTTGATTACATATACAAGATGTATTCTTATAAAAAGATTCTTTTTTATAACCTCAGTGCGAATGATTTGGCGACACACAGACGGTGCTTATTATTTGAGTTTAGAGACGTAAGTGAAAAGTAAAGTCATTTTCTAATGAAATTGATTGTGAAAAAAGAATTCGAAATCTCTTTACGTTAAACAATGCAAACACAATCAAGCGAGCGAAGATATTCAAGTGTTAATTCTTTTGCAAGTAGGCATAAATATCGAGTGAAAATCTTGACAAAGCAAATATTAAAACAAAGACAATTACATAAGTCCTCCGCGAATCTCATGAGTGTCAGATTTGATGAGAAAAGCAATGCAATTGATTTCAACATTCGTCTTTCTTGCGTAATTTCTCACGATTTCGATCGGCTTTATTGATCCAAAGCATCGACATTATCATCCTTTTACGTATTGAATTGCGTTTCTTTTTTCTCTCAAGAAATATTGTCCAACCAAATACAATACGAAACTGGTGGATTGTACAATTCTTTTCATAAAATAAGCAAGTCGCATCCATTAAAAAAATGACAATCACGTGATTCCATTGACCTTACTAACAGGGATTATGTGGTTAAATAAGGTTCATCCTCATCATTTGGATTCATCAAACTACTCTAGTTGAGTGTTAGTTGCACAACGTTATGCTCGGTGTAACGTCCGAGTTTTTCCGCGTGTATTTTGTCAAATGCGGGAATCATTCAATCGAACTCAGGAATTCCGAATGTGGCCTTTTATTTTATCCACGCGGAAAGCATGCTCTCGTTTCGGTAGTCATGACTCGGTACAAGTCTTAAATAATCTGTAATTGTATTTTTTTCGACTGCACTGAAGTTCAGACTTTCAATCTCCAGTGATCTTTCGTTTGACCTAAATTTTATCAAGTACATATAGTGTGTCTCCGTTTTGAATTAGCTAATAAAGATATGTAGTCCAATTAATGTATATACAGCAAAAACCACACACAGACTCACAAATACACACAATCACATACATATATAAACATTAGTGATAGGACTATTGAAAATGTTTTTTTTCCGATTCCAATACACTTATAATAAACTATCATAAACACTTAAAAACAATCGACGATGGCATAAAAAAATATTAAAACGGTTTAAGAACCGACTATTTAACTAAACAGTCCTACCTGAACGCGAATTTTATGTAATAATGTTACTTTTTAGAAAACCATTCCTCATATTTTCACCGACAATTGTTAACTATTCCGAACTTTCCATATGTTTTTTTTCCTCGAGATTATAAAAATGTGTTTAATTATTAGATTGGCTTGCGTTACTGTAAAAAGAAAAACGATGTATACAAATAATGATGACAATAATAACAACGATAATAATAGACTCACTGCAACTACTACTACTACTACTACTACTACTACTAACAAAATTATTATTATTAATAATAATAATTACAAATAAATTATCACCTTTACGTTAATCACACCATAAAAAACGGATTATACATTTTAATATGATTAATTTCCGAAAGAAAAAAAAAACAATATTTTGAGAATTAATACATATATTGTAAAAACATCATTTTGGCTCAATTGTTTACATGTCGTTCTTCAAACTTTTGATACATTTCCGATTTTGTAGCGAATATCAATATTCGTATTGAAGAAATTTTGAAAAAAAACATTTTTTATAAATTCTAACTGAACAGATTAAACACTAAGTGTGTTTTTAACTAAAAACACGCTTTTAAATATGTTTAAACACTAATAAACCTATCCACGTAAGATAAAGACTCTAACCTTTGGTAGCATAAATTTGTTGAATATATGTTCTTCAATTTTTGCCCTGTTTAGTAGAGTAACTATTTCAATTTTTGGGCCTGGTCTAAGCTAAAATATACATAAAATTATATTACCTCCGGTCGGAAATAGTTGGTGCAGAATTAAAACTGTCCACGTTTTAGGTTTTGTAACGCACCATTTCAATGTTTTAGGTAGTACTTTTGAGCGTGCTTAATTGAAAAAGACCAGTTTTCGCTCTAAAAGTCATTTAGAGTTTAATCTATGCACATTACTTTGTTGACTGTTATATAATCTATTTTTAAAAAATACCCGCTATGGCTATATAAATATAGACAATGTAGTTTATGCCAATGTGGAAAGTAAAAACAGAAGTTATAAGAGAGAATTGGAAAATTTAAGCCGAAAAGCAGTTGTGCAAGCGTTGCTAGAAAGGTCTAAAGGGTGAATCCTAGAACGAGGTGCAATCAAAGATGTTGCCACAAAATTCGGTATAGGAAGAAATACTGTAGGCAGAATTTGGTCGTTTGGGGTTGGACTTAAATCGAGGAACATTTAGACAAATGTTTGATGCTATACATATTGATGAGAAATGGTTTTACATGACGCAAAATGCAAGGAAATTTTATTTAGGCGAAGACGAACAGGGCCCTTAAAGAACCACTAAAAGAAAGCGTTTCATTACAAAGGCAATGTTTCTTGCTGTCGTGGCTCAACCCCGTTATGTACAAATTCAAGACGAACAGCAGTTCTGCAAGCGTTGCTACAAAGGTCTAAAGGGAGCATCCTAGAACGAGGTGCAATCAAAGATGTTGCCACAAAATTCGGTATAGGAAGAAATACAGTATGCAGAATTAAGTCACGAGCACTAGAAAGTTCGTCCGATATATCGGTACTAATTGATTCTTTGAGCCGTAAGTTTCTCTCTGGCAGAAAAAGAAGGACTATAGTTCACAGTTGGCAAAAATAAACACCATTTCCTTGAGAAAAAGAATCACTTTCAGGTCTACTGCGTGTGGAATACCTAAAACAACGTTGATTGCAACGATGAAAGTTGGCGAAATCCGGGCACATTCAAATGCTGTAAAACCGCTTCTTCCGATAGAAAACATGAAACGTCGCGTTGATTTTTGCCGTAAGCAGTTGGACTTAAATCGAGGAACTTTTAGAGAAATATTTGATGGCATACATATTGATGGGAAATGGTTTCATATGGCGCAAAATGCAAGGAAATTTTATTTAGGCAAGGACGAACATGACCCCTTAAGAACCACTAAAAGCAAGCGTTTCATTACAAAGATAATGTTCCTTGCTACCGTGGCTCGATCCCGTTAGGATTCACATCGCAAATGTTACCTTGCCGGGAATATTGGATTTTGGCCATTTGTCAAACTAGCGGCGGCTAAACGTAACAGCAGAAACGGGCCTGCTGAAACAATGGAAACTAAAGTCATGGATACAATCACGAAAATTCAGATTCGTGAATTCCTTGTTGAAAAGGTCCTTGTTTCCACACGGAACAAATGGCTAGGTGGATCCATTGCTCAACGAATCAAAATTCAACAAGACAATGATAAGCCACACGTACATCCAACGGACCCGGTGTTCAAACAAGCATCGGAAAGAGTAAGGCTGAACATTAAACTGGTTAACCAGCCTGCAAACAGTCCGGATCTGAATGTCGTTGACCTAGATTACTTCAATCCAATGCAATCCATTCAACGTCAAATGGATCCAAAGAATATTGATGAATTAATTGAAGCAGTTGAAACCAGTTTTCAAGAATTGGAAAAATCAAATTTGAACAACATTTTTCTAAAATTGCAGGAGACAATGGAACAAGTAATTTTGGCTGATGGTGGCAACAATTGCAGGCTTCAGCATATGTCAAAAGCACAGCTGGAAAGAAAAGGAAAACTTCCCACTTCAATTTTGATACCAGAAGAATTGAAAAGTAAATTAACTCAATTGAATAAATAATTAGATGTTTTAGCTTTTCGCATTATTTTTTGTATATTTATTTAATCATACATTGTAAGAATGTACGTACAATCAATTGCCAATTCAATTAAGTATAATTATTTGGTTAACCTGTATTTCCTTTCAAAAGTACTGCCTTTAAAACTTGAAACTTGTATGGACCAAGTAGTTCCGACCAAACTGAAAAAAATTGTGCGCAAACTATTTCCGATCGGATGTAATAGTTTATTGTTTAATTCGAGAATAATTCTAAAGATTTTTATAAATTCTCCGATTAAATTTTATCTCTGTTTCTACTTGTGCCACAAAGCAGAGAGATGCCATCAGCAAAAATATTATTAGCTTTAATTGTTTAAGTAAAAGCGGATGATAAAATACGACAGTGCCAGAACGGCCGTCACGAAATTAGAAAACATTTTAAATACGAGTATAAACTCCCGAAATATGTGTTAAACATTTTACAACTGTTTTTATTGTGAGTTATTGATAATGTATAAAATAATTAGACTCTGTGAAGGAATGTTTAATCGATGGCGAGATTGATAATCAGTTTCGTGACCCTTAGATATAGGTTGCAAAAGAAGAACATCTATTTAATAAATAAACAAATTTGTGCTTCATTTTTTATTTTAAAGAATAAAGTCAAAACAAAATTCGGCATTGCAAATTAGATTATTTATTCAATTTCCATATGCCTAATGATCGAACTTCTACCATTCACATCGTTCTTCCGATTAATCATTCTTAGATTAATACTGACACATGTATATATACATATATATATGTGTGTGTGTGTGTGTGTGTGTGTGTGCATATACACATATGTGTGTATATGTGTATTTATGCACAAACAGTTTGTAGCACATCACCACAGCTGTTAATTTTTGACAAAATATCTCAAGCCAAAATAGTCCACCGTCTGTTTGCTCCTCGGATTAAACGAACTTTAATATAGGCCACTGGCAAACTGGAACGTCTGTGAGCATCCGGTGTATTATTTGGAGCTGTCCCTTTTGAGAAAAGTTCCGTGTTCGAAGTGGTCTGTCTACATTGGGTATATAGTGTTTAAAACTTGTTATTACATGTAATCGTATTTAATTATGGAGTTAGCTAAAAAGCGATGGGTCACTGCACTTCTCCGTGTAAAGAGCAGTCGAATGATGCTTGAACTGTTGGCAGAGACCGTTCGTACACCGAGATACATCGTCTCAAAAGAAAGAAGAAAGAAGAAGAAAGAAGAAAGAAGAACAATTGGCCATTTTTGTACCCTTTTTTTTTTCTCTCTTTTGACATTTTAACCGACGTTCTGACACTCGCTGGATTCGTAAGACGTTTCTCTGTAAGAATATGTGCTTTTTGAAACTTATAAGTTGATTTTAGTTGAGATTTGGATAGTTTTGTTGTGTAGGCGTATATAGGCGTGTACGGGCCATCCCTATATAGAGAGTGCTACCGCCTCTCTTATTATTGAATGAGAGAAAACAAAAAGGTTAAATAGAGAGAGTCGAGTTGCCAGTGAGTGTGCTAGATACTGTTAATAAATAATACAAAACAAATATATTTATAAGTAAAAGCCGTATGAGAAAACGTGTGTCGAGCTACGTTAATGTTATGCTATGATTGGCGCTTCCTTATATTATGACGGAATATCAACAGGACATTATATTTACCTAGCTGGACACCTGGCTTTACCTGATCGTGCAATACCCTTAAACATGATAATTTAATGTATGGCGATTGCATATGTATTATTATAGAATCAATCCTTTATTGGAAATTATATGTTACGAGTAATAATTTGTCCGATGGACTAATTCTCAAAAAAAATATAAATACTAATAATGATAATGTTGTACATCAAATACCGTCCGTGTTTATTTACAATATCACGTCAGCTGAAATTTGGGCTTGACGATCTTCTAAAATGTCTTTCTGCTTTTATAGATGAAAAGGAAGATAGTTTTTATAGGGGAATATTTTTCATTGCACTGTCCAGGTCAAGCTTGGCCTAACGTCAAATATTCCTCTGTAAAACCATTTCTGTCTATAAGACAAACAATAATTTGAAGATCGGATTTTTCTGGATTCCGATAGTTATTCGAGTAGTTTCTGTATAAAACAGAGTTTAGAACGCTTTCGAGCATATAAATTAGCTTAGTGTAAAACTTGCAAAAAAAAAAAAAAAAGAATGGGCTCAGTGGTTTCGGAATCTATAAAGAATAGAATTCACACACACACACACACATACACACACAGTGAGTTTTATATAATAGTAGATAGATAGAGATACTGCATATGTGAAGAGCGAAGTTCCATTAGCTAATAGTAATAAACAATAATTTTTATATAAACGCGAAAAAAAGTTCAACGAAAAGAATCAAAGAGATATTTGCCCAGCCCGAAATCTATCTAAACATTTGACGGTAAACCAGAGAGATACGGGATGTATTTTTGCTAGTAAATTTGCATACATTACCCGAAGCCTTACAGCATGACCCTGAAACACAATATCTTCAACAGAAAACAGTCAACCCCATTGCGACGATAATGAAACAATCAAAGTTTTCATGATTAGATCGCACTCAACAGGCATTTCCGAATGCCTACCATCCACCCAGCGCGGTCGTAGCCGAAATTGAACTCACATCACTAGTTTGCAGCGTAATTCAAATTTCGGCGGTAGCTGAATACTTGATCCTTCGCCAAGGACATCAAGTATTTTTTGTCATGACGCCCTACCATTGCTTAAGAGAATCCCATCTACCCTCGAGAGAAGGATAGACCGCGCCAGTTTTTCAACCTGATGTTTTATCTCGCGGTACATACAAATAGTCAGTCGCTTGGTGCTGGCCAGATTCAACGTTGTTTAATTTCGGTGATCTGGTGAGAACCGGTGTGTCACCTGATTTTGCCGTTCTACAGAGGACCATAATACGACAGTGCAATTCAAAAGATGAAACGTTTTGCGTAAAAGATTGGAAAACTGATAGAAATATTTAGAGAATGCCTCAAATCGATTTAGAAGAAAACATGAATTTTTATTGCCACAATAAATGATAGAACATTTTTTAAACGCACATTATTTTTTCCATTCTCTTGTTATGTTAAAACGTTACGCATTACAATCTTTAAACGCTTTACGAAAATATCCAGCACCGGGAAAAATATTCGAAATATAAACAATGCTATTAGTTGGGAAAATATATGAGGCTATAAAAAACGTTGTTATTACCACCATCGAAAAGTGGATAAATCTATAAACACAATTGAACGTTACTTAATATGAAATGAAGACTTGATGAAAGAAATCAAAGGATCAAAGAAAATGAAGGAATAACAAAACATTAAATGCAATGATATTATTCGACTCTGAACTGATACTTATTTTGAATTACAGATACATTAAGATATCGTAGAAGAGTTCCCCCAGACAGCATAAAAACATTACACTACACAAGATTACTTGTATGTGTTTACACATACGTTTTTTGTTATAATTTAATAAGTATTATTATTAAGAAAAAATTGTGTGCAATGAAGATATTTTTGTGCGGAATAAAAGTGCCGTATTTCAATGAATGACAATTTATAAGAAAGATCTACATGGAATCAACAATGCAATCGAAATATAAGCATTTCTGTGTTCTAAGATTTGTTGTTGGCGTTTTTGTTAGCAATATTAACAACTTCAAAACGTTGTTATTTTTCTGTTTCTGAGTTCCTTAGCAAGTTTTTTTTTTTTAGCTATAAGCTCTTATATATATATATATATATATATATATATATATATATATATATATATATATATATATATATATATATATATATATATATATATATATATATCGCCGTCATTCTTATGGGACGCATTTATTTATTTATTTATTCATTAACGTTCATAAAACAACCCGATGGGCACGCGTTTTTCTGGCTTTGAGCCTTCGTCAGTATAGGTAATGATCGAACTCATGACATCGCTATCCGCATATATATATATATATATATATATATATATATATATATATATATATATATATATATATATATATATATATATAACTACTTCATTTACTCACATAAAATTAATATACGAAAGTATAGATTTATGCGTAAACTTTAAGTATTCACTTCAAAAGTGCTCAATACGTAGGTAGAGGTAGTTAGTAATTTATAAAATATATATAGCGATTAAGCTACACTGAATATTCTGCGTTTCATCCACTATATGATTCGTCAGGCTTATGCGAATATTCGAAACATAAACTAATACGAAATAGAAATAGAAACATAATTATCAACGTATACTTACGCAGATAAATATGAAAAGTATTTCTTAAAATTTATGGCTATTTTCATTCTATGGCATAAGCCTGCCGAATCCTATAGTGGATAAAACGCAGAATATTCAGTGTAGCTTAATCGCCATATATATTTTATAAATTATATATATACATATATATATATATATATATATATATATATATATATATATATATATATCCCCGAATATATATACTAGCAAACGTACCCGTTCACACTGTAACACTTATCACAATATTCTGTGGAGCTATATTTAAACAACTTGTTAAAATTTGTGACATATTTCCTGTCTATGGAGGGCACACGCGAACAAACATCCCATAATTTTATTTTGCCATATTTCTCCAAACTGAAACATAATTATCAACGTATACTTACGCAGATAAATATGAAACGCATTTCTCAAAGTTTATACCTATTTTCATTCTATGGGAGCTAGGCGCGAACACAGACCCCACAATTTTATTATACTATCCCTATTTAAGTTAAAACATACTTATCAAAGTATTATTTTTTACATTTATATCAAAAACACTTGTAAATTTTTTTTTTTTTTTTTAATTTTCAATTTTTTTTATTTCCATACTTTGTGGATCAGGCGCGAACGGAGACCCCACAATTTTAATGAATCATTGTTATCTCAAATCAAACATACCCATTCCTGTTTCTCGATACATCTTCTATCATTATATATGATCAGTTTTCTATAATACTCAACCATATAGGAGCCTATTCGTGACCAGACACACACAGACGTTCAGCTTTATATCATATATATATATATATATATATATATATATATATATATATATATATATATATATATATATATATATATATATATATATGTCTGTGTGTGTGTTTGTGTGGGGGGTGCGTGTGTGTGTGTGTGTGTGTGTGTGTATTATGCAATTGAATATTAATGTCCAATATATGAAAAATGCGTCCATACTCCCAAACATTCCGGATTTTTTTCTAATTTTCAGCCCCAACGGATCTTTACCTCGCCGGAAATTTCATCGTCTCTTGAATCTCTGCAAACGAAATCGCGGGAATTTTACGCATTCTTGATGTTACCTCCAATTTGGAGTTTGTTTCAAATATTACAGATTACTCTATTCCCTCTAATTTTCTCCGAGAATTATATTTCTTCTAAATATTCGTCAAATAAGCGATCTCATTTCAACGTTCGATTACGTAGGTTGTCTGATACCCTTTATTTGTGATTTTTCGCCTTTTTTTTTAATTACTTTTAAGATATCTTCGTTCATGACCAAGATATACGTCTTTTCAAAACCGATCGTTTTGCTGATTGTATTTTATTTCCTCTGGCGATATGAGTCATTATAAATATCTATGGATTAAGGAAATAAAACAAATTCTTTTCCATATATTCTTTTTACAAAAAATACATTCTCATCTTGAATATATTTATTATTTATATTTTTAATCTAAACAATCGGATTTTAATTCACACATTCATATTTTGCTCTATTTTTTATATATTGAGCTTAACTTCTTTCGCTAGGATCGTCATAAAATTACTTTCTCACCATAATCTTCTCTTCTTCTTCTATTCTATCTATCTTCTTCTATTCTATATAAATAAAATGAACTCATTTTTTCCCGTCGGATTTTGACATTAATAGGATTAAAAATCAAGATATTTCATGCAAATATAATATGCACAAACGGCAGAACAATATCTGAGGTGTGTTATAGGCTTATTATTTCTCAAATTCCTCGATAATCTTAGATTTCTATACTTTTTCTGCTGAGAAGTCACGGCCAAAATCGGTTAAGATCAATGGAAGTGGTAAAATATTTTCTCTCTAATAAATTCCTCCTCCCCCTGCCACCACTTAACAACGTTTGGGGATCGTTCACAAGGAACAGTTCAGAAGAGAACACCGGTTTGGCTTCGTAGTTCTTTCATGTGAAGTTATTTAAAATCACTAAACTAAGCTGCAGTGCTCTGTGGCGTAGTGGTTAGCGTGCTGGACAATTCACATTATATTTTCACGTTCGCGCCGACCTACCGTAGTCGTTTTTTTTTGTTTTTTTGTTTTTTCCTAAACAACTGGAATGGACTTTTCTTGGTGGCCGAACTGTTAACGTTGCAGATGTTTTTTTGTTTTGTTTTTTCACACTTTTTTTCGTACTTTTACTCATGACTCCGGTTTTGATCCTTCCTACTTACCTACCATAACATTTTTAACCCCCCCCGTCCCGGAAACAAACAATCGGGCAACGCCGGGTACCCCCGCTAGTATTTAATAACACAATAACTCATTTGATTATATAACCTGTGATTTAACTCTATTTTATAGTCTCTCTCTTTCTATCTCTATCTCTCTCTTTGTCTATATATATATACATATATATATATATATATTTATATATATATAATGTTATATGTATATATGATGATAATAATGGTCATAGCATTCCGATGAGATAGGGATATAAAAAGGAGCAAGCTAGGTTTTATGTCCATAAACATATCATCTTCATTGGTAGGTTTCTTCTAGATGAATTCATGAAGACAATAAAACACCAGTGCACTATTTGGAAATATATGTTTTTTGCAATGACATAGAAAAACTAATAGATTTCATTACCACGAAAATATATTTTTAAACACTATACTTATATTTGGTTTCCTTAGCAATTAATTTATCCAGAGGTCTTTCAATAATAACCAAAATTTGTAAACGCATATATTTGTTTCCCATTTATTATGTTTATATCTCTCTTCTTCTCTTTCTCTCTCTCTCTATCCGCAGACACACATCCATATATATATATATATATATATATATATGTATATATATATATATATATATATTTGTTTATTGTTATATAAACATGGTCACATCCTGCTGCTACAAATATCCACTTGTTTCAATCAAACAACAGATATCATCAGGCAGCGACTTGACTATTCAAAAGTTCAGCTTATTCATTGAACTTTTGAATAGTCAAGTCGCTGTCTGATGATATCTGTTGTTTGATTGAAACAAGTGGCTATTTGTAGCAGCAGGATGTGACCATGTTTATATAACAATAAACAAATATTATCAGCTCTTTTTATTGAGCACTATCTAACAACCTCGTTGAATTCATTAGTCCATTACTTTTGAATAAAAAAACCCGAGTATATATATATATATATATATATATATATATATATAAGCACACACACACACCCACACACACACACACACACACACACATATATATATATATACATATATATATATGTATATATATATATATATATATATATATATATATATATATACGGATGTTTGCTTAAATAGACATTCAGACACGTTATTCGCGGGCATCGCTTCCGTGGTCGAGTGGGAGAACTGAAGACTGTCAGCACGAGGGTTCTAGGTTCAGTCCTTGGCTTGGAAGAGGTGCTAGTCCAGCGGCACTGATGAGTTCTGATACAGCGAAACAAGACTTCATGTCGATGATGGTCATATATATATATATATATATATATATATATATACATATATATATATATATATATATATATATATATATATATATATATATGATGGTCATATATATATATATATATATATATATATATATATATATATATATATATATATATATATATATATGACCATCATCGACATGAAGTCTTGTTTCGCTGTATCAGAACTCATCAGTGCCGCTGGACTAGCATCTCTTCCAAGCCAAGGACTGAACCTATATATGATGGTCATATATATATATATATATATATATATATATATATATATATATATCCCAACAATCTATGTTTACAAAGTGAGGAATTTTTGTAAATGTTAATATTACTACTCATATGCATAAAACTTCATAGTCATTTGAAAAATTCTCAATATTCGAGAAAGAGAGAGGGAGAAAAATATAAAGAGAGAGCAGCTGTATATAAAGGAAGTTTTAATTTTTCAAATTAGAATTTACTTTTATTCGGAAAAAAATGTAATACTGTTAATAAATCTTTATTACTTGGAGTTCACCTAGTGTCTCATATCCTAAGAGGGCGTAGTTTGCAAAATGGCATGTGAATGCATTAGGTAAGATTTTGCTTGGAAACATATATATTGAAAACTTCAAAGTATTGGAGATATACTTTAAAAGAAAATATAAAAGAAGAAACATTAAAATACACATACAAACATAAGACACTGTTATTTCTACGCTAATGCAGATAGAGCCGTAATTTCTATACGCATTATTTTTTGTTCAATAAAATATCAGATCAAAAGGGAACATACCTTGAGTTTCATATGTTTCATATTACGTATTCAATAGAAAATACAAGTCTTTTCCAGACATTACTGACACATTTTACTTGTATATCTCAATATTTTGTAACATGAGGCTAGTCAAACTTTTCTTTGAATTAAACCTTTTACTACATGAGCAAAACTTGTTTCCAAATTAGCGTGAATCTCTCTCTCTCTATATATATATATATATGCATATATATATATATGTATATATATATCTGTGTGTACGTATATATATATACATATATATGTATATATATATATATATATATATATATATATATATATATATATATATATATATATACAGGGTGACCCCCCCCCAAAAAAAAACAGAGGTCATTCAATATTTTCTAAGCATTTGACAGACAACGGAGAAAAAAAGACCAAATACCCTAGTGTTTGGATGCGATGCTTTGAATATAACAAACTAGTTATGACCAAAGTTTCATTTCATTCGGACAAAACAATAAGAAATGGGGCCTAATTATAGTTGTATATATAATACACGTATATATAATACACGTATATATAAAAAGAATACACTAATGTATGAACAATCAAATATTTACGCAACAAGATCTCGATATCACCGAACAATCAGTGTACGATGTTTTCTGAGAAAATACAATTTGTAATTTGAAAAGAGTTCCATCCTGAGAATTTTGTATAAACATCAAATTGACACCGGGTATATAATCACGTAAAAATTACGACAAAATATTACTGACTGAAATAAAAACATGCAGACATAAAATTTCTCAGAGAATTGGCTATAATAGCTACATTAAGCAATTATAAAAACTATTCAAGAGTAAAATTAAAGTCTAAGAAAAATACCATAAGTTTATCGAGGTGGGTTTACATCAAGAATAAGGTAGAGCCCCCTTCCCTCCAGCGAAAGATTATCCTCAGCGGTTCGCTCTCTTTGTCGACCAATCAAGCATGCCTAATAGCTGCACGCGAGCGTTAGCGACTCTCACCACGCGGAGGTTCTGCAAACTAAACAGGGCTGATGCTAAATTCAGCCACTCTGTAGGCGACCAAACACGTTGCAGTGGATAATTATATTATAAGAATAGCATAGTGCATTATGGTCATAGGCGAAATGAGACAAATACATTTAATACGGGAAACACGTATTATATTTATGCCAGCCAATTCTAAAAACAGTTAAATACAATATATACACCAAAGATGAACATCAAAGGAGTGTTCATCAAATAAAAATTATAGCTAAAGAAGTAAACTGTTCCTTGC
>NC_136507.1:38349242-38371742 GCF_053919585.1 Euprymna scolopes | reverse complement strand
GCAGAGAGGCAAAAATGTATCGCCTCCAAAAATCCCAACACGGTTTTTGACTCTCTCCGGGGATGGGAGATAACTTTTAAAGCATGGTTCCAAATATGGCAGCAGAGGTTCTCAACTTCCAACCTCATATTATTATTTTAAATAGAACAATTTAGTAAAATAAAGGCCAGAGTTACAATGCGATGCAGTAACACATACAACTGTGCAACGCGTGTTAATTACAGCTGATACACACAAAAAAAGATAACGTGTGAATCTATGTACTAAGTCGGGACATATGAAATCTAATAGTATAGAATTTAATCTCATTCAAACATTTTAACTAGGACACCGTTACTAATTTTATAGAACCAAAACGATACATAGAAATGCACAGCGCAAATTTCTTTGATTCTCACATGTTCATCCGGTTCAGAGCGTCACATTTAAGTTACTTTAGTTCACCATGATTATTATGCCTGACCTGACTTAAGCTGCCTTAACACTTAGAGTCCGATCTTTTACAAATTATGAAGTATAATACTTATAAGGGCTTAACATTCGTAGCGATTAAGATAGGTACTGTGGTATTTGACAAGTGTCAAGCTGGGTAAATGATCATCCAGATCTTTAGAAGAGAATTGTTAGCAGGGTTAAATTTATGATGACCAAATAGTATGCGAAACATATATTATTATTTTTTGTTTATTTTGGACTATTATGTTCATCTTTATTAGTTGTTGTTTTCATCTTTCTTGGTTGTTGTTTTTTCACAACCTTTCGGCCAACTATTCCTCTGGCCTTTGTCAGGTGGTAACCGCGAAGGATAGGAGCTTATAACTCCTAACTGCATTCTCAGCAATCACTACCATCAGTAGTTATTGTCGTCTTACCACGTTTTTTGGCCAAGTAAACCTCTGGCTGGCTTTGGGTAGGATAGAAACCGCTATCTTCAGACAATGCCCATCTGGAACCGTAGAGATTCAACGTCTCTATAAGCAGCGCCAAGAACCCCGAATAATAGTCCGAAATAAAAATAAATAAATATATATGTATAATGCTCATCTCAAAAAATGAATTCCAATTAAGGAGTAATATATAAAGCGAAAAATAGTTTAACGATGATAAATGACGTCACGTTTTGACCTGAGAGAAACAAACATCTTTCAATCAGTCCCTTGATGAAAGCTGTGGAAATCATCACCGCTAATAATGTAGACATAATCTAAGAGAAACGTTGCCTCGATGTGTGTCCGTCTTTGTAGAATCTCGCCGTTACGTAAGGAATATCAGTTTAAGAAGGACGTATCTAAGCTAACATCAGTCTTTCTCTTCGGATTAAAAAACAAAAGCTGAAGAAACTTTACTTCTCGCCGGAGTAAAAAAAAAATAGAAGAAAAATAAACAAACTTCTTGTGTATTATATTCTGCATAACATTAAGCCTATTCATAGAGCAGCAGCTAGTAAGTCAAGAGGTGTCAGCATAATAGAACACACAAGAATACATACCAATATATAACAACAATATATTAATGAAATATTATGTAAATATCATACTGGATATTTCTAGAATGTCTGATAACTGTTAATATACCGTAAACCCATTAACCACCACGAATTACGCCACACATAGACGCAATAAGTGTTTCTTTTGTATAACTCATAAATTATTTATTAATATACGTAATGTCTATTGAAAGGAATTTTCAAGACATTTTTTAGGAACAATTGTCTAGAACTATCGACCGTCCAACATAACGTCTAGGCAGGAAATTATTCATATGGTATTTTCATATGAGATAATGGATGGTGAATAAGGGGTGTGTAGTAGTTTTTTTTAATTGCGTATAAAATGTTTGATTTATAACCTTCCTTTACACGAGTACAATAATAGCTTTTACATTCTAGACAAACACGAATTACTATTCTTAATTCAGTTTTTTTTCATTAAGATTGGTAAATGAAAATATTATAATGTCTGTTACTCAAGTAGGCATGAAGACTAGCAAGAGATGCAGTACAAGATATATATATATATATATGTGTGTATATATATATATATATATATGCATATATATATATATATATATATATATATATATATATACAGAGTGTCCATATATATATATATATATATATATATATATATATATATATATACAGAGTGCCCATAAAGTTTGTGTATTAATGGCTTTAAGACGTTATATTAAAAAAAATCTTAATGTCTTCCACAAGTGTGTGCCCCCCTTTTTGAATTCCCAACGATTTTTCCCGTTTTTAAAGAGGGAATAGAGTCATACATTTTATTACATCAAAAATATATTTCCAAACATTTGTACAGGTGTTTTTTTTTTAATTTCATTCATCCAGGGAAAGTCTCAAAATAAAAACAAAACGTTGATTAACACATAATGTTCTTTGTTTTTTTTCTTTTTTCCTTTCTTTAATGCGTCGGTATGATGTTTCTTTTATTCGCATCATGTATATATATATATATTTATATATATATATATATATTTATATATATATATATATATATATATATATATATATATGTTGTTTTAAAAACTCAAGACCGCAAGGAATAGATTAATAGCAGCAAATAGTGTATTTCATCGTTACTTGCAATTTTTTCAAGACTATTCAAGACAATCAAACTTATGTCGTCTGAAAATGTTCACTAGAAGAGACTTTCGTCAGCCGTATTGAATAAAGTCACTTTAACAATGAAGAGTATGGAATCCATTTTGCTTATAAGGAAAAACATGATAAAATATTTTACCTACATCTCATATCCTTTCACCTTTTTTTTTTAAAGATTTTTATATTTATATTCACATGATCTGAGTTTTAGATTTCCATTAATTTCAACTTCCTCAGATGACATTGGTGAATGAGTTCACATTTTCGCAACAGGACTATTGGTCTTCACTGAAATTTGTGTGAAGACGCGTCTCCTCAAGGGTCTAGTGCTTTTCACATCCTCATTGTCTTTTATGATTATTTTGTATAGCACCAATCTCTGTTACATCTTCCATATTATTATTATTATTATTATTATTATTATTATTATTATTATTATTATTATTATTATTATTATTATTATTATTTTTGAAAAATATATAATATATATAAAAAAAATACAGAATATATTGCTTGACCGTTGTAAAAATCGTCAAGATGCAGAAAATGATTTAAAAAAAAGAAAATGAAAGTATTTATCTGCATGTTAGCGTGTTTTTAAAACGGTTAGTCTGTTTATTCTGTAATTTGCAAAATAACTCAAAGTGCGTATTTGAGCATGCGCATTTTCAAAGTATGGTTTTTATTAGTGGGCATATTTATTTATTTATATAACTTGGTGTAACTGTTTAGAACGTTTGATAAGCCGTTCTTGGATAAGGGTTAATGCGTGTTAGGTGGGCGTTCAAACAATACAGTGATTTTCAGTAATCGTAGAACAAGAGTGGAGTTTAATTATTAAAGACAATATGTCAACAATAATTTATTTGCATTTTGCATGAAAATGGCCGTGTTTTTATCAACTTGGAAATATCCTCCACGGTAGCGGGTTGATGATTCCTCCGTTCAGTCTCGAAAAACAATGGGTACCCCTGTAGGAGCAGTTGCGCGTGTAATTGTGAGGTAAGGCTCCCGCAATCTCTAACCACACCTCTCCTGAATTCACACTGTTTCCGGTCCAGTGGCAAGGAGAAGATCAGGACGACGGGAAACAATGCCGAGATAAGCAGAGAGCACATGCAGCACCAGGAAGTCCCAAATGGTCACCCATTTAGTACTGACGTGGCTCAACGTTGCTTAATTGTGGTGATCCAGCGGGAACCGGTGTGTCAGCGTGATTATGCCGTATAGTCGGTTGCATGTTAACTGACAACTACTTTTCATTAAATAAATAAGCCCCTCCGTTTGTCAGCTGATAATTGAACTTCACCATCAAATCAGAGAGGCGGTAGCACTCTTTATATAGGGATGGCCCGTACACGCCTATATACGCCTACAAAACAAAACTATCCAAATCTCAACTAAAATCAACTTATAAGTTTCAAAAAGCACATATTCTTACAGAGAAGTGTCTTACGAATCCAGCGAGTGTCAGAACGTCGGTTAATATGTCAAAAGAGAGCAAAAAAAAAAAAAGGGTACAAAAATGGCCAATTGTTCTTCTTTCTTCTTTCTTCTTTCTTCTTCTTTCTTCTTTCTTTTGAGACGATGTATCTCGGTGTACGAACGGTCTCTGCCAACAGTTCAAGCATCAATCGACTGCTCTTTATACGGAGAAGTGCAGTGACCCATCGCTTTTTAGCTAACTCCATAATTAAATAAGATTACGTGTAATAACAAGTTTTAAACACTATATACCCAATGTAGACAGACCACTTCGAATACGGAACTTCTCTCAAAAGGGACAGCTCCAAATAATACACCGGATGCTCACAGACGTTCCAGTTTGCCAGTGGCCTATATTTCTTGGACGCTGAATATTTGAGGTGAACGTTAAGGTGTTTTTCTTTAAACAGTAACCCACCAGCGTTAATGAAACCACGAAATCTTTATCTCAGTTGATCAAAATTGTTATAAGAGTAACCTATCGGCAAGTACGACGTCAAAAAACAATGTTATAAAATCAAATAATTTTTCAGATTTTGGACTGTAAAATATGTACAAAATGTCAATGCTGTGACCAGGATTCGAACCTAAGTTAACACGGCCACAACGTGGGGGTCCTAACCTCTAGACGATCACGGCTAACACTGACGTCTGCCGCTCTTGGCAGAAAGACACATGACTACTGTCAAACTATTGAAAAATAAGGAGGAAACTTGAAATTCTCACGCATGCGCAAAAATACACTATAGAAACCATTGTTAAATGCAGCTGAATCTCTTCGCTCGCGAAGAAAAGTAGATCAGACGAGTTCTTCTAAGAACTCACTAAACGCCAAAGGAAATAAGTTAAATTAACCGCAAAAGAAACTGCAAGAAAGTCAAGAAAAATTTAATAGTGAAGGTATGAACATTTTAGAACTTTATAATACTCTAACTGTTTTATCAGAGAGGCGGTAGCACTCTCTATGTAATATAGAACCGATGGAGGACCAAGAGGCAACTCCTAAGGCCCACAACCCAAATACCTAAAACCCAGCAGGAAGCGATCTGCTACTAATGGAGGCGGCAATAAGCCGCCTCCTAAAAAAGACAATACTATCATGAATGTAAGTTTAAAAATAAGACTGTAAGTAAAAATACTAATTAACAATAATAAAAAAGCATTGGAAATGCAAAAGGATATAGGGATGGTATGCCAAAAAGTATACAAACAAGATAGCTATGAATTGCTAGGCACATGGAAATAGAATTGCATCCAAAGTATAGCCCTATAGCTTTTTACAACTGTAATGATGGCACGGAATGAAGATTGGAGAAAAGCTATAGGGCTATACCTTGGATGCAATTCTATCTCCATGTGCCTAGCCATTCATAGCTATCTTGTATGTATACTTTTTGGCATACCATCCCTATATCCTTTTGCATTTCCAATGCTTTTTTATTCTTGTTATATTACAAGTTATAATATAGATCATAAAAAATAAACGTTAATAAGTCACGCGTCTATTGTTAAACGAGATATCAAAATAATATAGAGCATAGGATACTGAAATTAGAAGAAAACGAAGAGATGACATAAACAAACTAATGATAATTTAAAACAATCAGTAATACTTCATGAAGAACAACATTCTTACAAAAACTAAAACGAAAACAGAATCCGATAAAGTAGTGCAAGTGACGTCATTTGTTTTCTAGTTAGAATTGCCGATTTAATGGTAAAGAGTTGTAGGTTCATTTCCTCGTTAGAGGCGTGTTCTTGTCAAGACTACTGATAAGCTGTGATACAACGGAACAGTACTGTATGTGGATGACTATATTTTAAGCCCCCTCCCACTTCTTTGGATAGAGCACTGTCATCAGTACATCTCAACCGATGCTTAAGTAGCCTTAATGCAAGGTTCGCTGTTTGTATTTAACTAAACAAACTGCTCTAACATTCTATATTGGTGGGGGAATGTCTCCTTAAATTGACATTTAATGACGTACTTTACGGGCATAGGCCCGAGGTTTGAACTGACAATATATACTGGACGGTTTAAGGTTCAATTCCTGGTTAGTAATGCGTGTCTAACCGTACTGATGAGCTGTCATCATGTGGCTGACTATATACGCATACATGAAATCATATAATATCTTGGCTTTATATATTTTCAGTCTTTACTTTAACATTCGCAATAAGTAGAACATAGTATTTATCTTATGAAAATATATATCTGTTTAGTACGTGATCAAATGTGCACATGTTTTATTTCAACAGAGAAATCGCCAGGCTAGATGTATGGTTAGCAATTGCATTTATGTCCAAGTTTCATTTGCCGCTATCGGATACGAGTGTTCCTTTTGTTACGTTTTTATACTTTGTTTTGCATTTCCATAAACTTCAGTAGATTGCAAAGAGGAAGAAAAGAAATAAAAATTAAAAATATTTTTTTGCTTACGATTTATTACATCTCTCTTTTTTGCGGAGGGGGGTCGCCTCTTGTCACTGCTAAAAGACTAGGCGAGGATAAAAGTTATAGTTTAATAATTGTTAATGTTGTAACTTTTGTAGAATTTGGATAAGTTGGTTGGTTGGTTGTTTTTGTTTTACAGCATATCAACCTTTTTCAGGTTATTTAATGCCGAATCTAGTTATTTTGAGGAACGATTTTTAAAGGAGTGTATTTTTTTTTACACCAGATTCTTTTTAACCCATAGTTGGGACCCTAACAGGTATTACCACTCCGGGTCAGAGTGGACCTGGGAGCAATGACAATTAAAGGGTGGCTCCACACTCCCCAAAGCCCGCAAGGTGGGGCCTCACCATCGGATATAGTTTTAGGTCATATTCAGGGCCTTGTAGAATTTGATTATTTATGGGGCCGGCTGAACAAGAAATTGTTTTCATTGGATTTGACGGCTAATATGTTGTATTAAACAGAGAAACAGGCCAGTGCTACAGTGTTCCACATGCGGGCAGTCCTAAGAAAAAAACTTAGTTCATGGAATCTGCATTTAGATTAAGACACAGATAGTGAGTGGCGGAAAACATATATTGCAGTTGCAGTTAGTCGTGTATGTTTTGTGAATATTCTGAAAGGAGGGTATAGATTAAAGTAAAATCGGGCACTTGACATAAAAAAGGATAGACCAAAGGGGGATCACAATGATACCTCTGTTTGAAAGAGGTTTCAGAAAAGAGAACCTGGATCATTTACTAGGTTTAGAAGTCCGTTTGGAACTCTTTTTGGACGTAATCAGCGTATTATTACAATAAACTTTTACTACAAAGCAAGAAGTAAAAAGCATCGAATGTCTAATGCAGTGGTTCTCAACCTTTTTCACTCCATTCCCCCCTTCATGAATTCTCAACATTCGTGTGGCTCCCCTTCATTTTTCTCCCAAATCCCACCCTGCCAAAAAAAGCGCAGAAAAAAAAGAATAAATAAAATGTTGATGAAGAGAACACCCTTGCTTTATTACAAAGTTTACAGTCATAATTATCTTATATTGATAGATTTCTGTGATATGCTTAACTTACATCACTAGACTACAAAAGACTAGCAGACAATAGCAAATTTGATTTGGATGGGAGAAAGTTCAATTAACCTCTGCATACTTTATCACACATCAGTGGGAAGGCTGATATTGTTTCTTTTCAGTCAGTTGACGAATCCGGGGTTGTGTCACTGACAATGCACATCTCATGTCGGGGTCCACATCCAATCGGTTGCGGCTCTTATTCTTGATTTGTAGAAGGGTGGAGAAACCAGACTCACATAAATAGGTAGTTGAAAAAGGCAAGAGTAGTCGAAGTGCAATCTCACTGACTTTTGGATATGACTGATGCATCGAACACCAGAATACATTCAGAGATTTTTCTTCATAGAGATCTTTGGCAGCAGAATCATGTTTGAGATCAAGGAACTCGTCCTGAACATCACTGGGAATGGTAGTAATATCAAGAGTGCCAGAGAATGGATTCCTTACCAACTTCCCTTCTTCCTCCTCGAATTCTGGGAAGTACATATTAAGTTCACTTTCCAAGGATCTCAGATGCTGGGTGATTTCAGTTTTAAGTAATGAGTCAAGCAGACTATCTTCTTCATTCTCGTCAAGGACAGCTGAAAGGTTTTCAAACATGACAACATTCCCGGCACCGACTTTCCTTTGCCAATTCTGGAGCTTGGCAAGAAATCCACGAAGACAGTCCATCAGGTGAAACACATTTCTTTCCTTGCCCTGTAGTTTCAGATTCAACCTATTTAGCTGCTCAAATATATCTGCTAAATATGCAAGACGTGGCTCCCACAAAACCTCATTGAAGTGACTCAACAGATCATCTTTCCCTTGCATTTCCAGGAACAATTTTAGCTCCCCCCGAAGTTCAAACACTCGATTCACAACATTGCCCTTGGAAAGCCAGCGCACTTTGGAGTAAAAGAGGAGAGCTTCATGCTCCGAATCCATGTCTCTACAGAGGTTCTGGAAAAGGCGAGAGTTCAGAGCTCCAGCTTTTACAAAGTTGACGCATTTGACCACTGCCTCCAGGATCTTGCAAAGTTCATCAGGGAGGGTTTTCGACGCCAGTGAAAAACGATGGATCATACAATGAACCCCCTTGGCATTCGGAGCTACTTCCTTGACACGTTTCTGGAACCCTGATTTTGATCCCAGCATCGCTGGAGCCCCGTCTGTACAGACTCCACAACAATTTTCCCATGGGATCCTGTTAGCTTTGAAGAAAGAAGATAGCTTTTCCATCACATCTTCAGCTGTTGTGGTGGTCTCAAGCTGTGTACATAACAGATATTCTTCCTTGATATCACACAAGAAAATATACCTAACAAACACGAGTAGCTGTGCACACGAACTCACATCCGTTGACTCATCCAGTTGTATTGCAAACATACCAGCTGGAGACGATTTGATCTCCTGTATCACTTTTTCCTTTATGTCATCTGACATTTCATTAATTCTCCGCTTCACTGTGTCGTTTGACAAGGAAATTTGTTGAATTTTACGTTCATTTGCATCTCCAAGAACACGCTTGACAATCTTTAAAGTACATGGCTTAATTAAGGTTTCACTAATTGTGTGGGGCTTCTTTTGCTTCGCTATTTCAAGGGCAACCTCGTATGATGCCTCAACTACACTTGAGGTCTGTTGTTGGAAAGCACCAGTTGCATCCAGTTTCTGTTTTCCGAAACTACTTTCATGGCGCCTGAAGAAATCGGGGTCTTTTTCAGCATACTGTGGATGGATGGTCTGCAAATGATGCTTCAACTTACTAGGTCTCATAGAATCGTTCCCCAACACTTTGAAGCACAGTACACACTGAGGTTTCTCGATGCCATCAGCGAGAATTGATGTAAATCCGTAGCTAATGTACTCTTCACTGTACTTCCGCTTCTTAGTAACACTAGTAGCCATCGCAAATCTAGGGAAAATAAAGAAGACAGACCATCAGAACAAACATTAAGTGATAAGACAAAAGAATGATAATGAAGGACAGATTAATAGGACAAGTGATAAAATGACAAACACACAAATATCCACATACATAATACATCCATGGACTCACACATTAAGCACACACACAGTCATACACAAACATACACAGAGAGAGTAAAGATGATAAACATTCACACTCAACCTAGCAAGCTGAAATGTACTTTCTACAGCAAGAACACACCTCCTTTGACAAGCACTGCCCCAATTGAAATTATGAGAAGAATAGCGAGTCACATCAATATTAGCACTAAAAAAAAAAAGCAGGAATACCTGAGTAGGGAATGAGCATGAATACAATGATACCAAAAAATAAGAAAATAATAAAGGAAGTGCACAAATATTTCACACACGAAAACAGCGACCGCATTTATAATTGTCGAACAAAATAAGTAAAACAGTATACAGTATGGTTCAGAATCAATTATACCCACATGTTTACGTGCTGATATCCAAGGCCACACTGAGATAATTCGATCACCTCTCTCCCACATACATACACACATACATACATACACACGTACACACACATTCGTAACAATATTATGTAGGTAACAAAATTTTATTGTCAACTTAATCAATTAAAAAAGAAAATTCCACCATGGCCCCCCTAAATTATTGCCATGGCCCCCTTGGGGGCCATGGCCCCCAGGTTGAGAGTCTATGGTCTAATGGTTTCAATTGTCAAATCTGTTCTTTCGTTTACCTTCGTTGATGTGGATTTCTGTCATAAAGTTGAACATAGTTTTGATGCAGTTTTGAATCATCACTCTTCTTTTAAATACAAAGTGACTGCTTAAAAATTAAACATTTTAATTGAGCTTATATAAATCATATCAATCGCAGACGCATTATAAATGTCTGCGTAACCGCAATCCTAATCTACACATCGTTATTTTTTTTTAAATTACATATGCATCACCACTTACCAAGGTCCAGTGGCCACTCAAGGGTAAGGGTTAAAGAGTGTACCGTAGTCAATTAGACAATATAGCAATCGTTAATAATCGAAATTCGGTAAATTTGTTCATTGGAACGGTTCCTCAAGAACTTGAACTTGCATACAATAATATTGTAGTCAGCTAGAAAGCAAGCAGGCGTGGAGTTCTAAGAAATAACCTATTTTCATGGAATATACGTTTAGGTTAGTGCACAAACAAAGCATGGGGTAATTTATTGATAGTGTTTTCAGCTAGACGAGTGCTTCTGATTAAAGTTTGGCGAAGACGACCATAGATCGGAGATCAGACGACCACTTGCCATGAAAATAAATATAAGGCAGATAAAGAGTCGTAACATCTCTTCTGTAAGGAGCTCGTTGCAGGGAAGAGAAACGGGCAATCTCCACAAGGCTACGAATCTATTTTAAACTCTATCAAGGCATAGCAAGTTATTTGTAGCAGCTCCTGCCCAAATGTGGCGTCAGTACTCCATCCTTGGACGTACCTGGCCCTTATAGAGAATAGCATTTGCAGTGAGATATCTAATGGATCGACAGAAAGATCCCATCATTTTTCCATCGGCCTTGTCAATGGATTTTATGTATATGCTCCGTTTAAACTCAGGAGTAAAGGTCAAGCTCAGAGCTTGTCAAAACACGGAACATCCCCAAGACGAGAGCCATTCATTTCAATCGATGCCAGATGGGGATCAGAGTGTTGATGATGTAAAAATAGAAGGTTGGTTTTAGATGTATTAGATGTAACTAGCAACCTCGTTCCCTATTATAATCCTCTCCCGTAATGATCAAGATTTCTTATTTATTTGGCTTAATTTTCTATCTATACTGCTCTCTCGGACGTTTCCATTATGCGTATATAAAGTGATTAGCTTACCAAAATCGTTAGTTTAGAATGCCAAATATTTTCATTGGAGAAAACCGACGCAATAACAGAGATAAATTCAATGCTCCACTGTTTCAAGGAAAGAAACCAATCTCTTTATCCAAATAAAAATAACAAGATAGAAATGGCCCTGATATAGTGTTTTCGCGTTAAGCCGGATAATTTATTTCTATATTTTATTTTATAACAAAGCAGCGTTTCTGGCAATAGTTCATATACGTTATGAAATGTTATCGTTACGAGATGCAAACTTAATGTTTATCAGAAAGAGTCTCCTGAGAGTAGACATATTGTATCAGCGAGTTTTCCATTTCAATTCAATTAATGCTGTCATATTCATAAAATCAAGCATATCAAAACCAAGATGGAAAACTGCGGACTGTGAAGGTAACGAGAAAAACAACCTGTAAAGTACACAAAAATTATATATATATATATATATATATATATATATATATATATATATATATCAAATGTTACTCATTCAATGAATTTAAAAAATTATGACGTGAAATGTTTGAATTTCAAATCAATAGATTTTTATTATTCTATGCAAGACAAAGAATACATTTGAAATATTATAACTCCTTATCCTATAGGAGTTCGATGTCTACCATCTCTTTAGCGGAGAAAATATTAGCAAATAGTTACACTGCTTTACACGTTATTTTCTAAAGTCAGTGAAACATGGAAAATCACAAGTATAAGTTGTTTAAGTATTTAAATGTCATAGAGTAAGGGCAGTTAATGAAAAGGATATAGAAATTCACAGCCAAATTGCATGGTAAAATCCGAAGTGAATGTCTTTGGTAGCAGTGTTGTAAAATGATCCAAATTGTATTTTGAGTAGTCCATACTCCAATGTAATGGCCGAAGTAGGCATTTCCCTGAAGTAATTTTCTTTGTTTATATAATGGTTTAAATTCTTTGAATGATTAAAATTTGATTTATTTGTTCTATATTGTATATCAGACAATTTTTATTTAGGTAGGTTACTACCTATAGAATATTAATGCCAGTCATATCTTGTAAAACTTATAATCACAGGTTTCCATACCAGTTGATTGTAAGATAATTTTCTTCAGAAGATTATATATATATATATATATATATATATATATATATATATATATATATATATATATATATATATAACAAAAGTCCATAATACAAATTTAAAGGTGTTGCGCATCTGACAGTTTATTTCTTTAAGTATATTAAGATCGCAAATAATTGACAGCACTTGATTCGTAGCGCAGAACTATTCATGAAAGAATAATGCCATTATTTTAAAATTTATTCCGCCGTTTACTGATCTTGATCTGGTAAAAAAATCTCTTCCGATTTGGGATTTTCTAATCCTGCCAATATTCCTTAATTTTCTTTTAAAGTGCTTTCTAATTAGCCTCTACTTTCTATGCAAACATTTATCTTCGAAATGCCATTGTCTAATAATTGTTTTTTTTTCGTAAATGTATTTTAACTTTTCCTTATTCTTCTGCTAATGTAATAAATTTAAATATACTTATTTTTCATAATTTAGTTATCATTATATATATATACATATATATATATATTTGTGTATATATATATATGCATATATATATATATATATATATGCGTGTGTGTGTTTTACTATGATAATAAAATACCTATAGGCACTAGCGTTTCATCCTTTCGGGAATCCGCAGTGCAGGGTGTAACGATTAACACCAGTCGACAGATTCGAACTCGGCAACACGAGTCATCTCCGGCTCGATTAGCAAACACCGTATCCATTCGGTTACCATTAACCGCGTGAAATAACGTTGAATTTAAACATTTTTAATTTTATATATATTTTTCGTCAGTCAGACAGTGATCTAATCGTTATACGATGATCTATGCATAAGAACTAAATTGACCGACTTAATTAAACTGAAAGTGCTCAACGATTAGAAATGAGTTTCTTAAATTGGGCTGTCATATATATATATATATATATATATATAAATGTATATATAAATGTATATATATAAATATATATATATAAATATATAAATATATATATTTATATATATATACATATCAAACACGATAGTGTTTGAATATATGGTTTAGTGGAAGTTTTAGTAATTTATAACGCTTTCACGCTCCGCCACTCACTTATTTTTCGACCAAATTTCAAACAATTATTGCAGTTTATAGATCATCATCTGGGCTATATTGTGAGAAAAAATACAATTTTCGTTCAGTAAAACAAAAGTTATAATGAATTTACTTGCATTAAAAATCATGAAAATATGTCAGGAAGTGAACGACGTTTTTTATGACTGGTTTCACTAACAACCACATGGAATCAGCGACTAATCATTCGAAAAGAGAAGTAACAAGTGAAACAGAGAGAATGAAAGCATAAAAAGGAGATAATTGGGAAATTTTATTGAAAGCTGACGAGTGCCGTATATTGTTATTACATGTGTGTTTATGGGGGAGAAAAATAAGACTGGAATTAAACAAAGAACAAGTAAACATTGGAATCCTGAAAAAAGTTATAGATTACAATAGAACAAGGCCGATGGCCATTAGTCGCGTGCTCTCGTGTAATGAATGAATGCGTGAATATAGGATTGACATGAAATTCTTTAAGATAAAGTAAAATGACCGAAAAAAAAGGGCTGAAATGACTTAAATAAATAAAAAGTAAATGACTTAGAATGACTTTAATGAACTTAAGGATGAATTGAATGACCTTAAGAATGAGTTGAATGCTTAAAAATAACTGGAATCCTTCACAAACAACTTGAATGATCTGGAGAATGACTTGAGTGGGTTTGAAACTGACTGGTTGTACAGTGTGTGAGCATTTTACATTAAAATAATGCAGAAAAGTGATTCACCACTTTATATCACAATAAGTACAGCATGTAGTAAGAACAGATACTACACTTTGATTTTGGCCAAAAGGCCAAGAAAAGCTGTATTTATTTATTCCCCCCACCGCGACAATTAGGCACAATGCCGATTTTTAATGTGAGGAGTGGAGGGGAAATGGGAACAAACTCCCCGGGGTGTAGAGGACCTGGATAGTGACAATTGGTATGAATGGTTCCCCCTACATTGATCACGGTCTTATATGTGGGTTGCCACATCATATGGTCTGCCGGAACAGATACTAAACTTTGATCTTGGCTAAAATGCCAAGAAAAGCTTAAAAAGCAAGAACAACATCTATTAAGAACATACCTTTGATCTTAACCAAAAAGGCCAAGCACAAAAGTGTTACGGACAGACCGACAGACCGACCGACAGACCGACTGACGGGCCGACGGAATGACTTATAGAGTCGTTTGCACGCGACTAAAAATTCGAGTATGAAAATTAATATGGTTAAGCTTAAACATGGAAAAGTAAATAACTATTTGTTTGAATTGGAAACGAAAAGAACAAAGAATTTATAACTTAAAATATTGCGGAATTAAGATTTTTTTAATGCAATTTATAACATTATACAATCAATTTTTAATGCTGCAATATTTTAAGTCATATTTGTTAAATATCTGTTTACTAAAACATCTTGTCTTTTTCTTTTTCAGTTTTAACAACTAGTTCTTTATTTTTCCATGCTTAAGCATTACCATATTACACTTCATGCTCCTATATATATATATATATATATATATATATATATATATATATATATACATATGTGTGTGTGTGTATACATATATATATATATATATATATATATATATATATATATATATATATATATATATATATATGGTGTTTTTTATATTTTTGTTTCATTTTTCCTCAGGAGATTTGCTAAGACAGAAACGCCTCCTCTATTCCAGTGGCAAAGATTTGCTCTTCATATATTAGTTCTTTTTAATCTCTTTAACACTGAGTACGTGAAGAATCTGAGAACATTTTTTGTCAGTAGAAAATAGAATTTGTTCTTTAGCGCAGAAGAAAATACCGCTAAGTTCGGCTTCTAATTAGGGCATAAAATGTCTTTAGGACAGTAAATGAGTATTTATTACGGTGCAGGGCGCTTTGAAGACTATTGTTTTGTGACGTTTTTACGACGGTCTATTTTTACGACTGTCTGTTTTCCGACGGTTAAAACTCTTTTTCGCAACGTTGGAGGGCAGTGGAAAAAGAGTTTTGTGTTAGGACATGACGAAACAGGAGCGTTGAGGACAGTTGAAGAGAGATCCTTGTTCGGAGCAGACGGTAATCTGAATTTATAATGCCTTCAAGGGGCCAAGGAATATTTATAAAAAAACACTGAAGTCTGATTTTTTCTTTATATATCAAATCGGGAAAAACGCACAGTTCTTGCTTCCACTGGTGTGATAAATTATGTGGTTACTGCCATATTTGTTTGATAATTGGAAGGGTACCTAATTAAGAAATTAATTCTATATGCTGCACACACGTAGGTTATCACCTTGAGAAATGCAATACTTGCAACCATTGTTCATCAAAATTTATAATTCGCCAAGAAATAGCTGGAAGAATATCGGTAAAATATGTAGAAAATAGAGAATAAGAGATATGTCTTCCGAGTATGCCCCTACAAAATCTACCACTTTCTCCATTCCCTTCTCATTTCTCCCGAATATCTTCAAATCATCAATGAACAGTAGATGATAGAGGCGTCTGCCACCAGATCTAACGTTATACCTCAGTGGTTATCTCTCTCTCTCTCTCTTCAAGAGGATGCTCAGTGGTATCATTATCATTACAAAATGAAGTGGAGGTAAGAAATGTCCTTGGAATATTACACATTTAATGTCAACCTGAATCAGCCCCTCTCAGTTTGCTGTCAGCATCGATTTTCATTGGGCCATACTTGTTTCCAAAAGCCTTATCACATTCCCAGCAAGATTCATTGTTACACGGATTTATGAATGAGGGACCATATCGCAAGCCTTTCCCCAATCGATCCATGCTACACAATTCCTCACAAGATGTTCATAAACTTTTTTCTGCAAAGATTCTAGTTAACAGTTTGCACATTAGTGGTAGGCATGTAATTGGCCTGAAATTGCTGGCAGCTGTTCACTTTGCATTACCCTTCCAAATCAATGTCGCCCTTCCAACTAGCCAATCAGGGGCATCTCCCGTGTGTACGCCCCTTTGCAGGGAGGCAGATATAGGAGAATAGAGGTATTGAACTGTTTTAACCAGAAACACATCACTCCATCTGGACCAGGTGCCTTCCAGTTTGTCATTCTTCGTATGCTAGCCTTCAGGTCATCAATGGTTATATCAACGTTCTCGATATATATATATATATATATATATAACTATATATATATATATATATATATATATATATATATATATATATATATATATATATATGTTGTTGTTTTTTCAAACGATAGATTCGGTTAATGATGGCTTAGTCTCGAAGCTATATTATAATCTAATTAGTAATTAGTTTGGACGTATATATAATATTTTTTTATTTATTATATATATATATATATATATATATATATATATATATATATATATATATATATATATATATATATATGTCTCTGCCTGAATAGATTTCGACGAAAACTTCTTGAATCAGAATTTTGCTCCATCGTTCAAGACAAATAATATAATAACATTGAATCTTTTTTATTACATCAACATGGACAGTGCGTTTCAGTTTTATCTCCGAGTACATGGCTCGAGTATTGCTTTTTGTTTTAGTAGAATGTATTAAAAAATTTAACCAAATTTTTTAGCATTAATAATTATCTAGATTGTTTCATTGTGTTACATAGTTCAATAAAAATAGTACACACAGATTGTACGAGACAATAATTAGTTTACGGCATCAGCTCAGCACCTCCTTTGAACTTTTGCAGCCATTTCTTTTCAACATAAAAGACCGCTTATATCCGGGTCAATTGGTGTAAAGTCCCGCATTCTTTACATTGAATCTATTTGCGTGTTTGCAACCAAACGCATGTTTTTTTTTCTTTCAGCAGTTGTTAGATTTTTAAAAAGCAAATTATTCTGAAATTTATTGCTTTTAAAGCAGGTTTTCCTTTTTAATTTTATTTGGCTAGTTTCTAAGCGAACCGTTAAGGAATAAATAAATAGAATATTACAAATAATAATAATAATAATAATAATAATAATAATAATAATGATAATTGATAATAATAATAATAATAATAATAATAATAATGATGATGATGATGATTATTATTATTATTATTATTACTACTACTACTACTACTACTACTATAAGTCAGAAGGAAATATATTACATGTAATCCAATAGCTTTTGAACGTTTGCTGCTTTTTCAACCAGTGAACCTCTGGTGTTACCTGAAAGCTGATTGACAACAAGTCTCCTCAGAGTCTCCTCAGATTACTAGTACTCTCCACCTCTTTCGATAACATTTACAAAAGAATTTGAGTGGGACTAAACATCAGCTTACTTCCCCATTGTCAAATAGAGTCTGGACAGTGCTCTATGTTCGGTCTTTATACTCCCTTGATTCTTCTCTGGTACTGGTGCCATATTTTTGGAGGTATTATTATTATTATTATTATCATTATTATTATTATTATTATTATTATTATTATTATTGGCTCACATGTAGCTTTCACACAAGTCAATAAACGATCTGATTGGAAACCTGCGGTGTTCTTTGGAGGCTTAGTGACTATAAGTCTCCCCAGACGTCCAGTTCTCTCCACTTCTTCGATAGCATTTGCAAATGAATTTGCATCATCGCACCATTATTTTACCATTGATTTCTCGACGGCAGTGGTCATTGGTTTATACTGGAATTTGAGTTTTCTTTGCACGTGTCCAACTCGATCTGGCTGCGCCTCTCCTTTGTCTTTCAGTCCTTCTTGGCCCTTCTCAGCTCTTTGGTGTCACTTTTTTATTGGGAGGAGCGGTGGTGAAACTATGGGGGGATGCATGATATGACACTTATTTGTTATTGTTATTATTATTATTATTATTATTATTATTATTATTATTATTATTATTATTATTATATTGAATGTTTTCATTCAATATTTTAAAAAATAAAAACGATGACACTTTGTATTTTTTACTCCAAAAATTAAAAAAAAACTATGAAAACAGAAGTTGTAACCATAAAATGGAGCTCTCTTTTGTGCCCTAGAATATATTTTTTCAATTATGAATAAAATTTTCTCTAACCAACAAAGCTCACTGCGCACGGTCATCCGACCTTAAGAGCTGTTCGAAAAGTAAAGCCTCCTATCTAACTAAGAATGATTGGATGGGATCAATATAAAACTCTCTGTACTACATCGTTATATAAACTATTTAGAGCGATTCATCAGTTGGCTGGACTGGCAGCTTATCGGGAGATCTTTGTACGTCAATTATGAATGTTTTTTTTATGCGAAATCAATTGTTGTTTTTTACTTCAGCAACTTTGTTCTAATTGGGAAAATGTGTTAATTTCATTATTAATCAAACGTTATCTTTCAATACAATTACTTTTTCTCCTTTACTATTATAATAAAATAATAAATAACATTTTGTTATTCTATTTCTCCACAGTTCAAATAAATGATCTCTTCCTGGTATTATGCACACACACCCACACACATACACACACATACACATACACGCACACACACACTAACACACACGCACACACATACATACACACACACACACACATATATACAAATATATGTATGTATGTATGTATATATATTCAGAAAATTGTCAGACACATCTGTTAACGATAATTCTGGTTTTAATGAAATATACAATAGTTCCCCCCTTAAAAGTAATGTGTAGATGTGGTGACATTGATTGCTCAAGCTATACACTATTAGAGTATTGCAAAAAAAAACGTGTATATATATATAATATTTTGATTGAATAAAGGCCTTTCCTGACAAAAATACTGTAGGAGTGCAACAGAATATGCCACATACAAATTTATTATGTCTAGTTTATACGCCAGCAGAGTACAAAATAGACTTCGTAGCTTAGTGGATGATGCCCTTTTCTCTAACCTGCAACCTCTCTCCAACAGAAGAGACGTTGCGAGCCTATCCTTGTTTTATCGTTATTTCCATGTCAGGTGCTCGTCTGAACTCCAATCTTTGGTCCCCCCTCGCCAACACGAAAAACACCCGTCTAGCTGAATCCACTGTGAAAAATTTTCCCCACTCTTTATCTGTGCCTAAATCAAAACGCGGATCCCATGAACAAAGCTTCTTTCTTAGAACTGCACGCCTGTGGAACTATGTTCCGTCTGCCTGCTTCCCACTTTACTACAACTTGGATGTGTTCAAGTCCAACGTTAACAAATTCCTAATGACCCCCCCCTTAAGTAAACACTTCATCAAATCTCCACACTAACGTAATTTACTTGCAATAACCCTTATCCCTGTATGGCTTCCGGGCCTTGATAAGTGGTGACCACTGTGTAAAAAAAATTATAACTTTAGAACAACATTTGAAATACATTTACTCGTTATAATAAAATCCTACATTACATCCTAGGAGCAATATTATCACAATAGCACTATATTTAAACGAAATAGTACCTGTTTTCCACTCTAAATGTAATATCCTCTTACCGCCCCAGTCAAGACAGGGAAGAAATTTACATATACTTACTATATTGTCCTGGCACTCTTCGTACTTTGATTATACACTCATAGACATACAATTAATTTTTCATTTCCCTTATCGAAAATGATAATTTCTCTCTTGGAAAATTCCGGCAATTTTAATTGGCTCAGAGCTAAAAAGTCGATTATTCAGGGTAACCCACTTTATTAGAAGAGAGAACTGGTTAGACCATTAAAAATATAGTGTCTCTCTCTACACGAAACAATAGTTTTATGAATATTAGACCGAATACAAAAAAATATTAACCACGAATAAACATGTATTTGCGTTCTAATTCCCTAACGGTTTACTACACACACACTATCTCCACGCAACTACAATCTACTCTGCAATAAACAATGAGTGAAACAAAAAGATATGAGACTTTAGATAGACTTGTTTTTGCTTCCAAATCACCTTAACAAAACTTCAAGAATCCTTTTTTTTTTCTTTTACTTTGTTTAATAGCGGGTTGTTTTCTTTTTTTACACATTTTATTTAGAGTTTTCTATATCTATGCACACATTAACATCGTGCAGATACACGCCCCCAATAAAGCAAACACGCCCCCTATCTTTAAAATACCATCTTCTTTTTCTTTTGTTCTTAGAGCATACATTTGAACATCGGGCTCCGAGTTATGAATTTATCATATTTTTACTAGAATATCTTGTCCTTTTTCATTTCCAAATTAAACAACTAGTGATGTACTTTTCCATGTTTAAGCTTAATCATATTACTTTTCATGCTTGCATTTTTCTATTGGAATCCTTGATTTTTCCAGTTTTCCAGTAACTTCATTTGTTCTTTGTTTAATTTCAGGCTTATTTTTTGGCCTCCATAAAACATAAACCTAACATACACATATATATTCATAATGTACGGCACTCGTCTGCTTTTAATAAAATCCCACAATAATCTTCATTTAATCCTTTCAATTCTTTCTTTTATACTTGTTACTGCGCTTTTTTCGAGAGTTGTGAATTAGTAGCCACAGTAGTCGCTGAAGCGAGGTGGTTGCTATGGTAACTAGTCATAAAAAACGTCGCTCACCTCCTTGCGTTTTTTTACAATTTTGAACATTAGTAAATTCATCATAACTGTTGTTTCTTGAACACAATTTGTGTTTTCCTACAATATAGCTGAGAAAATGATTTATAAACTAAATTTTGAAATTGGGTCGAAAAATGCGTGTGCAGTATATATATATATATATATATATATATATATATATATATATATATATATATATATATATATATAAGTTTTATTTTCTGTTTCGATTCAAGCATACGCACCCAAGTTTATTTAATTTTTTTGAAAAAATCCAGAAGTCGAAAGAATATTAACTCTATAATAATATATACGGAATCTGCAAGAATTAAAACATCATATTTAAGCGTATATTACGACCGGAATACGCCGGGCGTCTCTGCTAGCTTAGATAGATGAATTTGCAGTTTTAGCAGAATAACAACAATAATATCAGAGTTTCTCAATTTACGCTGACCGTCTACAGAATGGCAACATCATTACATAAGATATATCAATGAGTAACCTGTTGAATTTCTACAAGTTCTACAAGTCTATATATTAATAAGATAACGTGTGCATTATTTTGTGTGTTACGCTTACATTTTTTTATTTTGAGTGACTGTCGTTTATTTGTTAGGATCTTTCATTTCTTGTAATTTCATTATGAATGTTTCATAAGTTTTGGTTTCGGTTTCAAGTATGTCAGAATGAATCCATGTTGCATAGTAAAGAGTCTGCTATGGAATTTTCACAAGCCCAGCTGGTAATAATACTCAAATAAGACCAACAATACTAATAATACAAATTCTACTACTACTACTACTACTACTACTACTACTACTACTAATAATAATAATAATAATAATAATAATAATATACTTATCATGTTTATGTATGACAGAGAGAAAACTAACAGGCAATCTAATATTGCTGTTTTGAAAAAAGGACTACTGAAAGCAAAATTATGGATGTCTCTTGCCCAAGCAACATCAACTAAGAGGGCTAAAAGAATTAGAAACTACGTACCGGCCTGGGTTTGGGGTGGGATTACTTCGTTGTTGAATAAGAAGGATTTCACCAATTATAATTAGGGCAGTAGTCCTCATTTCAGATAATTTTTAGAAAAAGATGAACTTCTTGGAAATCAAGTACGACATCGCTATACTCCAGAAGTCACTTCTGCTTGACAAAGTAAGCACCTTACGCCAAAAGCTTTCAATCTAATCGAGACTTTGACTAAGCTCACGAGCATTAGTGTAAAATGCCGCGCTTAAGAATAAAAAAAAAACATACGGTTTAAATATGTCAACGCACTGATAGTTAACAGAGGTGATGGTGATGATGATGATGATGTTAACAACCACAATAATAACAATAATAATAACATTAATAATAACAATA
>NC_136507.1:38259242-38344242 GCF_053919585.1 Euprymna scolopes | reverse complement strand
GTTGGAAACTGGGTCGATTTTTATTTCCTATAACAGCTAAAGGGAGATAATTCAGGTCGTTTGATATTTTTGGATCATAGATTACTAGAAGACGTCTATGATTTTATAATTAATTTAATCAGACAGATCCAGAGCGCGCTACAATGACTTATTTAACAAATTAAGGATATAAATTATGTTCTTAATCTTACAAAAAAATTTTTTACCCATGGGTATAACCCACGTCTGTTATCAATCACTTATGCTGCTCATGTCTTATAATTCGTGTCTTGTATTCTTGGGTATCTAAATAAGATAGTATATATCCTCTAATTATTATCCTGGCAGCAAAACCACCTAATAGCTACAAATGTGTTTCACGCACATGAAAAGATGTCTACTCCTGCATTTATGGGTAAAAACATTTAGAGCAGGGAGTAAAGTAAGAGAATATGTAAATCAGCATAGATTCTACCAACTTAAGATGTCAGATGACAAAAGCAATTCAGCCCCTTAATTGCTAATTTAAATTTTAATAAAAACTAGTGTAATTGTTAAGTTGTTTATTTGATTTAAAGAGGGTATCACTTATTTCACCTGAATACTGCTACAACTGAATGCATAAATGCTCACCGTTAAGGAGAAAAATTCCAGCTTTCTTCCTTATTTATATTTCTTGCCCCGTTTAGAATAATAGAAACTATATTCGCGTGTTTTTATTCTTTTGAACATTTTCAAAGTTTCCCTTATTGGTATGTGTTTGTTCTAGGTCCAACTGCCATGTTATACGAGATTACACAGCTAGGTTTGTAGTTACTACTATTGGTACTATTATATTCAATTTTTCCGTTGAATCCCTATCTCATCATTGTAGTATCCCTTGTTTTTTTTTTTCAAAAAGACTCTCATTTTTAGAAAGTTCTGAAACTCTTTTAGAAATATAGACATAAAAACTAAAGAAATATTTTTATAAAAAAATAATTATTGGGAAATAAAGAAACAGCGAGATCTAATTTAGATACTCAAGAAATAGGATATATAAAAAGAAATTTAAATGACTTAAGGTTTTCTTTGAAAACTTCTCATGACTCGGTTTCTAAATATGAATACGAAATTTAGGTGATATATTAATATATAAATTGGCTTTTCCTTATCCATAACAAAGGTAAATGTTTCTCACATGCTTTTCGCGTTAAGGGAATTATCCTTTTTTCCCTTTCTCTTACAAAATGCTCTATTGTCAAAAGTGTGTTTATTTATAAAGTCTAAAAAAATGCTGGTTTTGGAAATTTTTCAAACGATATAATGTTTGAAATTGTTCGACTGGACATGGAAACGATTGTAACGTAAAATGAAATATACTTTTTGTTGCGATCCACCCCTTTTTGAAGTCTTGATTTTGCTTTCACAGTATATATATATATATATATATATATATATATATAAATATATATATATATATATAAATATATATATATTTTTTTGAAGTCTTGATTTTGCTTTCGCAGTATATATATATATATATATATATATATATATATATATATATATATATGTATATATATATATATATATATATATATATATATATACTGTGAAAGCATAATCAAGACTTAAAAAAGGGTGTGGATCGCAAATTCCGCGTTTCCTCCACTCTAGGACTCTCGGGTGATACGCGGAATAGTCAGTGTAGATTAATCGCCATATACTTTTTTATTACTTACTAACTAGCTCTACCTACGTATTGAGCACTTATGAAGTAAATACTTAAAGTTTACGCATAAATCTATACTTTCGTATATTAATTTTGTATGAGTAAATTAAGTAGTTATATATATATATATATATATATATATATATATATATATATATATATATATATATATGCGTGTATTATTTGCGTATAATATTTCAAATGTATTATTTTTCTTACAGAAAATAATATTATTACAATTTTTTAAATTCATTTTGTATATCAATCAATTCTTATTTAGATGGGATAATACTTATAGAATATTACTGCCAGTAATATCTTGTAAGACTTATAATCATAAATTTCCATACCAGTTGATTGTTAGATAATATGCGTGTATATAAACACCAACATATCTCTACACACGTATACGAGCGGCGGAGGATGTTTATTTACATAGACATTCGGACAGATTAATTGCGGCCACCGCTTCCGTAGGCAGGGGGTAGAACTGCCGACTTTCATCACGACTGTTCTAGGTTCGATCCTCGGCTTGGGATAGGTGTTAGTCTAGCGACACTGATGAGTTGTGAAAAAAACGAAACAGATCTGTATGTCGATGACTAAAATATATTTTATAAAAAAAACCCTCTTGGGTTGAGCACTATCGTAAATAATCTCACTCGCCACTTAATTTAGCTGAAAAAATGCGAAGCTCGCGGTTTGTTTACAAACAAACGTTTGAGCCCTTTACGAGCGGCGGACGGATGTTTATTTAAATAGACATTCGGACAGATTAATTGCGGCCACCGCTTCCGTAGTCAGGGGGTAGAACTGCCGAATTTCATCACGACGGTTCTAGGTTCGATCCTCGGTTTGGGATAGGTGTTAGTCTAGCGGCACTGATGAGTTGTGAAACAACGAAACAGATCTGTATGTCGATGACTAAAATATATTATATATATATATATATATTTATATTTATATATATATATATCATTCATCCTATATATCTCCTCTATATTTTATACATATGTGTGCATATTTATTGTGAAACTTTTAGTATGTCATATATATATATATATATATATATATATATATATATATATATATATATATATATATATATATATATGAACTCAAATGCTCTTATAACGATTTATCTAACCAACTTTCCGGTTTACGACATCCCGTTTCTGAAATATTAACGTTATTATTTCGAAATTATTATTTAACATTGGAAGAGGAGGGTTTGAAATAAGTTCAACGGGATACGGGAATGAACGATGTAAAAAAAAAAAGCAGACAGTATTAACAATTGTCTGTTGGATACTTTAACAGCGAAAAAAAAAGAACAATTGGGACGCTTAAATATTTACGTTATCATTTCGAAAATATTATTTAACATGGGAAAAGTGGGGCTTAAAATAAAATAAAAACTAAAGAAGGATTGGGACGCTGAAATATTCACGCTATTATTTCGAAATTATTATTTTACATGGGAATTGTGGGGTTTAAAATAAATGTCCCTTAATACAGAAATGAACGACGTTAAAAAAAAGCAGATATGTCACAATTTGAATTTTACTATAATAAGTATTATAGAATCTGTTCAGTGCACATTAGCCTATAAGCATAGCCAACCAATTATAATTCAGTAACTGCAATGTCAAAATTATTCAATTATAATAAACAGAACGACTCATAGAAATCTATCTATATTCTTTTTTTCATTTTACTATACTTTCATGGAAATGTTTCTGTTATGTCAAAAAAACTGTTTTCTTTACGTCACAAGTGTCACCCTCATATATGAATTACAAAGCTAATATAACATACTGACCCAACGGGTCACGGTTAGTCTATTATATATATATATATATATATATATATATATATATATATATATATATATGCCTATCAATCTGCGTATATATATCATTTGCATGTTTAATATATAGAAAATAATGTGAGTATTTGTTATTGAATATTGTGTTTATGTTTTATATAAATTAAATAATCTGATTTATAGATAGCGAATATATATATATATATATATACAAGTATAAACAAATATATATATATAGAGAGAGAGAGTAAGAGAGAGACCGAGAGATACGTGTGTGTGTGTGTGTGTGTGTGTGTGTGTGTGTGTGTGTGTGTGTGTGTGTGTGTGTGTTAGCGTATCAGAGGAAGTGCGGAAAGCCTGTTAATACAAGGCTACAAACCATTGCATTTAAAGCTGTTAAATGACATACTCTGCTCTTCAATTAAATGCTTATGCGATGTTTTGGGACTTTGCCATTCCGTCGACTATGTTCTGGGCATGAATGCAGCGATCGTAAATACGCCACAGCATGCGTATATGACATTAGCCATTACACAGGAAACATGTCATGCGAGTATTTTATCGTTTGACAAGTTGGCGACCAAGTTCGTACATTAAGCCTGTCATGCGCTGTTTTACCGTTGATAAAATTATTAACAAAACATGAGACGTGTGACGCGACATAATAAATGTCATTGATTTATTCAATATTAAATTGAGAGAAAATATGACCATCGAAATTGATTCATAAGAAAGCGGAATATTGTATATTATTTTATCTTTCTATGTAAAGGTATTATTAATATAGTTATAGCTGTTTAAGATTTGCATTTGTGTGTGCGTCGGTAATTATTATGTTCATTTGTTTTAGTACATATGTGTTAACGAGATGTAATGGTCTTCTTTTTTTGGATTTTTCTTACTGTTTTAGTAAACAGCCAGAGAATTGCTGAAGTGCTTATCGAATCAGAGGGGCAGAAAAAGCGACGACATATTAAATTGGTTTTAATTGCTTATAGTTGAAAATTAACCTTAAATATAAAAGGGAAACGGAAAAATGTGTCAAGTAATAATAATTAAGAATAACATTGGCTCTGAGATAGTTTAATGTAATGTGAGGGTTGTTAAAGTTTGTTAGGTTAGATTATTTTATTTGATTAGAATTTAGAAAAACTGTTTGATTTTTTTTACCTTTTCGTATGATCTGATGCAGTACTGATATGCAATATTTTTTTACTTACGGGTGAATAGACTAATAATGTTACGTTATTTTTTTTATTGTTGAAAAAAGCCATATTTTTATAAGTTTAAACTTACAGTGAGTGTTCTATCTGCTTAAGTTTCATTCAGATGTCACGTTACGTTACACTTTATATTAGTAATTTATAAATAAATAAAAAACTAAAAAGAAATAATAAAATATCCTTGTCGACATTTTTCTCTTTTTTACATGTGTTCTTTACTTTAGGCATTACATCAAATGTCTCCCCTTGCCACACGTTGTTTTTACCTGACCGCGCTTCTCCTACATCCGAACGCATGCCGGCTGCAGCCAGCCATTTCTCACATTCGCTTTACACGTCAATTTGCCAGGACGTCGTTTTTTTTCTATTCGAGCACGTGCTGTCCTTTTTGTATTATTTTTTTCTTCTCGCGCGCACAGCCTCATTTGCATATGCGTATTTCCCGGCTATTGCTGCTGCTGCTGCTGCTTAAATAACCGCAAGCCATTTCCCCACGCGTTCATATGAACTGTGTTACAAAAGCTCCGCCCTCTGCTTTTGACGCCATTGCGTTTTCGGCAGACGTTTTTTTTTTTTCCAGATGTTTACAAAATTCTCCATCAGTAGAAATTGATTCCTGAGTAATACTGTATCCGTTCACCTGTTACATCCTGTTTTTCTGTTTTACTTTTGGTCACTCAGTATTAATCATCCTTAAGTATACTAGCTTAAACAATCTCTGCTAATTAATTCTTTTTGTCTCAAATTATTATGTAATTACGCAGTAGGTCTTGCATATACAATGCTCAATGCCCATCATTTCATTGTATAATATGGTACACGCAATTGCTCCTAATAGTGATATTCAAAATTTACAGATGGGCTTGTATAGGTATTTATACACTTTATGTTACAATGTTTTATATAACCTGCCCAATAGAACCGGCAGTAGAAAATTACACCCGGATGAACAGGGCGACTGAGCCATACATAGAATACGGGTTATCTAAGTTCGGTAATTTTGAGGCGAGATATCTGTTCGTATTCTGTTTATATGTCAGCATGTTAATACGGTCAAGACAAAAAAAAATGTTCGAACATTAGTTTCAAATATTCACAAAAGCTGAGATGAACACTTATCGTCGAAATATGCCATGTTTTTTTCATTAGTACCATGAACCCATCATTTTAAGCATGCAAACGATATTAATCGTATTGCTATCTTCGTAAATGGGAATAACTCATACGCGGACAGAGAGGAAAAGCACATTGAATTACACCCCTTTTCTAGGATACTTCGATTTGCCAGTGTTACAAAAATGTCTATGTTTGGTAAAAAAACAACCGATAGTTTGAAATTAAGCTTGAATTTTTCTTCAGGTGTATAGTGTTATGCTAGATAAATAGTATCGTCTGACAATAATTGATTACGCCTGGAGTATGTATATTGATTGGTGTATATACATATCATGCTAGTCGAAGAACATAGACTTGCATAACTTGGAAAGCAAGCACAGGAATGCAGTATTGCGGAGAATAGTATAGTGGATCTAGCTTTGAAAACAATATACTAACTAATAGGTTAAGCTTATTCGAACTATTCGGATTATCTGGGATACTGTTCTTATATCGAGTCTTATTTATACAAGGTTTCAGTCGATGTAATCTCCGACCTAAAGATGGATTAAGTTTAACGCAAGAATTTTTCTGTATAAAACCAAGAATGTTCCTGTCTAATTTGAGGATCTTTCTTTTGAACTCGGGAATCTGAACGGAATTTTTGAGAGACTCTTTAATTTTATGCACTAGATTAATATGATCCCGCTCTGTAGGTCATGGCGTGTTAGAAGTCATGAGGAATTCGAAAGTTTATGTTTTGTTCGACCGCACTAAGGATTGAACCATCAATCCTCAGGAATAACATTTTATAACTGAAGGTACCCATGCACTCATCGCATGACGTCGCCTGTCGATGCCTTAAAATGATACTCAAGATAAGAACAGTAACCCAAAGAATAAATTCTATGCTCATTTACAAAATTCAGAATCGTAATTTTAGGAACATTTTCGAACTGCATTCAAAGGTACATAAGGCTTCTATCCGATTATGTCTGAAGTAAAGAGAACATGCTTCTCGCCTGTATATAATTAATGGTTCTATTTGAAATTCAGTGTAGATTCTCGAGTAAAACAATATAGACCTTAAGAAGATCGAAGGTTCCATCGAGCAATATATTGTAAGAATAGCACAAAAGATGAACACGGTAGTCTTAAATGATATTAATTACAATTGTTTATGTAAAGAGTGTGATATAAGAAGTGCACCTGTTACATGCTTGAAAATATGAAGAGAAAATTGTAGAAATCGATCAAGTAATTGCCACCGATTTGAAAAAAATATCCGTTTTCTAATGTAATGTGTTATAACATTATTCGACATCCACTTATCTTGAGACATAAGCCTTACAAAGTATATACTTCTACAAGTACGTTTGCTTTTATATTTCGGCACCTGAAGATATAACATCGCATCAGTTTTAATTGTTTTGGCCATTTGCCTAAGCACATTTGAATAATAGCTTAAACTGAGATTTACAATTACTTTAGGGCGATTAGCGCAGGTAGTATTGATTTAAAACAGTTGACCAGGCACACAGCCAAATGCATTGACTAAAGACATTCTGCATCAGTTGAAAGGAAGGACTTGCCAAGAATATTTGTATTTCCAAACAGTGAATTATTTCAATGAGTTTAAACTTTGCTTAAAGAAACCACAACTTTTAAAATGAATATATTGTAGTTCATTAATATACAAGATCATTAATAATTGTCAGCATTCCTCTTAATTAAAGGGTAATTAGACCAGTCATGTATTTTTGATACCACATATCTTAACTTATAGTAAACTTTAATTTAACTAAATGGTAAGTTTTAATCAAAGATACATGTAGATAATATATTAAGTAGAATTTAATGATTTCACTATATGAACTTGAATGCAGTATGCATACAAAAAAAAGTATTTCCACCCAGCACAAATTTAAATGTGGCTGAAAATATATAATATATTTGTGCTTAGCATGTAATAAATGTACACCGCCCCATATATATATATTGTTTTAACAAAATCAAGGCATCCAAGAATGGATTAATAGCAACAATGCCTTTTCTACAATACTTTAATGTTGAGTGTTCTTACGAACTGCAAGCACTTGTGCCTCCTCGACCTGACTACCCCCGACAAACCCGGCAAGCAACTAAGGTCCATCCCTTTACAGTACAGACCCCTAGGTGTAAGAAAGTCTTTTACTCCAATAGTTTCTTCCCCCGAACTGCAAGTCTTTGGAACTCCCTTCCGGGATTCTGCTTTCCCAACTGTACTGATATGCAGAAGTTCAAGAGTAATTCTATACATTAGAAATGTTAATGCCTTTGTCGTATTCTAAGATTCTGATAAATTCCTAATATTTTGTTATGATTGCTTTATTATTTAATCATCACCGTTTAATTCTAGGCTAACCTTTTCAAATTATAAGTTTGTAATGCACATTTTTACCGGGATTTCGATTTACTTCCAAAGTTTTAACCTAAGTTTGCCTCAAGGCCATAATTTTCTGAGGTTGCTGATGGCTCTATTTTGTCTCATGTATATAATATCAATTCAGAATTTTAGTTATTACATACGTATCTAGTAATACACATGTCATATTAATAAGTATTCTATTCATAAATATATTATTTAGCTCAACTACGTTTTACTCCAATAAAAGTGGAGATCCACCTTGGATTTTGAATTTAACAAAACAAAAAAAATATTTAACTCGGCGACGCGTTGCTGTGAACCACTTTGTTAACATGGAACACATTCCGCAAGAAAAAATGCAGTTTGTATTGTTTATTTACCAAATTATCAAATATTTTCTGCAATTTTTTCTTTAAAAAAAAATCCATTTTTACCATAAATTGTTTTTTGCAGGAAAACATGATTTTTTTTTCTAAAGAACATTGGCAGTAAACGTTTCTTTTTGCAAACGGAATTGTTATTATGAAAATAAAAGATGAATGCGTTATATCAAAATAGTAATGTGATAGCAAGGAAAAAAAATTTCAAGAGAATGTACAAATTATTTTTTTGTAAAAATATGCTAAGAAAATAAACAGAAAGATTACTCCCACGATTAATTAATTTATTTATTTATTATGCGAAAAAATTAAATAAAATGTTGATTTAGTGATTCAACATTTAAACAACACTCGGTTTAATCCGGTGGAACTTATGGAATCAAGAGGGGGTAAAATTCTGCATGAGTACCATTCTATTTAATTTTGTATTGTATTCAACTTTTAAAGTGGGCTACCAGCGATTGCAAAGTAGCAAATCTAATGAAAAAAAAAATTCAACACTAAAATAATTTTAATAAGTACTCAGCTTCTAATAAAAATCCTAGTAAATCAATCCCCCTTATTTGTTTGGTTGTTGTAAAAATGGAAGGGAAACTTAAATTTCGTTCCGTTGTATTTTCTTAATTAACCCATAATTTAAAATGTATAATGATTGCCGTTCAAAATAAATAAATAAATAAATAAATAAATAAATAACAAAAAAACACTTCCCCCTTAAAAAAAGGAAAAAAATCAATCATTTAGAATAATTTGTTGTTGACCTTTCAAAGTTGCTTTAATGAAAAATAACGTTTTTAATTATTTATTTGTTTAAATAAAAAAAGAAAACTATTTTATACAAATCCAATGTTGCTTACCAAATTGATTTATTAAACTTTTAAATGTTTTACGCAAACTTTTTAATGATTCTTTTTCCAATTATATAGTTGCTTTAATCTCCAAAAAACTTTTCGGCATATTTATTTGTCTGAAAAAAAAAGAAACTATTATATTAAAATCCGATGTTGCTCATTCATTACGAAATTGTTGTATTAAAAATCTAATTTTTTAATGCAAATTTTTCACTAAATGTTTGTCCAAATATATTTTGATAATTTTTTATGCAATAAATGTTTGTCCAATTATATTTTGATAAATTTTTATACAATAAATTTGTTGGTTTTGTTTTGGTTATGAAATGGTGCTCGCGCCTATTAAATCCTGATAAATATGTTATATGATTGTCTAATTTTAATAACCAAATATTTTCCATGTAAAAATTTCCAGTTCTCCTTTATGAAAGCGACACATTTCCAATTAAAGTGCTCCATGAATAGAGACCCCAAACCTGTTAAGAAATGTTTTCGGAATAGACAACCCGTAACGGTGTCAGCACACCAGGAAACCTATCGAAATTTGCTTGTTGAATCTGAACGATGGTTTTGCCGTAATGTAATAATGTACAGGCACATCATTCTATGCCGAAATTCCTAAGCTCCTTTAACACTAATTAATTTAGGTGACTTGAATAGGACATTGAAGATTAAGGACCAAACGTAATTTCCCCCAGGTAAGAAAGCGTTTGTACACTTGAGGGAAAGAAAGTGATGAGAATTTTTTCAGTGCGAGCTTACAAATTCAGTTAATTTTTGAAGTTAAGTAAATGCAATGTACAAATACATTTCAAGAGAAATCCTAGTATTCTTTATATAATTTGCAAATAATTAGTAAAGTCAACTCATAATCTAATGCAGTAAATATTACCAAAAAGAAAACACCTTGTTTGTGCTAAAAATAGCGTCAGTAGTGAAATTCATTTTGGTATGAGTTATATCGTAACAATGTTTACAACCGCAATGGTATCTGAAAAATGGGAACATGAAAAGAAACGAAACGAAAACATACGAAACGCAGTAAACTTGAACGTCGGTTTTTAGAGATGCATATAGAAATGCATTGTTCATATTTTTTAATATAGTAATTCTCAATGTGAGTCGGTAAATATGTTAAAGCACACCTAAATTGACTAATCGAGCTTAATTTGTTCGTAATCGCTGTAAGTGACAAATTGGCATCTTACATTTTGTAGTGCGTTAACCGGAAAATTAATATGTAAAGCAGTAATCGGAAAAAATAAACAGAAAAAGAAAGCAGCGAACGAAACGAAACGGAATGTTAAGGAAATGATATATTATATGGTGATGAAAGGAAAAGAAAAGAAGAGAAACGTTTTTTTTTATCCTAGTGTAACAATATTTCGAAATAAATTGTAAATAAGCAATGTATGATTTTGTGTCGTGCGTTCCCGTAGTAGCATTTCAATTTTTGTATGTAACTACTAAACCCCTAACCGGCGTGCGTTTGTATTAGTTCCTCATGAAGACGAAGCGGCGGTGAAAAGGGGGAGCAGGTAGAGGAGGAATTAAATGGAGATAAAAGATTTTACACTTTCCATTGATTCTTACAGCTTTTTGCATTGAACGCTCAACAGAAAAAAATATAGGAATGTACAAATATCGAGCAACTGCAGAGGTAATAGGCTTATAGCACACCTCAGATAATGTGCTGCAGTTTGTGCATATTAAATTTGCATGAAATGTATTGAGTGTTAATCCTATCAACGTCAAACTCAGAGGGGGGAAATGACTTCATTTTATTTATATAGAAAAGAGAAAGCAGAAGAAGAAAGAAGAAGAGAAGAAGAGATACGCAAGGATTTTTCAAGTTTTACTGATCTAAAAACCGTATCTATTAGTCTCCATTCTTTATTATTAACATTGTTTTTCTAGTTTTGAATTTATATTATATCTTTGTTGAGCTGTTGTATTGATCTTAAATCAGTATCTACTATACCACCATCCTTATTTCTAATTTTATGTTTCTAGTTTTGATATTATATTGCTATTCTTTGTTAACCTGTTTTATTGATCTAGATTGAGATGTAGGTAAAATATTTTCTCACAGTTTTCCTTAAAAAGGAAATGGATTCCATGTTGATCATTGCAAAAGTTTTTTTTTTCAAAATGTCTGATGAGAGGCTTTTCTTATGAACATTTCTGAACGATATAGGGTTTTAATTCGCCCGATTGGTCTTTAAAAATGTAACGAACGATGAAATACAATGATTGTTGCTTTTAATCCATTCTTTGATGTCTTGATTTTGTTAAAACAATATATGAATGCTCAATTACGAAATATTGTAATTTTGAAGCTAGGGTATCACTGAAAACTTGGGTATCACGACTTCAAATGTAGTTCATACAACACAAACCTCTTTGACTTAGGATGTTGGCAACCTCTATGTAGTCCTTTCTGTAAGTATATGATTTCTTTCTTGAAAGAATTCCAACAAGAAAAATACGGGGGAAACAAACTAACAATAGTATGTTTTCATGTATACGATATTAATATACGATGATGACGGGGAAGGTCATAAATTGAACTTCATAGATAATAACGATGTCGGAAAGAAAGGGTGGCAACATCTCTCTTGTGTGAAAAATCTAGTAGAGAGAACGGGACAATTTTGTACTTGTCAAAAGCATTTCCATCAAGATATGACAGCTCTACTCTATGAAAATATTGCTATTTTTTCTTGCTACGTTATATTCGATAATGTATGCTATTTTTTACCAGAGAGCCCTAGTATACAATAGACTAGTCACGAAGCCGTTTTGGTATTACCTTTAAATACGCCACTAAGACAATTTCGCAATGAGGTGTGTGCATTATTTTCTCTTTAATTCTCTGCGTTGTGCGTAATTATTTCTGATACATTTTGTTAGAGAATGGGTAGAGAGAGAGAGAGAGAGTGAGAGAGAGGGGGATAGGTGAATTATAGTGTAGACACGTTGACCGGAAGTAAAAGATCAGCTGATTTGATTGCGTGTGAGTCATGTGATAAGATCAGCTGAATCGTTGAGATTTGATTTCGACTCGGAAGACAACGGACGGCTTCCCGTTGCCTCCTCCTCTTCACTGGGGGGGACGAACGCTGACGTGTGTAGAAGAAGAACCCACACAGGCATATTTCACTTTCCACCTTCTGCAGGACATCTGGGAAAAGTGAAATAAACTATAGAACTAATTCCTTGTCTTGGAGTGATTGACTCTTCATCTAAAAACAGGTATCAAGTCTCCCTCCAGGACGAGAAATTCCAGATGGTCCAACATCGAAGAAGCAGAGGTCGGTTCTTAAAATACATGTCACTCACACACGATCCCCTTTATGATACAACATAAATATATAATATAACACGTCATCTTTCTAATCCATTATTAGAGATGACGCAACAAACACTCAACCCTGTATTATATACGGCAATACAACACTTTCTTCTAAATCGTTCTCCGGTTTATTAAAACGACAACTGTGATAAAGAATTGGTTCAGTGAAGACGCTAGAGAAAAATAAACTCGCAAGAAGTAATATAGTTTTACATTAAAATTAGCATACATTCTTTCTCGCTTAAACGCCATATGTATTATTAAATATTAATGCGTAGATCTACTCACATATTGAGCACTGTTGAAGTAAGTGATGAAAAGAGTAACACATATAACTCTAGTCGCCTTTGCAATAATCTTCTCCAGCTTCAATGCTCTTGTTCTCCTACTTGAATAACTTTTGAAAGCTTTTGACAGTTCTCTTGTGAGAGCGTGTTAATGATACACGTTACAGCCTCTTCCATCTCTCTAATTGTCTCATAACAACACTCTCTTTGGGTTTCCCTGAGTTTAACGAAAAACTAAATGTCACAGAGATCAAAGTCTGGACAAGAGAGATGGTTAGCTCTCTTAATGATATTGATATTGTCAAATAATCTGTAACAATATTGGGTTGTCGTAGTTGAACTGCCATTGCCCCAATTTGAAGCGTCCTAACTTCTTCGGGCGGAATCTATTTTTAAACTCCCTTAAAACCTCAAAATAGTATTCCTTGTGAAGTGTGTCCAGTGGAAAGTCAATTCGTATAGTAAAATTTTATAATCACATGTTTCTGGGTGTATTTTCTCTGTCTGGCCTTCTAGAGTTTGAGAGAGCCTACATGCTTCAACTGCGAGATCTATATTTTGGTCTTTCGGCCATAGCAGTAGATTCAGCTTTCATCGCACATTACTTGCGGCGTCTGTATTGATTGGCGCGGCTATCTCAGGGTTGTCCTAACGTATTGTTTCCGATCCTCCCTGAGCACCCTTGCGACAAACCTAGTCCAAATCTTTCCCATCTTCAATTCCGCGGGCATAATTGTGTGTACAGCCCCATTTTGACATTCAAACTTTGTATTTATTGTCTGTATACTCACACGGCGATTTTTAATCTTTCGCAAACTAACTCTGGTGTTTTGACTTCTTGACTTCTCAGACACCTTTCATCATCCGCCTTCCCTGTATCTCTTATGCCTTGAATAAACGGATGCTCGATTTATGCAAGAGTGACAGAAAGCAGTAAGACGTGTTCCATACATTTCCCTGGCATTTTAAAGTATAACATTTTATTTGGCTTGCTATCTATTTCTATTTTTAGGAGTTCACATGCTGCACCAATCAGACTTTATTAAAGTGCATTTCAATCTCTATTGTAGCAGTTTATTAAGACATGAAATGATAAAAAGTTCAAAAAATGTATAGCAAGAACGCACTGAATTTTCAAGAGTCTACGACAATTTAAATGCCTGTACATAAAAGACTGAACACGTATTTTAGGCGCTTAGAATATTACGTAAACGTATGATATCATACGTATATATATATATATATATATATATATATATATACATACATATATATATATATTTATATATATACATATATATATACATATATATATGGAGAGAGAGAGAGAGGGAGAGAGAAAGAATAGATATATATTTACATTTTTTGTTTTAAATCCAGTAAAAAAACAAAAACGAAAGCTGAATGGATAACTCCGTGATATCGCGGAGATAAAATCAATAATCTTGGAACAGTAAAAGAAAACATAAATACTGCGGTTATGCCATTTTCTCTTGTAAACACACTGTGCTATAATAGATCGCGTTTTGTCTTCAATAAACTATGCACTTGTTCAACTCTATATGGAATCGAAAAAATGACGAAACATTTTGGAAATATTGCTTTTGAATTTTAGGATGGGATGTAATTATCCTCGTGTTGATTCGTTCTTGTGTACTTATTAACATCAGATCATTCAGTATGCTGCATAATGACTTTAGTGAAATGTTGCATGATGTGTTTTCATAGGTTGGATCGTGTAGCGGCTGTGATTTTGGAATGATTTTTCACGAAGTATCGCTAGGTTTACTGAATAAAGCGATTGAGCTAGAGTACAATACAATGCACAACTATTTGAACAAGTATCACTGTATACATTAGCTTGTACTATCATTGCTTTCCGGTTTCAATATCCTTGGTATTTAGATACATGACTATGAATAATGTATACCATATTTCCAACTGTTTTTCTGTTGTATATCCACAAAACTGCAGATCCTTAGAATAGGATCTCAGTTGGCTCAGTCTGTATATTATAATTCAAAAAACGACATTAGAACTTATGATTTCATGTGGTAACTAATGTTATAAAATAAATAACGCATGAAATCATACGATAACATACTGTACACCAAATATGAATGCCTTCAACCCATATGATGACTCTCTTTACAGCAAATATGAATGAAGATAAAACGTTTAAAGTGTCGTCCTAAAGAAACGGCACTGGAACTTTATTTTTAAACTTTTATTGATAAAATAAATTCGGGTAACATGATTATGTAGTAGAGCTATTCAATGTTGCGGTCTTCAACCTGAATCCCCGACCACGGGTTCGAGACTTGGAGCGTGCGTTTTACATAAGCGCTGGCAGCGACCAGGCTGGCTAGATTGTTGTTGGAGGTTATGTTTATGATGGTCTCGACGTATGACCAAACGGATGTTCAGGTCGGGGAAAAAGGGGCAGTGAATGTAAAGTGCAAGCTCGTAGCCTTCTTTGTGAAGCCAGGACCAGGTCTCTTTGAACTTATATGCCGTCGTTGAGTCCTATTGCCAAAACCAGAATCTGCCAGTGTGCAACTTATTGTACCAGAGGATCACGACACTAATCTTTACAGCCAGGTACACTTTAATGTTGACTTTCCACTCGTCTTAATAGATTTGAATTTGCATGATGTAGTCCTCACTTGAAATCACATCAAAAGCCATAACTATGACCAAAAATTTTGTTTTCGTTATTCTGGGCACTTCCTCTAAGCGTTGCATCGTCCTGATTCGCATTTTTACTGCGTTGGAAATTATGCTATTGCCATAACTTGGATTGGAAGAGAACATGTGTTGTACAGCAGCGCATCTCCATCTTGCCCCTTCAAAAGTGTGTCACGTTCAGACATGATAGAAAACTACTATTGGTCTTAGTATATTTGCATAACAGCTTAAGTAGAAGATAGTCTGCAAAAAATAAAAAAGAAAAAAAAGAAGCCAAACAGTTTTCTTCAAACGAAAATGCAATTGTGTCGCCTTTTCTAGCGCGACAATCTTAGCGTGCAACCCTGTGAATAATTTTAAATATTAATCTCATTTATAACACGCAGACACCGTAGTGCTCACTGGTACATGAGTATATTTTAGGTGGTTGCAATTCTGAATAACCGGAACACCTAAAAAAGTTCAATGACGGGGTTGATGCAAGACTCCTGTATGTTTACCTTTCCAGTGGTTCGAATGTAAAGATTAAAAAAAACACACACACAAAAAAAAAGAATTAAAAGCAAAAACAAAGTGGCCATCTAAAAATCTCATAGAAATGCACGCATCGCGGCTACAGTTCACTAGCGCTCGATTGTACAACCTTCTGTTGTTTGCCGTCTCCTGAGAGAAGTATTTTCAATTGGTATCATTGATTCCTTTATGAATTAGTCATGTATTCCGTACGCAACAAATAATTCACTCAAAACGTAATCTTGGGCATTCCTTTAAAAACATTAATTATCAAATAATTTCCGAATACGAGAAAAATGCTATTTTTACATTGATGAATAAAAGAAAAAAGAATATATGCAATGCCTTTTTTTTCAACAAGCAGTTTGCTTTGAGAGTGACGCAACTATTCTTTTTTTCTGAGAATCGATAGTTTCTTCTCTTACGGTGAGTAAACGATGTGTAGCGCGGGAAGTAGTTTATTCTCAAACTTACGTGGGATTTCTTCCCTCGACTGAGGAAAACGGTTCTGCGCACCCTTTTATTAATAGATAGCGATGTGGGGGTTCAGTAGTCAGGGTTTCTCATTCAATCCATCTTCATTACCTCAAAAGCGTTAGTCATTATTAGCTAAATTCTACAAATCACGTGTGCATATTTAATTAGTATTTTTTTGATATAAATTTACTTTTTCATCATATATTTTTACACACGGGCAAAAACTGAAAACCTTGACTTCATGGTCATATACAAGACAAATGATTGCTATGCGACACAGTTACGGTTCAAGTCATGACACAATATTATTATTATGGTTATTATCAGACTCCTCCTTCGCGAAGATGTATTTTCCTCTTGCATTTTGGGTCACCAACTAAACAGTTTGGATCAGCAAGACAACCCAGCGATTAGCCGGGATGGTCCACCTGAGGAAGAATCTCTAAACCAGTTCTAATACCACCGTTACTGATGTAATTTTCCACCATCACAGTTGGTTTGGCCACTATATAGAGTGTATCTAAAGCACTGCTTTTGCTAAATTCTGTGCTATTGTGATTAGATTTCCGAAGGGATGAAGGATTGGCACGTATAATTTTTCCCTATACACCTTGAAAGAATAGGGGGCTGTTGTTGTATTGCGCTGCGAATGACATTACAATTGGTTTTGTCAGGAAAGATGGATTGTTTTAATAAAAAAAAAGAAAAAAACAAACAAAACAATATGAAAAGTCAAGGACATAGTTTGGAATTGATAATTTTATTTGTTAATTTTGTTCATTATAATGTTTTTGTTCATTTCCAAAATGTCATAATCGTTTTCTGTTTGTCTGTGAATGATTCGTTTCCAGGGGCGTTTCCCAAAGAAAGGGCAAAACAAATAAAAATGTAAAAGAATAATCGAATATTTTATATTTATTTTTGCGTACTTTTTATTTTCCTGAAAATATTTTTTGTCAAATGCCGACTTCAAGTAACTACTTAATATTGATATTTTTCAATACGCTAAAAAATATAAGTGAGTATTAATAATTAATGCACCGATTATTAGTGCCAAATCCATAAAGGGATATCACTACAATTGTTGGCAATAAGTTTAATATTCTGTACGCATAATGTTCCCGTGATATTAACATATATCAGACTATGTTAAATTAGATAGATTCTTTAATATTCATGTCCGATGGGTTTCGTAAGTTGAAAACAAAAAAAAAAAACATGGACAAATTAAAGCAAAAAAAAAAAAATTGTTGTTATGTGTTAGGAAGATACAAAAGTACACTTCAAAGGGAGTAAGTCTTTACTTCTTTGGTCAAAGTTGCCCCGATTTGTCCGTAGTGCTAGATTTTAAACGACCGGAAGTAGTGAGTGGAGGGAAAACAGAATAGCATTCAAAATGGAGAAATTAGTGTGTGTGTGTGTGTGTGTGCGTATAATAAACGCATATCGCCATTTAAGAGCGAGTAATTTTCTTATTTGTTCATAATTGTTCCATTCTTTCACGAAGTGGACCATATTAAATGAGATAGATTCTTTAATATTCACGCCCGATGAGTTCCGTAAGTTAAAAAAAACAAAACATGGGCGAATGAAAACAAAAATAAAAATTGTTGATAGATGTTATTCCTTTAATCTGAAGACAAATCTGGTAAGATATAAATATAACTTCATGTTCTCTTTGTAACATTTAAATTCTATTTTTATATAATATTCTCTTCACAGGTTGTGCAACACAACATTACCATTAAAAACATTAATTTACGTTTAAAACCATTTAAAATATGGTCGTTAAAATATCGATTAACGTTTCTTGATATGCTTATGCTATAATCTATTGTATAAACCGCTACTATATAAGGAAATACAAAGGGGCGATAATCGTAATAATTTTCATCGATAATAAGGCAGAATTATCCTCGAAGTTGGCTGTACAGCTAGCTAAAGTAAGATTCACAGAAACAAATTTATCTATTATTGACGTAGAACAAAAAATATAGTGCAGTAACAGATCAGGTACGAAATTACACACAAAATCACTATAGATAACATGCGGGAAGTAGTGAAGAAATTCCTATAGCAAACTAACCTATAAAATTCCACAACGGGTTCTTAAAAATTATTAGTATTTATCGATAATTTATAAGCGCAGACGTTTGAGACTGGAGATAATACGATGATGAACTTGATACTAAACATGACGGCGCCGGTATCGGTTCCGGCTTAAGGGCTTTCAGTCATTATCGCGTAAAACTGCCGCTCGTTACAGCGACCACGCGAACCGTTGATCCAATCCCGCCTGGACGGAATAGCCTTGGCCACGACCGACGTTTCACTTATATCGATTGGTAGTATAAAACTATCCTAAATGGAGAGTATTTGAATGCCAACTGAAAAGAATTAATTTTTTTTCGGAATGAACTATTCTCGAGTGGTTAGCACCTTTGTTCATGGAGGTTGTCAAGATCAGCTTGCATGAGAATACTTTTCCATACAAACAAATCTTGGCTATATATTGACAATGATTTAGCATCCTCAATCCAAATAAGCCCCTCTCGTCAGCCAAGATACTCAGTGAAGTTCCATCAAATATCATAACAAAACATGAGACTAAACCAGACTAGATAAATGATTGTCATTGAATCAAGCAGCATTAATAGATCAATAGCTATCCTTGAGAGTATCGTAAAACAAATTGATCAGGCACTTTTTGCTCATCCCACAGCCATCAGTCCCGTGTGTATAGAGGTTTAAGACTATAATATGCAATAGCTTATCGGTTATCTCAATAAAGATGAAATAAATTGCAACAAAACTCCAAATATTCTTCTTCATCGATCTGTGTATCAATACTCGATGGCTGACTGAGACACTTACCGAAATTTCGTGTCGAGCCTACGCCTACGCTCTATATTTAAAAAGAATAGATCCGATATAGCATTCGATTTACCTAATTAGGATATCCTCAGCATAAACAACTACATACGCACCGACACAGTCTAACAGGAACCGAGAAACTAATTATGTATATGCTAGGGGCATTATATATATATATATATATATATATATATACATATATATATACATATATATATATATATATATATATATATATATATATATATATATAACACTCTTTTAATTGCTGTAAACGTAATAGATATTTTAAAATTAAGGTCGCCTCTAGAAGAGCTAACAGGTACTGCAAAATGCTTACAGATACCGCCAAAGTGTTATATGCTTTTTCAGTCAAGTTCAAGACAATAGAACAGCAGCTTGGTTCACTTTCTAAATATTTATTCTTTAATATTTATAATTTACTTTAGATTTGCCATCTTCGATCATTTTGGGAAATTAAATTGTAATTGTTTTATTTTATTTTATTTTATTTTATATATATATATATATATATATATATATATATATATATATATATATGCGCTTTCAATAATTTATAGTTTCCTTCTATTTTAAAGAATATCTAAAATGAAAACTCCTCTTTTTATTTTTTATTGTTTTTTACATTTTTTCAGACTCTACCTTACTCCTCTGCCAATTTTGAGTCAACACACTTGAAATTTTAGATGTAGGTTATTTAGACAGTCGTCAACATTTTTAATAGATATATACTTATGAACATAAAATAATCAACAGTGCATAGAACCCGAGCAAGGCCAGGCTGAACTGCTAATATATATATATATATATATATATATATATATATATATATATATATATATATATATATATATATTAAGCTGAATTGCTGGGGGGCATGTGTGTCTGGTCACGAATATGGTTGACTATTTAAAAAAATGATCACATATAATGATAGAAGATGTATAGAGACAAAGGGATGAGTATGTTTGCTCTGGCAGCACGGTGGTTCATTAAATTTTAGGGTCTGCGTTCGCGCCTGGTCCACAAAGTATGGAAATTAAAAAAAAAAACGTTCACAAGTGTTTTTGATATAGATGTACAAAATAATAATTTCATAAGTATGTTTTAATTTAAATAGTGATGGTATAATAAAATCGTGGGGTCTGCACTCGCGCCTGACCTCCATAGAATGGAAATAGGCACAAACTTTAATAAAGACTTTTCATATCTATCTGCGTAAGTATACTTTGATAATCATGTTTCAGTTACGAGAAATATGGTATAATAAAATAATGAGGGGGGGTCGTTCGCACCTGACCTCCATAGAATGGAAATATGTCACAAAGTTTAACAAGTTTTTTTAATAATATAGATCCACAGAATATTGTGATAAGTGTTTCAGTGTAAACATGTATGGTATGATAAATGATGTGGTTTATCTATTTTATTGTTACTTTCATCATATTTTGCTTTGGTTTTAATACCTTTAAATTCGAAGCTATCTCTTTCAAACCCATCCTTTTCATAACCTATCATACTTTAATAAATCAGAGTCAAGTTTCTGTAGTCTGTTTTTGAACCCAGTCACGACGGATACTTTTGCTAATATATATATATATATATATATATATATATATATATATATATATATATATATATATGTATATATATGTGTGTGTAATTTCATGAAAGTTTAATACCTTTCACAATTTACTAAAAAGATAAAGAAAGAGTATAAAGATAAAAGAAGAATAAAAATAACACATATTATCGAGCAACTAAATCAATAGAATTTTTTTTTAAACAGCCAAAAAGCAAATAAAATGTAAAACAGGCACAAAAGCAAAATAAGCACAAGAACAAAAACATAAAAATAAAATAGAAAATCAGTATTATACTAAAAAAAAAAACACGTATCCGAGTTAACCATCCGAAACGTTTAGTTTAAATATCAATAAAATAGAGAAAGCAGAGGGTCCGAAAATAGACGCATAACATATAAATAACATATGCTGACGACAAAGTGGTTCACTTGGATGAGCAATTATGTGGATGATTATCCAGGCGAATACAAAAGATTGCCATTTCTACAAGTCATCAGATAAAACGAATTCGATTGATGGTATTGCGCGTGTTTTCAGGCGTGTAGTGAACCTAGGTGATTGGTAACTATAAATGACATGTTGCTTAGTATAACTTTATAAACATTTTTCGTTCTACTAGAAAGGGATAAACAATCTCGATTATAAACTTGTTCTTTTTAGTATATAGATTAAAATCTTGAATAAATTAATGGACTGGAATTGTATTTTCCTACCTCTGCTCTTGCGCAAGAGGAATTGTAAACAGCGATGAACGATAAACAAAAGAAAAACAGCCGAGCAACGGCGAGTTAATGCAACCTATATTGCCCGTCAACCAAAAATCAGACAAAATCATGTTATGTATCACTAATTTGACCATTATATTATGCACTAGCAGGGGTATCCGGTGTTGCACGGAATCATTAAAATTTAAATAGAAGTTATGTTTAATATGTTAAAATGATAATAATCGAAATATATTATAATGTCTATCTCCTTCTCCAGCCAACTATTAATGTTTTCCTTTCTTTTTTACAGTTTTTCTCTGTAAACCTCTTGGTAATTTTCACCCAATCTATTCCTCTCTCTCGCTTGTTGTGTTTTGCTAAAAAATATGGTCCACATGCCCGACGTTCCTTTTTTCCAATGAAAAACTGCATTCTCATATTTATTGCTTCGAGATAACTCCGAATAGAACAAACCAATGACGTAAAAAACATTCGGTTCAGCTATATTATTATGTATATATCAACTATAGATTGGTCCTGGATATGATCTTAAACTATATCCAGTGGTGAGGCCCCAGTTTGCAGGCTTCGGGGAGTGTGGAGCCACCCTTTATTTGACATTGCTCCCAGGTTCACTGAGACCCGGAGTGGTAGTACCTGTTAGGGCCCCAAATATGGGTTAAATAAGAACCGACTTGAAAACAACAAATATATTCTATTAAAAAAAATTATTCTTCGAATCTTTGAATTCGGCATTAAATGACCCGAAAAAGGTTGATATGCGGTAAAAACTCCTGATCTGAAATGGAACACGTACATCAAGTCTGTTGCCAAGGTCGCTGGAAAGATGGTGGGATCCTTCTACCGCTCCAGAAGATATCTCACTACTGATGCAATTCTCTATCTATATAAAAGTCAAGTACGTCCAAGGATGGAATACTGTTGCCATATCTGGGCAGGAGCTGCCAAAAACAGCCTATCATGCCTTGACAGAGTACAAAATAGACTTCGTGGTTTAGTGGGGGATGCCCTTTTCTCTACCCTGCAACCCCTCTCCCACAGAAGAGACGTTGCGAGCCTATCCTTGTTTTATCGTTATTTTCATGGCAGGTGCTCGTCTGAACTTCAATCTCTGGTCCCCCCTCGCCAATCTTTCACGAAAAACACCCGTCTAGCTGAATCCACTGTGAAAAATTTCCCCCACGCTATATCTGTGCCTAAATCAAAACGCAGATTCCATGAACAGGGCTTCTTTCTTAGAGCTGCACGCCTGTGGAACTCTGTTCCGTCTGCCTGCTTCCCTCCGGACTACAACTTGGTTGTCTTCAAGTCCAATGTTAATAAATTCCTAATGAACCGCCCCCTTAAGTAAACATTTCAGCAAATCTCCTCACTAACGTAATGTACTTGCAATAACCCTTATCCCTGAGTGGATTCCGGTCCTTGATAAGTGGTGATCACTGTGTAAAAAAACAAAAAAAAACAAAAAACAACCAACGAATAAACTATGGTGAATATTTCATATTACTATGAATTTTTGGAGTGATCCAAACCAATGTTACTACACCCCTAAAGCAATAGGTTGCTATATTTTCATAATTCGTTCGTCGCTATTTTTGTTTTTAGCTTATAAATGTAACTAGTTATAATGAAAAAGTTTTTGTAAAAAACTATTTGCATTTTTGTTTGATTCGCTCATGTTCACCACTAATAAGTAATTATTTCTTATATGCTTGCACTTTGAAACTAATAACTATAATAATTTAAATTTGACCCCTATTATGGCCCCTTACCATTTATTGTGTTGGGCTCAAATCAAATTATTAAGTTAAATCCATGTCCAAGGAACCCATATGTAAATTATCAAGTCTATAGACCCAAAATTGTCGGAAGAGTTTGGTAGAGTGCTCAAAGGTCAAATCGTTTAACTTTGGCCCCTTAACAGCCAAATTTCTGGCCGAAAACCGATCACATATATTCTCCCAAATCTCAGTACCCTGTATGTCAAATTCAAGTCTGTAGTTATTGCGTAGGGAAAATGTGCACACACAGACCCACATACACGTTCACTATATATATATATATATATATATATACACACATACACGTTCACTATATATATATATATATATATGTGTGTGTGTGTGTGTGTGTGTGCGTGCGTGTGTGTGTATGTGTGTGTAAACAAATGGAGCGGAAGCATTCGAGATGTCAAAACATCCTTAAGTCATTACCACACGTATAGAACAATGGTGAGAAGTCTTGACTGTCATTTGTGCGGGGGGACTCGATTCTGGCTTGAGGCAGTTGCCTGTCTAGTCGCACTAATGAGCTGTGACACAGCGAAACAATACTGTATGTGGATGGTTATATATATATATATATATATAAAAAATATATATATATATATATATATATATAATTCTATCCCTAAGAAAGGTTTACAAAGAAATGAATATAATGTATAAGAAAGTGGAACAACAAAAATCTGTTGGTATCTTTGGTGACTAAGACAATCGTTAAATTCGCGTTATTTCACATGGTTTTCCTGTTAGAGTATAAACACTCAGACTGTTAATAATGCTTAAAGAGTCCTTTACGAGTGAAACACACGCACACGATCACGCGTACGCACACACATACCCCCATATATATATATATATATATATATATATATATATATATATATATATATATATATATATATATGTGTATTGGGAGTTGGAGAGAGGCGTAATTATAGCAAGAGTCGTAAAGACTTCATTCTCTATTCATAATCGAACGCCTGTTTATTATGTCAACCGCGACACTAATGTAGTTTTCCGCTTTTAACATATAGCAATACGAACGTAATTGACTGGCGTATGTGTTCTAATAATTTATTTATTGCCAAAGTAATTATTACCATTATATATAACAGAAATTATTAATGCGTTAGCAAAGCTTATATATGACCCATCAAAATTCAATAGGATATTTATTAAATGAACGCATGTTTTCATCAAAAGTAATACACGCTGTTTCAAAAGTTTGGAGCACATTACAAGCCCGCATATCTGCTTTACTAAGAATGGTCGTAAAGTGAACGTCGTGCTATTTTAAAGCTGAATATATTGTTTTCTCACCTCAACCAGAAAATGCGTTTTGTTTGTTTGAATCTGCAAAAACTGAATTATAGACACCTGTTTAACGGCCACGAGAAAGGAAATTCTTCTGAAATGGCATGGTAAATTGATGCCAGGTGAGTGTCTATACAAAGCTAAGAGAAAGGGGCGATCCTCAACTTCAGAAGATAGTGTTGAACAAGTTCGGACTGCCTTCCAGCGGAGACATAGTATTCTGATCAGAAGAGCGAGTAGGGAACTTTAACGTCCTACATTTTTTATATTCCAAAAGAAAGGTGAGATTAGAAGCTTTCCAATATAGCAGATGCGTTTTGCAGTCCTTAATAGTTCTCGAGATATTTAATGTAACAATGTGCCACAGATTTTGGAACACACTGTCTCTTTATTTTATAGGGTACTATCTTAAAAAAAGTCAATCATAAAAGCAAATATTAGTTCTTTACTTTCCTAAATTGATAGTATTACTACTACAGAAACTATTATTATTATTATTATTATTATTATTATTATTATTATTATTATTATTATTAGTGGCCTAAAAATAGTTTTCACACGGGTCGTCACAGAACTCTCCTTGAAAGCCTGTAGTGTTCCCTGGAAGCTGAGTAGCAACAAGTCTCCACAGATTTCCAGTACTCTCCATCTCTTTCGAGAGAATTTGCAAATAAATTTGCATTATCGCAACAGCTGCTTGCAATTGATTTCTCCTTGGCAGCGGCTATTCGTCTTCACTGGAATTAGAGTGGCAATAAGACCCCTCAATGTCCCTGCTCTGTTCGCAACTATCAAGCAGATATCTGGGCACTGCTCTCTCCTCGGTCTTTCCTTCCTCCTTGACTTTACTTGGCTGTTTTGTCTCAATCGTTTTTTTATGACGTCAGGCAGTGATTTAGTAATGAGGGAATGAGGTGACGTTATAAATCTTATAGATATGCGGCTTATAGATATACTTTATTCCATGTGGCGTTTCATATTTTGCCTCTGCAGCAGTTTGTCTGGCTACGCTTCTTTTTTTCTTTTTTTTAAATTACATTTTCACCCAAAACAAGGTGCATTGCCACTTTGGTGTAGGGGGCTACTATCAGGGGCAGCAAATACTGGGGCACTATGTTGGGATTTGGGCAGCAAGATGTCGGTTCACGTTGCACTTGAACTTCTGTATGTCAGTACAGTTAGTGAAGCAGGAACTTGGAATGGAATTCCAGAGTCTAGCGGTTCTGGGGAAGAAACTACTGGTGTAGAAAGATCTTTTACATCTAGGGATCTCTACTGTGTGGGAGTGGGATTTAGCTGCCTGTCGGTTTGTCGAGGGTGTCTACATCGTGGGGGCACAAGTGTCTGCAGTTCGTCAGAGCATTCACCATTAAAATACTTGTAGAACAGGCAGAGGGATGCAGCGTTTCGTCGATGGGACAGAGGCTGAAGCTTAGATGCTAGTTCAGGGCCTATCAGATTGGCGACTCTTTTTTTAACCTTGTCTAGGAGCGAGGGACTAGTAGCAGATGCACCAGCCCAAATGTGACAATTGCTCATTGGTGTTAGTATCCAGGTTGAAGGGTTTTCCTTAATATTTCAGCTGTTTTCATTATTGTTTCTCATATTTTTACAGTCATTCCTTTGATTCTAATTTCTTCCATTTTTTTTTCAGAGATGTCCAGGATTGTTCCTAGTGCTCTTACTATTATAAGCATTATTTTGATCCTTCATCTGCCATATCTCGTTCAGCTCTCTGGCTTGCTCTGTGTATTTTCTCCGTTCATCCTTTTTGTTGATATTAACCCTGTGGTTTTCTGGAACAGCAAATTCTACGATTTGACAGGATTTTTCTTTCTTGTTAATTATTACGACATCCGGTCTTTTTACTTCGATGGGTTTATTAGTTCGTATTCCCATGTCCAATAGAATTTTGTGATTCTCGTTTTGAAGTACGCCCGGCTTATGTTTGCACCATTTGTCTGTGCGATCGAGATGCAATTATTTGCATAATCCCCATTGCATTCCCCTTCCCAATTGGTCGCGGTTGTTCTTGCATGCCTTTTGGGCCAGTTTGCTGCATTCAGTTCATCATAAATTATTATTATTATTATTATTATTATTATTATTATTATTATTATTATTTATCAAATGAGTTGTTTTCAAGGAATTCTCTAAGAAAACAACCTGCAGAGTTCAAGGAAGTTTGAGTGTCAACCAGTCACACCGTATGTCCAGTACTCAGTGCATCCTAGCAAATTAGAATGCGTTATCGCATTGGTCTTTTACCAGTGATTCCTCTATTGTAGCGACCATTAGTCGTCGCTGCATTTTAGGTGACAAAAATGTTTCCCAATTTCTAAGTCCTTTTCTCACTTATCCAGTAGAGTTCTGCAGAATGATTTCTCTTTTCGGTCATCTCATTCTCGTTTACCTTTCTCACTGTGTTGAATCAGTTTACGATGACACTAAACAAATAAACGAGTTCGGTCGGGCGGAATGCAGAGCGGCAAAAAGGGTAAATTAACAGTTATGCAGATTAAGTTTTGAGGATGCGACGTGCTGATTTTGTGTTTTCCATCTGTATTATATTCTATATGTCCGTCTTGGATGTGTAGCTCATGCCGCGTAATCTCCGCATACAAGGATTTTCCTCAATATTGCAGCCGGTTTCATTATATTTACCCGTCCATCCCTCTGATTCTTAGCTTCTTCATTATTTTTCAAATTTTCTCGGGATTGTTTGTAGGACCCCTTACTATCAATGATGTTATCTTGAAGTCTTTTACAATTAATTCCTCTTTGGTAGTGACCATTAGTCGTCGCTGCATTTTTTGTGACAAAGACACACATTTTTGCGCGTTTTATATGTCTTTGATCTCTCTGGTCCATTGCGTGTATTTGCTCTGGATCTTTACTTACTTTATCTACAATTTATAGTCAGATGAAATGGCGAAATATACAATACGGCAGGACATTCCCTCTATTTCACTATTTTGAATTTCGGTGGGGTAAAATACAGGGTGGTCAAAACGTCAGGTAACATTTTAAATAAAAAACGATATTAGCAATACACGTATATTTAAGTACCATGCATTGAAATATAAAATGAAACACACATGAAATATGTTTATTTTGTTAATTGTCGTTATTTTCTCTCTATCAATCGCTGGAAGCGATTAACCCCTGATTGTGTAACACGTGTAATCATGTCAGCTGATATCCGCGCCATCTCCTCTTCAATAAATAACTTTAAAGACGCTATTGCATCAGGTTTCTTACCATAAACGCTATCCTTTACATAGCCCCAAAGCCAGAAATCAGGAGGGGTAAGATCCGGAGATCTGGCTGGCCATTCAACTGGGTCACGGCGACCAATCCATCGTTGTGGAAAAATTTCATCCAAGAAATAATATTAAACGAATAGAGATTATAATGGATCATATTGTTTTTTTCTACCTTTAACATGTTACCTGACTTTTTGACCACCATGTAGATATCTATGTCTCATGAGATTCGGTGACTTTCGGTTTCAGTACTGCTACCGGTTTCTGTTTGTACTGTTTTTCTGAATAAATCCCAATGTACTGCCTCACCCATTTGATCCTGTTTTCTTTTATATAAAAATTATTGTTGTTGTTGACGTTATTTATAATGGCTATATAATAGTGTTATTGTGCCTTCCTCTTTGGAAAAGGCATACATTCACGAGATTTGGCTTTAAAAACGCTAATATAGCAAGTCGGGATATGAATGTAAGCTCACTCTCCCTTTTAGGCAACCTATTAATTTAATATAATTATAATAAAAAATACATGATCATTGTTGTTATAATAAACGAACGCGAGTTAATTTCGAAGTGTGATTGCTCTTCACTGGAGGAAAATGTAAAAAAAAAATACGACATATAAAAACAAATGAAACAAAATAAAAAAAAACATCATTGTATACCAAATTATGCTGGAATGAAGTTTTACTAACTAATTGCCACTTGTGTTTTTATTATTTGTATTACACTATGTATCACAATATTATCTCATGTAATTAATAGTTAATATTTAATTAACTCATTTATATCAGTTGTAAAATGAACATACAATGAACATTATTTTCATAGAAATGTTATTAAATTCATATTTGATGCAACTAATGTTTATCAAAATAAATACTAACTACTGTTAGTCAGGAGATTCGAAGCCAGCAAACAAACTTTGACTTAGATTATTAGCGTCATTACTCCAGGCTAGCAATAACAGGAAACGTAAGTTGGAACAATTACATTCAGAGCATTGTCAGGAACGCTGTGAAAAAGTAGGTTCTCCCTATCGAGGTAAAAAGCTACTAACGCACAAAACTATCCTGTACATCTATAAGGCCAAAATTCGGCCATGTATGGAGTGCCGTTGGCATATTTGGGCTGATGTATCTGTTGGTAGTCTCTCTCTCCTAGACAAGGTCCAACAGAGAGTCTCTCCTAGACAAGGTCCAAAAGAGAGTCTCCAACCTCATGTCATCTTAGCTTCAGCCTCTGTCCCATCGATGAAACGTAGCATCCCTCTGCTTGTTCTACAAGCATTTTAACGGGGAATACTCCAAAGAAGTGCAAGCACTTGTACCCCTCGACGTAAATACCCCCGACAAGCCCGAAAAGCCCTACAAGCAGCAAAATCCAGCCCCTTCACAGTTGAGATCCCTACATGCATGGGAGTCTTCTACTCCAGTATTTTTCTCCCCAAGAACCGCTAGATTTTGGAAATCCCTACCGGGTTCCTGCTTCCCCAACTGTACTGTCATGCAGAAGTTCAAGTGTAACGTGAACCGACATCTTGCAAGCCAATTCCACACATTGTACCTCTGTAGCTTATGTCCCTGATAGAACCCCCCTACATCAAAGTGGCAATGTGCCTTGTTTGGGGTGAAAATGCAATTTAAAAAAAAAATAACATGCACACGAAAAGCAATAAGCTCGCTATGAATGTAATTTCAAACGGAGTAACAGTTGACAGTCAGAGTGTGTATTGTGTTCCCGGTAAAGTTTACGGATGTTTAATGTATTTTAAAAATATATGGGGGTTATAATATATTCTCCAAACCTGTTGTAATTATTAAATATATATGTGTGTATTACCTAGAAGTTTATATGTAAAAAAAAATATTTGGACGTATCGGAAATTGGTTGCATATAATGTTCAATAAATTTCTAATAGCTAATCAGGCAAGAACATTTAATTTAAAATAGAAGCAATGGTCAAATGATAGAAGCTTTTTGCATATATACAGGCTGAAATCTAAAAAGCAATTGTAAAATTACTAAACAAAAAAATGATTTAAAATATATAGACTAAATTTTATTTATAAAAGAATAAAATTGGCGCCAGAATTCTAACTCGGATATATATTGCTACGTGGGAATTTTTTTTCTACAAAATGTTTTATTTGGACCTGTGAAAAGATCATATAAAGGAACTTCGGCTATATTTGCAATGACTAATGTTCAAGTTCATTGTATTTGAAAGCTTGCAAAATATTTTATTTAAATAAATGTTTAGAAAATAAAAGGGAATGTCGGGTTTAATATTATCGACTTTGAAATGAATATAAAAAATACAAAATCAAATTTAAATCTGTATTGTGTATTCCTTTTTTTCGAATCTAAAGCAATTGAGTTAACTCATAGAAAAATGTTAAATAAAGAAATACAATAAATGTTTTAAAATGAAATAAATTGGTTTTATTGATAGGCTGCAAATTTCCACGAATTTCTACACATTTACATAAAATTCTATATATTGATGTGCATATACTTTATCTATTCTAGGGTCTTGCAACAAGAACTTATTAGAACATTTTAGTACGCGGGAATAGTGAAACACAAAACATTACTCAGCTAACTCTAACGTTGACTTACTATGAATTAGCAAAGAAGCCGTTGTTTTGAATGGATTACATAGTGACAATGGTGTAGTCTATATATCTCTATAAATGAGAATATGTACGTGTAAGGATACTTCTCAAACTATACACTCAACGGAATTTCCATCTACAAACTAGAAATTTAGAACATATATTCAGACATGTGGAGAATTTTTATTGGGTAGTCATACTAAAAAAACATCTGCTAATGAGATCATGATTGAAAAATTGGTATTTGGGGTCCTCGGATTTTTATCTGCTTGTCAACTATTTTATAAGGTTTGAAAACATTTTAAAGATTGTAGTGAGCTGGTGTAATAGTAATTGTATTTCATTCACTGTCTTTAGGTTTTGGTTTCGATCTCAGGTCGATTATTTTCTTTTTTTACTTAAAATATGTGAACAGTTTTGAAAACTAAAAGTAATACTTGCATTCATATGTCTCAGTTTCTTTCCGCATATATTTTTATTTCATTTTTAAGGAACAAACGTTATGCTCTGTTCAATACTGATCAAAACCGAGTACTTCTAGTAAAGGATAAAAATAAATATGTACCATGTACAAGAAGTCTTGTTTAATAAAATTTGAAAAGTTTCACCAACTACTAAACAGCTGTTACGCAAATCGAATCAACTAATATAAAACTATTTCTATACATACGTATATATGCGTGGGCGTATGTGTGTGTGAAGATGAATTTTAAGTCAGTATAAGAGGTAGGAAAACCATTAATATCAAGAAGTATCGCATCAAGAAAACTGAGATTTTTTTGCAATTACATATTAAACAAATACGCTCCTCCGAATGAAAAAGATTAACGGAAAGACAGACACAAATAAAAAAAAATTGCACCAATAGGTTCAAACACAACTTATGAATATTTTTTCTACATTTGACATTGTGAAGAACTTACAAGCAATTGTTAAATTAAAAAATAAAATATCTGAATACTATGTAGGGAGGAGATAGAGAAATTTGGAATAAAATATATGTTCTCATTTAGACCCATATTTTATTATTTGTTACCTCGTCATAGCAGGCATAATATTAAACATTTTTTCTGTCAAGTGGAATTGTAGCTGAAAGACATAGCAGTATATTTAGCACACAATATTTGCATAGCGGATGCATACATATGTTGCTGATAGTGAGAACTACGTTATGAACACTTGAGTTTCATTGTGTACATACACAAACACTCACCATATATATACATACTCACACACACACATTACGGTATTCTGTTGTATCCGATATATATATATATATATATATATATATATATATATATATATATATCTATATATAGGGTACATGGAGCTCTGTGTATAGGGTATAGGGGGCTCTGGGTAGAGGTAAATCCTTTGCATCTTTGCCTGCTGCAGCCAATAGAGGGGACATATATCACTGGTCCTCACTCATATCCTAAATCTCTCACTTGCTAGCTCCAAGAGCTATACCCTGGGTACCGGTCTCAGCAGGTCTGCCAAACCTTGTGAGGGGATGGTGTTGGTGCAGCACCACTATGCAAAGTGTCCACTAGACTGAACTAACAGTTATGCTCAAGAATGAAGAAATAGCTTGTATAGTGCCTAGCTGCACAGAAATCTTACATGGATGTTTCAAGACCTTTAGTGCTGGCTCGCACCTGGCCTAGGAGATTGGACAGTCTTACAAGAAAACCCTGCGATTGTTTTTATTATCTGATGTGTAGCTCAGTGTGCATCTCTACAGGCCATGCTAATTCGGTTGAGAGTTTGCTTTGTTCAGCACTAACAATGACCACTTACAACAAATCAAAGTGTCGGTTGTTCAGTAAACCATTTTCACTAAGGTTTGGTACATTGATATGGGCTTTTTTTATAACTAACAATAAATCAATAAATACTGTGGCGATGATGGGATTGTGAAAAAAACCCGGGGAGGCTGTCACTGGTTGTTCCTAGCATTAACATTGCACATAGGTGGTGAAAGGTAGATAACTGTTTTCCACAACATCCGCAATAATTGGGTGACCTGTGTCCTCCTCTAATAACGAATCACCCCTTAATAGGATTACATTGCTTTTCTTCTACATGGGGAGGGGGCTATAAAAGGGTGACCTAAATATTGTTTAGCTGCTCTTGTCCCAGTCATCATGTGAAGATTTCTGGGCATCCAATATTTGAACCCAAATGCATGTAAGAAATCTCAGGGATAATAAAAATAACCCTGAACGAAATGCCACTATCATAGCTCGTGTTAAGACATCGAACAAGTTCTGCGAAGCCTTTCTGAAACTAGGTTTTCTGATACATGACCGCAAGAGGAAGTTGAAATGGATACACTTTTTATTGGATTGGAAAACTAAGTACTGAGAAACGTGAATCTGGCGTTTGTTTTACCATCATGAATGATATTTTCAAAAATCATGAGCCCCTGCCTGTTAGTAATAATGAGAAACTTACGCCCTGATGCGTTGCAGTAGGAAAGGGCAAATATGCTACATTTTTTAGTTGATATGCACCTACGCTTAATTAATCTGATCAGTGAGGTTTTACTCCTCTTTACGTGAACAGATTAACAGGGTCGGTATACACGGTATGCTGTTTGTGTTGGGTGACTTCAATTCTCGTGTGGGCAGTAATACACAATCTTGGGGAAATATCATTAGTGCACATGGATTTGGTAAAGTCAACACAAATTGTATCTTTGCAGTTAATTTGGTTCTTGCTCACTAATACAGTGTTTTAGCTTCCTAATTGCAAGAAAGCCAGTTCGCAACATCCCTGGTCTAATCAGTATCATCTCATTGACTATATCATTGTACGTCGTTCTGAAGCTTAAGGAGACAATTCACTCATTTAAAAAGACTACTGATGAAAGCTGTCCTCCATTGTATGTGGGAATGGCATTATGGCATCTGTGAGAGTGTTTAAAACTGCAGTGTATGAGTCTGGCAAATAGTCATTAGGATATATTCGAAAGAAAAAGCAAGATTGGTTTGATGAAAATGATCCAACTATCCCCCTTTCCCAATAACATGCATCAATCCCATTAAGTGTGGACACTGACAAAAAATATTCAGTGAAACACACAGCTCTCAGAATGGCCAATAGGTTGGCAGAATTTTGGCTCTGGAAATTGAAATAAAACTGGTGGGAGCTGAAATCTAAGGTCTTACAAGATGTGGCAGATAGGTGTGATTTTAAATCATTTTACCAAAACCTAAAGGGGGTGATTGATACGCATTACAGGGGCGGAATCTCCAATATTTTCGTCGGATGGCATTCTCTTCACTGATAAGAAGGAAATTACTTAGCGCTGGACTGAGCCTTTTTCAAATATTTTAAACAGATATTCCTCAGAGGCTAACCATCGAGATGCTTGCTGATAATCCATCCATGACGGAGATTGAATGGGCTGTAAAGCAACTTTCAAGTAGGAAGGCTCAATGTCATTACGGCATAGCGGCAGAAGTATACAAGTATGGAAGCCAACAGCTAATCTGGAAATGAAGTGCCCTGTTTTATTAATATGGGAATTCGGTACCCTTCCACCAGTGTTCTAAGATGCGCTAATTATTCACCTGCTTAAGTAGAAAGAAAATAAGTGAGAGTGCGATAATCATACAGAATTTTTTTTTATCTCTTGCTGGTAAGATTCTACCTCTTGTAATCTAAAACAGACTCAATAGCCCGGTGTGCTCCCAGAAACCCAGTGAGGTTTTAGGGTAGGAAGAGGCACTGTGCACATGATCTTCAGCCTTTGGCAACTACAAACGAAAGCGATTAAGAACTTATTTATTACATTCGTTTACCTATCAAAGGGATTTTATATACTCTGTGGATGCCTTGTGGATTGTTTTGAGGAGGTTCGGTATTCAAGACAGGATGTTTAATATGAGTGTCTCCTTTCACTGAGGAATGGTGGCGACAGTACGATCTGGCTGTGAACAAAGTGAACCATTTGAAGTGTCAAATGGAACTACGCAAGGATTTTTCCTTGCCCCGATCCAATTTGCTGTTTTATATTCGGTGATACTTGAGTAAGCTTTCAAGAACACTTCAGGAGGTGTAGGTGATAAGTATCGATCAAGTGGATGGTTATTTCACCAGCAACTGTTCAAGGCAGAAACCAAGACTTATGTACATACTCTTTTAGATCTCCTTTATGATGATGTCTGTGTTCTTGTCAGTCATAGTTTTGGTGACATGCAAAACATCCTAGATAGCGTTTCTGATGCATGTAATTCGATCTTACAATTAGCATAAAAATACTGAAATTAATTACCAGCACAAACCAAACGCTACGCCCTCTTTCACAACCAGTGATATATGTTGATGTTAAAATTTGGAAAACAGTATCTTCTTTTACATACCCCAGATTTTTTGCATCTGATAATACTAAATTTGAAAAGGACATCCAAGGTAGAATTAAAGACGCTATGAGGCATTTGGTAGGTTGTGACACAGACTCTGGAACAGCCACAATGTGTCTCTAAAAGTGAAGGAGGCAGTCCAGATGAGGGTTCAGTATGCAATCTTCAGTTGTTCTGCCTATTCGTCTTTATGGTACTGAAACGTTGACCTTGCTACCGCAAGCATATAAATCAGCTTAATTCCTTGCATATGAGATGTCTGCATTCTGCTTGCAATGTTGGATGGCATGACCTTTTTTCCAAATAGTGAATTACTGGAGAGATGTGAAATAACTGGTATTGAATCATTTTTGCTCAGGATACAAATGCGGTGGTTGGGTCATCTTGTAAGAATTGATGACTCAAGAGTTCTTTAGAATTTTTTATGGGCAACTGCCAAATTCTTGCCGCCCATTAGGTCGCCCCTACTTCGTTACAAAAATAAACTAAAAGACAACCTGAAGTGTCGTGGAATTTCTGTGAGCTCCTGGAAGAGTGTAGCATGTGCCCACAGAGAATAGAGGAAGACGTGTTTTCTGGGGAACAAACAATTTCCAAATTACCGCCTACGTCATAGGGACGCCTTTAGTGCACATATGAAGGGAAAACACCAGATTAATCCACCAAAAAAATTAATTAATATATCAATTTAATTCAAACCAATATGTGTGTGTACATACAATACCTATATATATATATATATATATATATATATATATATATTTATACACACATACGTATTCCGATTTTTTACTGCGTTTATATAATACAGTAATCGTTCATATACCAATAAATTTTAAGCCAAAAGAGATGACTTAAACTGCAAGCTATAAAATTATCATATTTCATAATTGAGCATTTATATATTGTTTTAACAAAAAAGAAGACTTCAAAGAATATGTTTATAGCAATAAATAGTGTATTTCATCGGTAGTTACAATTGTTGCAAGATTATTCGCACAAATCCAAACATTATGTTGTTTGAAATTTTTACAAGAACAGCCTTTTTTTCAGATTATTGAATAAAAAAAACACTTTAACAATAAAACATTATGGAAACCATTTCCCTTATAAGAAAACAAGCGAAAGAATTTACCTATATCGCATCCTTGCAACGTATTTGTCAAATATTTATAAAGTTACTTATTTTCGTATCTCCATTTTAAAAACAATATTCTAACAAAATATCATACAATGTTACCACTACTTTCCATTCGATGTCCATTTAATATGTTTTAATAATACTATTAATTGATTTCTTTAATTTCTTTATTCAATTTGAATTATGTTTTTAATCCAGTTATGTTAAATTGTTACGATTCTGTGTTAGGTTCGTATCTGGACTTTGCTTTGTTTATTTACAAAAATATCGACTGACATATTTCTTTGATTCAAGAAAAAGTTTTTGCTTAAAACTTATTCAATATGGAAAAGAAGTTTAACATTACTTTATACTTAGTTCATTTAGATTCTTCATTTAGAAGTAAGGATGTAAATCTATTTTTTATTCATTTTATATGCATATATATATATATGTGTGTGTGTGTGTGTGTGTGTATTTAAAGTAGCCCAATTACTCTATTATTTATAACGAATCACTGACACCACAAGACAAATTCCTTTTTTTTTTGTCAACAAGATGGCGCTACATGTCATACTTCTCACAGATTACTGAACTGAGTCCATGATATTTTTATGGAAGAAGGGAAATTTATCAAAGAGTTACCAATAGCCCGTTCTCCGATTTTTTCATTATATTATTTCTATCGTTAACGCACTTAAACAGATCTTTATGCAAGTAATCCTCACAATCTTGACAAAATAAAGAAACACATTACGAGGGGAATTAGCAGAGTAGGTCTGCAGGTAGTTACTGAAAACGTTGTTGAACATGGCCAGAAATGCATAGATGTCAACGGTGAGCAAATCAGGCATCTTTCATAAAACTACATATTATTTAAACAATACCAATGGGCTTTTTTTGAGGACACCGCCCTATATATATATATATATATATATATATATATATATATATATATATATATATATATATATACATTTATTTGAAGTGCAATAAATGAAAAGACGCTATTAGAAACTCATTATAACTTGGAGTTTTAAAGACGAAGCATACTCCCTGATAGAATCCTATATAATTATTTAACTGACTTCTTTTTACCCACTTGCTTTCTGTCTGACTGTATGTCGGTCTGTCTGTATCTCTCTCTTTCTCTCTCTCTCCCTCACTCTCTGTATATATATATATATATATATATATATATATATATGTATATATATATACATATATATATATTAACTTAGAAGATATTTATAAGATAACTTTGGTTTTATTCGGTTCCTGATCTTCGACAAAAAAGTATCAGTTTAATTTTATTCTCAGTCTTTGAATCTAAGAAACAATCGCATATGTCACTCAATGCACTAAGCTGACCCAATATCTTACTAAAAGAAAAATAATTGTATAGCTTAAAATGTGCGTGTTGCGATAAATTGGTTAGTAATTTCGAACTAACGGTGAATCTCTGAATTAGAATATTTACTTCTGTCTTTTTTTATGTCAATAGATCTGACATTAGTTTTTAATAAATTTACCGCATTTATATCAGAAAATGAACGCTAATTTTGTGCGTGCGGCATTGCATCTTCTCGTATTATAGTATAGACTTTCGCTTTGTTCAGTTTTTCTATCGCATTTATGTAATGGAGTTTTCAAATGTACATAAAATAGAAATCAAATCGAGTGGCTGTATAAAGAGGAGAGTTAGGGTGTGTCTATTTCTGCGCATTAAGCGAATTTTCTTATGCACGTTCCTTTAATTTTCCCGTTGTTAAATTGCCGGATGATTTCGCATTATTTTTAATATTGGCATAATTATTCTAACATGCTTCTAATACTTGTCGAAAAGGGCACGGTTTTGTAGAGGAGTAAAAAAGGCTATCGCTTAGGCGGTGCGTTGCAACTACTATAACCAAGGTACGGGATCTGGTGATTGTGCAGTTCCTTTCTTGGCGACTTTTAACCATCGATTTCGACCATTAGGATAGACTGGGAGCCGAAGAGACCAGATCCAATAATTCAGTTTGTAAAATCAGACCATAGTATTAATAATTTAATCTGCAAGACATAAAACAATTATGCAATAATCAGTTCATAAATTACTGAAGCTGTAGGTGTAACCTGGCCGTTACGCGTAAACCATATTAATAAAAGTTCCAGACTTTCGCGGACTACCAAGCCGTTTAGCAGACGCGAAAATGAACAAAAATAAACACAAATAAATAAGACTCGGTATTCGTTCCTGTTTTTTATACAAGTCGTTTATTACTGTTTTCTTCTCCCCGTCTTTACACAAATTCTCTGCCACTGCGGAAAAATATCCATCTCCCCTAATTATATTTTTCTGCCCCATTACAAGCTGGCTGTATAAAGCCATTTCCCGTTTTCGACTTTACACTTACATCTTTTCAAACGCATCCTTTCTTCTCCCGAGCACGTAGTGCTTTTCTTCTTTTTATGTGTCGTGTGAGTTCAGCACACTTCCTAATTTGCATATCAGATTTTTTCCCCAGCTACTCCTGCTAATATTAACGAAATCTAGTTATCTCAACGCTGCTACTGATATTTTCTCTATTAGCTTCTACGCGCTCATTTACATATGGAGCACATATCAGTGCGGGCAATACAACGAGAATAATTATAAGACGTTAGCTCGATCATAATTGAGAGAAAGACAGCAAGCTCTCTTTGTGGGTAAGATAAAAAGATCACTTTGAAAATTAGTACAGATTATTGTGTTGCACAAAACGTTCCGCGAGTTTGACGATATGCACTAGAATAAAGCTTGAGTATTCGTTGTCGAAAACCTTGTAAAGTCATTATCTAAGTTAATCCCATTATTCTAAATGATGCGAAACCGGTTGCGGACTTTACACCATCGGCTCCAGTCTTTACGATATATGTGAAATTGAAGAGACTATATCAAGTAATTATAATTTAATTCGCAAGAGATAAAATGGCTGTACAAGCGCAGGCAAGACAAAATGTTGCAAAGACAAACATGATGCGCTACATGGAACAAAGGCCATTGAAGCTGCATATCTATGTTATCAAACCTAACCAGAATCCCCATTACCACACCCCTGCTCCCCCCCCCCAAAAAAAAGAAATAGTAAGACCGAATAGTCAAGTAGAGTCAACGAGAAAGGAAAGACCGAGGAGTGAGCACTGACCATATCCCCGCTGTATAAGTGCCAAGAGAACTGGGACCTTGGGAAGGCTTATTGCCATTCAGATTCAAGTGAAGACTGTTGGCCGCTTCCAACGAGAAATCAATTGCAAACAGCAGTTGCAAAAAATGCAATTTATTTGCAATTGTTATCGAAAGAAGTGGAGAGTACTGGAAATCTGGGGAGACGTGGTGTCACCCAGCTTCCAGGGAACACCACAGGCAGTTTTCAATGAGATCTTACATGGCTTTTGTGAAATCTCCTTGTGATTATTATTATTATTAATAATAATAATAATAATAATAATAATAATAATAATAACAATAATACTAATGATGATGATGATGATTATGATGATGATGATAAAATTACAGTATTCTGACGGTTTATGGATCAATTAACCGGGCCAGCGATACTACGAATACAATTACAAAAAAAAAAAAAAAAAAAAAAAAAAACGTTTGCTCGGCTATAACCGAGAGTAAAGATAGGACGTTCTCCAAGTAGTTACAAAAAAATTCAGTTCAAAAATGCGTACAATTACTGCACTTCACGTACAGGTGCCCAAGTTTAAATATATGCATTAGTAGAAAGTTCAAGTCTACATTGGCAAACACCTTTTCAGGATAATATAAGGATTAAACTCATTATTATGAATTATGAATAATCCAATACTGGTTTTCATATTTTCCCCCTTTTTTTAACTGTGCTTTTTTATCATTAATCTTTCTTTGTTTTGTAAGTAAAATAAAGGTAACAATTTATAAACTGTCCTATCGAGGTAAAGAAATAGAGCTAAAAAAAAAAAACAATATTAAAAATCATTCTCATTGGCACTAGCATTTTGTAGCTTTAGAATTATTGCTTCTTTGTTAATCTCATTTGGAATTACTGCCGACAGTTAGCTGAGACATCTGTCTTTCAACAAGGCAGTTTGTTGGCGTATACAATTTATTTCATTTTTATCGTAAAAGCAAGGATTTGTTTCGTTATCACCGACGGTGCTCGTCACGCAAACAAATAAAAAACGAACAATAAAGAGAAATTTATGTGCGAAAACTACAGATTCGATCGTATCTATAAACGTCTAAAAATGGCGTCAATAGTTCTTCTTCTCACGAATCATGGGAGATAACTCTGCGCCACCCAATTTAGATCGTAAACGTTGCAGATGATCCGATAAATGTCAACACGCCGGATTACTCACTTTCGAAAGACATAAAGAAACAAACACACACGGAGATAAGAACGATTCATTCGGAAGATGAGCCCATTTTTTGCCTACGCGTTCAACAACGACAACGCTGTTTGAGACTGTACGTGTGTAGATAGGTGATCCTTTAAACCAACGCATTTCAACTAGAAAACATTATTACGTCCATACATGTCATGTCGATTTTTTTTTTAATTCATGAAAACACGAAAATTATTCTCATAGAAACATAAACCTGTAGAAATAAAACATATAGAATTAAAGAGGTCTAATGTTGGAAAACTAGTGGACTAATTCAGGATTATAAACACATTTATCTACATAGGCTTACATTGAATAAAACAAAGGACCCGCAATATTAAAACAGAAGGTTATTTTGGATGATATTTTTTGTAAAATACATTTGGTACATCTTCATTATAATTGTTCGTAATTATTAAAGTTTATGGTAATATCGAAATGACATGTAATTAAATAATCATATTTTCACAAAGATAATCAAGTTCAAAAGTGCATTGTAAGCAATAATGTTTTGGTTGAACAAAATCTACACAAGCGTTGATGCGTGTATACACGGTAAAATATATTTTTTTCTACTCATTTCTATCTCTAACCTATACCAATTTTCTTATTAATTTTCTTATAAATTTTAAATCCAAACCTTTTACTTCAATTTTTCAGATTCATCTGCCTTACTGTTAATGCTAGGTTTATTTTTGGTGTCTTTTCAATTCAATAGAAATCCTCCTAAATTTGCTGATGAGGAGACCGTGCTTACCAAAAAAACTATGTATAATTGTTCTACCTGACTTCATGTATACCACAAATAAAAAGCACGGATTTCCGAAACGATCGTACAGATAATTGACTTTGTTGTTGTTCCTTCTTATGAAACTGATTTATAATTTAATTAAATTTTGATTTTTAAATTTAAAATTTTTTTTAAACTTTTAAATTATAGATCACATTACTTCATATATATATATATATATATATATATATATATATATATATATATATATATATATATATATATACCTTTTCACATTGTCATTGCAAAATTACTGTTTGCATATTTTTGCGTTTATTATTTTGGTAATAGCACTTTTTTTTTAAATGACCAAAACCGCCTAGTTAATAGTAAAGATATATAGTTTATTGTTCTGATTAAAAAAAAATGGCTATTGTTGTCTGAGTTGTTTATTTCGCAGATTTTTGTTTGTAAGAAACGTTAAACGTTACCTAATTTTCTTGTAGTTTTTCATCATTTCTTGAGCGCTTATCTCTTCTCTTCTTCTCTTCTATTCGTCTATTCTTCTTCTATCTATCTTCTCTAATCTATCTTCTATATAAATAAAATAAACTCATTTTTTCCCGTCGGATTTTGACATTAATAGGATTAAAAATCAAGATATTTCATGCAAATATAATATGCACAAACGGCAGAACAATATCTGAGGTGTGTTATAGGCTTATTGTTTCTCAAATTCCTCGATAATCTTAGATTTCTATACTTTTCTGCTGAGAAGTCACGGCCAAAATCGGTTAAGATCAATGGAAGTGGTAAAATATTTTCTCTCTAATAAATTCCTCCTCCCCCTGCCACCACTTTACACCGTTTGGGGATCGTTCACAAGGAACAGTTGAGAAGAGAACACCGGTTTGGCTTCGTAGTTCTTTCATGTGAAGTTATTTAAAATCACTAAACTAAGCTGCAGTGCTCTGTGGCGTAGTGGTTAGCGTGCTGGACAATTCACATTATATTTTCACGTTCGCGCCGACCTACCGTAGTCGTTTTTTTTTTCTTTTTTCCTAAACAACTGGAATGGACTTTTCTTGGTGGCCGAACTGTTAACGTTGCAGATGTTTTTCTTTTTCACACTTTATTTTCCTACTTTTACTCATGACTCCGGGTTTGATCCTTCCTACTTACCTACCATAACATTTTTTAAAACTCCCCCCCCGTCCCGGAAACAAACACTCGGGCAACGCCGGGTACCCCCGCTAGTATTGGATAAAAGCTGTTATATTTTCGAGTATTTCTGTAAATAATCAAAGATTCCGTAAAAATCGTTTTGATGTCGATTTCAAAAGCTATCACAGTATGAAATGGTTTATGGGAAAATAAGGTAACACATTAAATTATACGAAAGACAAATTAAGACAGAAACAAAGAAAAATTAACGGAGGAGAGATACTTAAAAGGAAGACCGATATATACACGGACACTCCCATGGAGTTCGCTGGCGATAATTAAAGACAGAGCTGGTGTGTGCCCGTCATATAATAAATAGCGTGAGCAAAATAGTGAGAAATTTCACTTGAGCTTTAAAAATTGTATAAATTAAATACATGATCGGTTCAATATGGGACGTGACAGATTAAAATTGACATACGTTAAAGTTTATCCACTATTATTATTTGGCCTTTGTTGGTATAAAGCTATCTAGGTTAAAACGGATCTTGTCACAGAACATACCGCTTTTTTATTTTTTTTACACAGTGATCACCACTTATCAAGGCCCGGAAACCACTCAGGGATAAGGGTTATTGCAAGTACATTACGTTAGTGTGGAGATTTGATGACGTGTTTACTTAAGGGGGCGGTTCATTAGGAATTTGTTAACGTTGGACTTGAATACATCCAAGTTGTAGTCCGGTGGGAACCAGGCAGACGGAACAGAGTTCCAAAGGCGTGTAGTTCTAAGAAAGAAGCTTTGTTCATAGAATCCAGGTTTTCATTCCAGACAACGTTGACGGTCACCGGTGATCAAGATATTTATGAAGTGCCTATCCTGGGACCAGCGGTGAACACCGTTGATACATGGACAAATCTTAGACTTGATATCGGTTTGGATGCTTTGTAAGCACGTATTAATCTTTCCGCGCGGTCGTATTTGCTAAACTAAGAATGGTTATGGACATATGGTTTCGTGGATGAACTGTTCTGGGTTGAGATCTGCTGAGTGACAGAATCAAATACGTCTTCTCTTAAAATAATCTTGGTCAATAGGCATCATCGTACATTGCATTCAAATTCGTGCATTGGAGACAAAAAGGTGTTGGTGGGCCTGCAACGCAGAAAATACATGGCAAGCACAACAAATTTCTTGACATCCGCAGAGCCTATCAACCAATACACAGCGGCAAGAGAAGGATCGTCTTAACAAGAGCAGTCGTATGAACATTGCATTCGACATTTCCAAATTCAAAAATAAAAATTAACATGGCACATTGTATAAAGATACACGGGAAATAGTTTCGATTTTTATCTTGCGAAACATACCTAAGCGGCAACGTTAATTGATTTATGTTTCTGACAAAAAATGGGAACGAATAATTGTTTTCTGGGTCGGAATCTTATAATATTCTCATTTTGTTTAATACCTTTTTATCTTTTTGTATCACTTGGTTTCATGTTTAGTATCGGGCTATTTCTTATATAAAATACAGAGATGCAGTAATATAAGTAGCTATGTTTGTATATAAAGTTTAAGCTTGCCGAAATAACGAAGGGTTCGATTGAGAGTGAAATCAGAAAAATTGCGGATCATTTTTTTAAATCTGAAACATTTACTATTTATTAATAAAAAAGTATTCGGATGGAAATTGTTTAATAGACAGTACCTTTAATACTAAAAAAAGCAGACGCCCCTTATATAAAATATGAACTAAATTATAACTTTACAGAATAAAACATAAACCGGATTAAATATGAAAATCGATTATGAATAAACTTTTTCTCTATTTAAAAAAATCAAACGATATTCGGAAATAAAAACCTAATTTAATTTAATATATAGAAACGAATATACATATACATATATATATATATATATATATATATATATAAATGAATGTATATACATATGAATATATATACCTACATATACATACATACATATATATATGTATATATATATATATAAATATATATATATATATATATGTTATATATATAGGGTGACCCAAAAAACAGAGGACATTGAGGAAGCTACAGACGGCCAAAAAAAAACGGCCGGGTAGCTGAAAAAATAATGTAACTTAAGAGTAATAAAAAAATACAACGCATATTTGCTCTACAACAGTATTGAGCACATTCTTCAGTTTTTATTAATTACCATTTTCACTAAATATATATATATATATATATATAATTCTAAGAATTTATTGATTTTTCACTATAACGCATGGGCAGTGCCACCTCAGTCAAAGATGACTAATATCTGTGACATAATTTGTAGAGGTATTATAAAGGGAGTTGAGGAAAAAAGATTCTGTTTTACATTACACTTGAATGTCTGCATGTCATACCATATATATATATATATATATATATATATATATATATATATACTAGCGTGGGTGCCCGGCATTGCCCGGGTATTTTGAGGTGTATGTTGAGCAAAAAAAGTGGTACTTTTTTTAATTTCACCCCTATTATGACCCCTTAAAATTTATTGTTTAGAGCAAAAATCAAATAATTAAGTTAGAGACATGCCCATGGAACCTATATCTAAAATTTCAAGTGTGTAGACCCAAAATTGTCGTAGGAGTTTGGTAGAGTTCTCAAAGGTCAAATCGTTGAACTTTGACCCATTAATACCCAAATTTCTGGCCAAAAACCGATCACATCGATTTTCCATAATTTCAGTACCCTGTACATCAAACTTCGAGTCTGTAGACTAACAATTGACAGAGTTATTTCGTAAGGAAATGTACACAGACACACCCACAGGCACACACAGACACACACATACTTTCACTTATATATATATATATATTATTATTATTATTATTATTATTATTATTATTATTATTATTATTATTATATTTTGTCAGCCCCTACATCATTGTATAACGATTAGATCACGTTGACTGCCGTAAAGAACATTTAAAATCAAAATGTTTAAATTCAACGTTATTTCTCGCGGTTAATGGTAACCGATTGGATACGATCTTTGCTAATGAAGCCAGAGATGGCTCGTGTTGCCGGGTCGAATCCGTCGACTGGTGCTAATCGTGACACCCTGCATGGAAAATTCCCGAAAGGATGAGATACTAGTGTCTGTAGGTATTTAATTAATTATTACATTAAAAAAATATTTGCATATATATATATATATATATATATATATATATATATATATATATATATATATATATATATATATATATTTCTGTTCGATGACTAATCAGAACCAGTAATCGTAAACATCAGATAATTTTGACGTATCGGGATCGCAATCAGAAAAAAAAAAATCGTGCCATATATTTCGATGCCTAAAAGATGTTTTAATGGTATGTTTTAAATTTGGTCTCGTTTAAACCATAATCTCATAATGCTGGTCCGTCTATCTCTACTGTTATATAAAAGGAACAAGTCTGTGTGTGTAAGTGCCTTCCCTATTGATTCCAAAACGGCTATGAAGATTTGTTATAACATTTCACATGAAGGTACTTTGGTTGTATTGCAGTATTATTAGATACGTCTTGTATCGGGATGGCATTAATAAGTATCGATAACCGATAATGAAAATAATAGGATTTAAAGAAGGACAGCGGATTTGTTCAAAGCTTACATTTTATACAGTCAAATATGACGTATTTTGAGAAATTTAATAGCCACTCAAGCCGAAAAACCAAATATATAAAATCAACAGCATGTTCTTTCATATTACAGGGTTGCGTTCGAAATGAATGTTACTGTTTAAAGCACAATTGCTCTATGCAATTTTGCAAATTAATCTTCAATTCACGCAAATATCACAGCAGAAGCAGTAAGACCAAACAATACAATAAACAGTACGTTCTTTGATATGACAAGGGCGCTTTTGAACGAATTATTTGTAAGTCAGTATACAACTTTTTTATGACAAAAAATATGGCAAGGTGAAACATTTCTCGATCATCATTCAATCGCGGGCAGGGGCGGGTCTCCCCACTGGCTTATATTGTAACAGTTAACTATTGAGGTCGATTGTGAAAAATTATACAGCTTGTGATAAAAGTTTCGAAATGGAAATTCTATTCTAAAATGATGAGTAATTCACAAACAACGCATTCAATAAATAATTTAGAACGACGAAATAAAACAATAATATAAACTAAACACACAAAAAAAATATTCGCTTCAAATGGCATCCATTCAACTGACTTGACGTTTACAATTCAACTTTTTTTATATTATTTGTTTAAATGTATTACTGCCCATGTGGTTCTTTTATTGTTTTACGGTGTTTTAATGTTTCATTGCTGTGAAGAACTTTTCGAGCCAATAAAATGTCCTCTTGCATTCTTTTAATGGATGCACGTATCACATACCAGATTCTGCTGAATCTATTTTATAGGGAGATTCTGGTTGAAAACCATTCATCACTCTCGACATTCGATTAGGATATTTTTATCCGACAAAATTTTTTAACACTATCAAAAGCTGTTTATGTTTCACTTTGTTTCAGCAACTAATACTATTGTTTTTTCATCAGATGATGAAACACAAAAAGTTTTTCAAAAGTGTCTCATTATATACAGATACTTAAATAAAAGTTGCAATTTTACACATAGCTGCATTGGCAAGTCGAGATTAACAGTTTTGCTAAGCTATTTTGCCTTAAATCCCTATCGCAACCACAATATACGTATACATACACACACATATGCACACACACGCGTGCGCACACAATCACACCTATATATATATATATATATATATATATATATATATATATATATATATATATATATATACATACATACACACATACATATATATATATATATATAAATCACTGGAAAGTAAAATAATAAAATGTTAACGAGGTTTATAAATAGGTGCGAAAATATGAAAAATATAGTTTTTATTCATTTACATAAGCATAGATATGCCCTACATATTCATGAGCATGTTTCGGTCAGTCAATTACAAGTAACTAGATACCTCTTCAGACGATATTTATATATATATATATATATATATATATATATATATGTTTATATATATATGCGTGTGTGTGTGCGTCCATGTGCGTGTGTGTATTTTGGGTTGAGCATATTATTAAGTGATATTCAAACTGCAATTAGCGTATTAAGCGATACTCTTTGTGCAAACACATTGAGCGTAGGTATTTGAACAATGTAAAAACAATGTTAATTCATCACCCGCATAGCAGCATCCGAGTAACCCAACGCTTAGAAACTTCTACTGGTCGTTAGGGCTGTGGAGTTTCGATTCAAGCTTGAGGTAGTTGCTTCTCTAGCAACACTGATTAGCTGTTATACATAGTAACAGTACTATATGCAATAGATTATATATATATATATATATATATATATATATATATATATATATATATATACTTGAGGTAATTGCTTGTCTAGCCGCACTGATGAGCTGTGAAACAACGAAACAGTACTGTATGTAAATGACACTCTCTCTCTCTCCTCTCTCTCTCTCTCTCTCTCTATATATATATATATGTATATATATATATATTTAAAAATTGTCATGTATTAATTATTGCAATAATTTTATCTTCTTATTCATTAAACTCAAAAAGGCTATAAAACTACGTGTAGTTATATTAAAAAACCGACCTCTCGTGTTTTAGAATGTGTATTTCTACATTGTCACGAGAATTTCCAATATACTTTTTCCAGCAATATCTGTTTTAAATGCACAATGTTGTTTTCTTAGTGTCTCACACCGTCATTATTAGCGACAGGTAGAAGAAACTCTCAGATCATGAATGCATGTGCAGTCATCAAAACCGTGGAATTCGCAATTCCAACTTTCCTATTCCTGCGGGATAAAATATGGGAGGCCTTATTTTTTGAATGCCGCTTATTCTTTTAGATAATGCCCATCGTCTGATTTTGGTGTTCTTACAATTGTATAACAAAGTTTCATTAAAGTAATCACGGGTTCATTTTACTCCTGTCAACAGCAAATGATGCCGGCAGCCTCTTTCAACTTAAAGATTGTTATTACCTGACGGCATTAAAAAAAAAACACACATTTGGGATTGACTTTAGTTCATTGCTCCTACCGGCAAACGCTCTGCTGATATTACTGGGTCTCTTTTAAAACACTGCTCGTAATATCTTATTTGCAAATTTTTACTAGCGTGATTTTAAAACATAAACTTTAGTAAAGTAACAGAAGAGAAAATAAAGAACATTAATTTATTTCGTTTATAGTCAGGTATAAATATGCCACCATCAGTCGGTCACTGAGGTGTGACCGACAGACGTGTTATTGGAAATGTTTTAAAGCGGTCTCGAGAAGATATGAAGATGCCCGTCGTTAGCGACTATAAGAAGAAAAGCATACCTGAGATGTTGGATGTGATATGTGCTTCTTCTTCTCCCAGGAAACGCCTTGAGCTCTACACCCTTGGTGGCATTCTGACTGGAATTTTCTTTCTTCATTTTCCGGACCGCTTTGTTGTTCAATGAAGGCGTTCATGAAGGAACTTATGGCAGACACAAGAAAGACGACACGCGACACAATTGTAATATATATGGAGCATAACTATTTTATTTTGCATTAGAGATACAATATATTACATAAAAATTTGTACAATTTAAAACTGAACGATAAACTTTTCAAAGCTGATTAACCTAACTAGTTTTGTGGGAGGGGGTGATCTCTACCCCCCTCTTTACGAAGAGACAAAACTTATGGTTCTCAGCTCATGACGGCCTGAACAGAAAGAGGGAGTTCTCTAGGAAATGAAATTATGGGAAGGCGTTTCTTTGTATCTCTACGAACATGGCCAAGTAACCACTCGGCCATGCTGCAGAGTGTGTTAGAAACAGTGGCACGGAGAAATAGTGCCACATCCCTATGCACTCCGAAATTTATGAGTATTCATAAATGTCGGAAATCCCTTATTTTCCGTGGATGGTGCATCAACCGGCCGTCAGCGATCAATGCCCCCTATGCTCTTCGTTCCGTCAGGGACTCAGTGAAGCAAGTTATTTTTCCACCAGGCCCCTGGTAGACTGGTATACCGCTTCAAATACCAGACAGGGTAATCATCCTCGTCCTCCATCGAGGCAGTGACGTCATGATTTCAGTTAATGGATTAACGCTCTCTTAGGCAACCAGTATAATATTTTTTTACAAAGCCGGATTTTACGTGAGTTTATCACGCCGACCTATACGTATTTCACTAAGCCGGATTTTACGTGAATTCATCACGCCGACCTATACGTTTTTTTTTAATTTAGTCTTCATGGCATTATTTCTGTAACTGGATTTACTCTCCCTTCAGCAACCAGTATAATGTATTACAACCAAGTTAGGGTTACGTGACCTCATCACGCCGACCTATACGGTTTTAAAGTTATTATTTCAGTAACTGGATTTACTCTCTCTTTAACAACCAGTATAATGTATTTTAAATAAGTCGGTGTTACGTGACCTTATCAGGCCGACCTATATGGATTTAGTTAACCCTCGGTCTTCAGATGTTCTAATCCAATTAAATTCTGTTAGAGCAAGGAGTCTGCCGCCGAACGACCAATAAAAACTATCCACCACGGAATATTTATTAATCATATAAAGAATAAATTAAGACGGGCACTCAGACTTCATGAGTTGGAATGCTAAATTAGGTCAATATAATTCACACAATAAACTATTTAGAAACCTGGTATACATGTAATCAATGAAATAGGGTGTTAACAACTTTTTTCTTAAAAAAAAAGGACAAAAAATTTTAAAAAATCATTTCAGAGCACCTGGGTCAAATTAGAATGTGTTAACCAATGCAACCGCGTTTCTGTTATTACATTCGTAATTAACTTTTTCCCAATTTTCAGGGTACATTTAAAAGTATGTGTATTTTTTCAAAACTTGATTTACAAAAGATCATTAACATTTCATTCCAAAATTTAAAAATTATTTCAAGTCCTTTGGTTCATCGTTAAAATCAATTTTTCTTTCGCATATGACCATAAAAAATTCCGAATTTATGTTAGTTAACTCCTTTCCAATGTAATTCGTATTATTATTAAAAAACACTCTTCTCAAAAGATCATAGACTTCGAATCGACCCATTTTTTCAGAATCCAATTAAAAAATTATTTCAAACATTTGGTTCATTATTAAAATTAATCTTCTTAACAGATCATAGAAAATTCATTTTGAATCAATTTACCCTTCACAATGAGATTCAGAGACATCACATTTTTTTTCATTTCGTAATTATTATTTTTTTTTAATTCCATGTACATTTTAAGTTGTTTAATTTATTCTTATAAATCATTTCTTCTTATATACTATTATCAAAGTCATTTCGAATTCAGAAACTTTTCACGTTAATTAACTTTTTTTTAAAAAGAAATAGTTTATTATTTAAAAAAATACCCCTCTTCCTAGGATCACTCACAAAGATTATTTCGAATTAATAAACTCTCGCCAAACCTGGGAGTTATATTAGTAAGCAACCAATTATGTATAGTTAACCGCTTGAAAAAGTAAAAGTTTCAATTAAAAAGAGATCTTTCTAGACTGAGGAAATATTTTTCTTGAGAATTAATTCAACTTTTCGTAAATACTCCTCAGTCAATATTTCAGGGACCCCTATCATACGGCCCAATTTCAAAGAAACTGATCCACGTGGGAAATTTTTCACAGTGGATTCAGCTAGACGGGTGTTTTTCGTGAAAGATTGGTGTGGCGGGACCAGGGATTGGAGTTCAGACGAGCACCTGCCATGGAAATAATGATAAAACAAGGATAGGCTCGCAACGTCTCTTCTGTGGTAGAGAGGTTGCAGGGTAGAGAACAGGGCATCCCCCACTAAGCTTTTTCTTTCATGTAATAACAACATGCATAGGTATACACACATGCATATATATCTTGAGAGAGAGAGAGAGAGAGAGAGAGAGAGCGTGAGAGAGAAAGAGATATTGATATATCTTTTTTTTTTTCTATATTCTAGAGACACTTTTTTTTCATCTTTGCCTTTTCTCATTTATGGTTATTTTTTCAATACACTTTTTTAATTGATCTTTTGTAACTGTATATTTTTTTCTAGGTGCAAAACCATTCTTTTCTCAGGTTCTGAATTTTCTTTTTGAGTGCGTTTTTTTTTGTGTGTACTGGTCTGCCATTTTTATAAATATTTTGCCTGAAATATTCATTTTTAAAGAACGTGGACATTATTTTATTCGAGGCGTCTAATGGTTAAAATTGTTGTTGTGCCGTGTGTTTTTTTCAGGGTCAATATTTCGTCTGAAAGCAACATTTATAACAAGTGGTACCGTAATCAATTTAAGCTCGAAGGGTCGAAATTATTTCCATGCTAGGAAACAATATGTCCTGGTTATAGTGCACCATTTATACCAGACCGACGTGTTATAGCAAATGTATTTAAGCGATCTGGATATTGCCGTCGTTGGGGTGTTTGTTCACTGATAACCTTACACCTTAAAAATCTCTTTGTAATGTGTAACTTTACATATATGTTCGCATATCTATGACTAATTCAGAAGTAGATCATAGAGATTGACAACAAATATATATATATATATATATATATGCAAATATATATGTATACATATACATACATACATACACACACACATATATATATATATATATATATATATATATATATAGAGAGAGAGAGAGAGAGAGAGAGAGAGATTTGTAGTCATCGACATACAGTCCTGTTTTGTTGTATCACAATTAACCAGAGCATCTAGATAACACCTCTCCCAAGCCGAGGATTCAACCTAGAACCATCGCATTGACAGTCAGTAGTTCAACTGATCGATCCACGGGAGCGGCGCCCGTAAATTACCTCGCCAAATTTCTAATCAAGCAAACAATTGTACACCATTTTACAGGGCTGTAAACGCTTGTTTATAAAAAAAAACAGCGAGCGTCGCAATATATATATATATATATATATATATATATATATATGTGTGTGTGTGTGTGTGTGTGTGTGTGTCTGTATATATATATATATATATATATATATATATATATATGTATATATATATATATATATATATATATATATATATATATACTAGCATGGGCGCCCGGTATTGCCCGGATGTGTTGATTTGTATGTTGAGCAAAAAAAAAAAAAGTTGTAGTAGGAAGGCAGGCTCGAACCCGTACCGCAAAGGAGGAAAAGAACGGGGTAAAACCTAACGTCTATGCTGTTACAACAACCGCCAACCCGGAAGCGACATTTGTAAAAATTGAGGCTGACAATCTAAAGGAGAGGATACCTTTTAAAAATATCGGCGAAAAAAGTGACCCTCCCCCCCTCTGTAGAAAAGTGCTTAGTTGAAGGGAAAGATATTAATGTTTTTAGCAAATGTTTCAATATTTGTCGTATGAAAGATCAAAATTTAAAAGAATACTAATCTTGGTAAAATCCATCGTCTCTATTAAAAGTTTAAGGCAAACATGCAAAAAGACATACATACATACATTTGTATACTGGTAACTGAAAATTTTCGGCCCAAACTGAAGAAAAAGCTTGCCCTATCTCTGAATACACTTTAGACCAGAAATTGTTTGATTAATTTGGAAGAGACCGCAGAGATCAATGTTTTATAAACTTTGACATCTATTATGTCCCCTTAACATTTATTGTTTTGGGCTCAAATCGAGTTATTAAGTTAGATCCATGTCCAAGGAACCTATATCTAAAATTTCAAGTGCGTAAACCGAAAATTGTCGGAGGAGTTTGGTAGGGTTCTCAAAGGGCAAATCGTTGAACTTTAACCTCTCAATCCCCAAATTTCTGGCCAAAAACCCGATAACATCTATTTTCCCAAATCTCAGTAACCTGTATATCAAATTTCGAGTTTGTAGAGTAAAAATTGACAGACTTATTGCGTAGGGAAATATACAAAGACACACAGATACACAGATATACACACACTTTCACTTATATATATATATATATATATATATATATATATATATAAATACACATTAATAAGCATTTAAAAAATTGGCTTAACAGTTAGCCCGATATGTCATCGCTAATATAATTCATAATAGTTTCTTCAATCTAAACGTATTGGGAACGAGTAAATTCCAGGCTATGCTACGCTTTTCCCGAAATAAATCTCTAAGATGAGATATGAAGAAACATTGCTGATGCTTTCATTAGGAAGTTATGTTGTTGAATTAACTTTCCTCTTCCTTCACCATAATTATTATCTGTTATTTCAAATATAATGTATATATGAATAATTCGTAGAGTGTGTACAAAATGAATCAGGTCAGTACCTAGAGATGAATACTTGTAAATAATTTGATATTTTAAAAGTTGTATTAAGATATAATTCGTAAGAATGGGCTTTTATGATTGTGACTTTGTAAGCAAGCTAGACATATACTGAAGTTTATTTGTACAAAATAGGTTACAGGACGGATTGTAGCTTTTATTATGGAGGTGAACCTGAATGCACTTTTAATTAATTTTTTGGGGGGTTCTTTTTGTGAAAAACATTACCTCTGGCATACTAGACGATTTACAAAGTGTAGTTAAAATATATTTTCGCGAAAAGTATCTTTACTTTCATCATATTTTGCTTAGGGTAAACTTTTTGAGTATCAAAACCTATCTCTTTTCAAACCCCTCCTTTTCATAACCTATCATACTTTCATTAATCACAGTCCATTTTCTGTAGGCTGGGTTTGAACCCAGTCAACGACGGATACTTCTACTAGTATATATATATATGTATATATATACATATATATATATATATATAAATATATATATGCATATTAATAAGCATTTAAAAGATTGACTTAACACTTAACCCGCTTATGTCATTGCTAATATAATTCATAATAATTTCTTCAATCTAACCGTATTGGGAAAGAGTAAATTCCAGGCTATGCCACGCTTCTCCTGAATGCACTTTTAGTTTAGTTTTTTTTGTGACAAACATGACCTCTGGCATACTAGACGATTTACAAAGTGTTGTTCAAATATACACACATGGATTGTTTAGATTAGACAAGTCCTTATTTTAGCAAGTTGAAGTAAAAGAACATCTGTGTTTCCTCTATTTTTATTCTGAGTGTGTGATATTTTTTGCTCGATGAATACGGCCATAATCGAAGCGAAAATACAGGGCAAAGATCAATACATTGTACATAAAAGCCAACATTATAAAAAAATACACTTTACTGTAAGACTGGAAGCTGCGACCTGCATAAATGGTGGGGTCCATTCAAACAACGTCTATTCATCAATTGACAGAGATAAAATTGATTTTCATATCCATTGAAAACTGAGTGAATATTTATTGATTAGCAATTCTTCTATCTTCATCTTATAATCAATACTACAAGAAATTAAAACTTGGTCGTATTTAATAATCTAACTTTATCGGAATTTGTGAGTTTATTAAAAATGTCGAACGGACGAAAGCTTCAATTTCGTTATTGTGCGTGCGTACAGAATTTCGTCGGCAATGATAAAGGCATTATACAAATTCGCTAGACGTTGATATTAACCCAAAAATCATACGCATTGAAACTATAGAAAACTTGTTGTGATTCTGCCTCTGATTTATAGTTATATTCATGGCAAGAGCTCACCTATGCGAGCTATGAACCCTCGGAAAAGTTTCACGAAATACACCTGTCTTCTTGAAACCATTGTCAATAATTTCGTCTAGTCCTTATCTGTGTCTAAGCCTAAGAGTAGATTCCATGAACAAAGCTCCTCTCTTAAAACTGCACACCTGTAGAACTCTTATCTGTTCCCCTGCTTTCCAACTGACTACAATATGATCGTCTTCATATCCAACGTTACCAACTTGTTGATGAGCCGTCCCCTTACGTAATCGAGTTTACCAAATTTTAATTACCAACGATAACTACGATATTGTTCCCTTGGCTAGCGTATACTAATTTACCCTTATCCTACGGGCCATGATAAGTAGCGACTCCTTTGTAAAAAACTGAAAGACTATTTGTGAGATTGTTGTATAGTATATATACCCTATAGACAGTGAACGCTTGAGTTAGATAACATATTTATAGAAATATGATAACACGTGTTACACCCATCCACAACAAACGCCGTCCTCATCATTTTGTGTCCTGCCTTTCTTCACCGTTATATTTTACCCCAGCGGCGCCATTGCTTCAAGATCGAGGCCGCTGAGGGGGTGGAACGAATAGGTAAGAATTATAAAAATAAATCATCATCGTATCGTATTAAACCGAAAATTATGTTGCTCGGTTTTTTTCCTGATAGTTTACTACTCAGAATTCTTTTTGGAAAAACATCCAGAAAATACATAAAAACTGACGTAAAGATTGCTATCATCAGTGAAATTGATTTCTTGCATTCAAAATCTGGACACCAAGGTGGTTAGTATGCTAACCTCTAGATCACACCCACCTCATATAAAAATAGAATAAAAGGTGCTCTTGCATGATTTGACTCGTGAATTCCAGTCAAGCATGGATCGGGCGAGACTGGCAAGCATCGGTGTCAGCCAAGCGTTGTAACAGGCGCAGACTAATAGAAAAATGTATGTATGTATGTATGTATGTATGTATTTATTAACTAGCTTGTTTCAATGTCCAGTTCGAAAATTTCAAGCATTTATCGTTTGAAAATTTTCAAAACGAGCATTTCTTCAGACTTTATGAATAAACACACTTTTGGCAATTTAGCATTTTTTTGAATAGAAAGAAAAAAGAGCGGGGACCCTTAATGGGAGCAACATTCGAGAAACATTTTACTTAATATAATTCTATGTTATTCTACTTGAAAAATATTTTTGTGTCGTTGTTTGGGATGATTTGAAGGGAGATAATCCAATTAAGTTTTTAAGTACTGCTAGTTAATTCTGTTTGAAACTGGGTCGATTTTGTTTCTTATAATGGTTAAATGGGGGTAATTCAGGCAGTTTGTGTTTTCGGTTTGTTGACTACCCGAAGGCGACTATGATTTAATAATAAATTTAATCAGATGGTTCCAGAACGTGCTAAAATGCCTTGTTTAACAATTAAATTATGTCTTTAACTAAAGGAATGGGATGTGTTTGTCCCGCATCTGTTATTAATCACTTGTGCTGCTCCTGTCATATAGTGTGTGCGTTGTGTTCTTGGTTTGTCTAAGTAAATAAAATATTGTATGCCCTCTAATTACTATTCTTACAACGAAACCACCCACGGCTCCAATTGTATGTTACTCCGGTAGGAAGATGTCAACTCCTGTATTTATGGGTGAAAATCACTTAGACCATGGAGTGAAGTACGAGAATACGTAAGCATGGATTCTACCAACCTAGGGTGTCAGACGAAAAAATCAATTGAATAAATATTTAAATGGATTAACAAACCCCAAGTTGCTTATTTAATTTTTTTATTGATTTGAAGAGGGTGTTACTAATTTTACCGTTAATGCTGCTACGACTGAATACAAGGATGCTTGCTGTTATGGAGAAAAAAACACACACATTCTTAGATGAGCTATATACTTTATTTGTATTTCTTGCCCGGTTAAGAAGAAAGGAACCTATATTCGCATGTTAGATGTGGATCCTTCATTTATACTGTAACATTTCTACCTATTTAACTCTACATTAAAATATAATCCTGACATCCGATGATCCTTATTGTTGTAAATAGGTTATGCCTTAGTTACATTTAAGGCGTAATAGCCGAAATCTATTTCTATGAAGGCATCCCTGTATGGCATAAAGTCTTTTATTCAAAATTCCTCTTTGGAATTCACAATGTAGAAGTCTCCCAATAAACATAGATTGCACCTTTTTGATTTCCCAGGGCTGTACGTCCTCCCCCTGTCCACTACTGGCCATTTTAATTAAAATGTTTAATTATTTCTGTTAAGTTCCCTAATCCAATCACCTAATGCAGTGGTATTTTTCTTTTTGTTTTTATTTCTAATGTTTATTTTTGTGTCGTTTACGCCATTTCTATTAGTTTCTATCCCAGGTTACTTTTTAAATGATACTACGTGATTTCTGTATCTGTCCTTAAACACTGTTCCCGTGGCTCCCAGATATATCTTCTTAGAGTTATCGATTTTTATCTCGCATTTGTACACTATTTCCGAGTTTAAACATTTCCCATCCAACGGACACTTTTCAGGTATTCTACAATTACATTTTCTCTTTGGTATATTTTCGTTTGATGCTAGTTCGTTGTTATTCCTTATTTTGCTGATTTTTCTATGTTTGGAGCTAATTATAGTGTACGTTAAGTTTCTGGACTTGAGAAAGATAACTTTACAGAGTTCCTATTTATTATTTTGCTTAGTCTATTATCGTGGGGGAAGTGTTGGTCTATTATTCTATAGAATTCCTTAGGTATATTATTTTTATGTGCTCGCAGATTGGTGGATTGAACCAAACCTGTCTCTTGCATCTATTTTTCTTATTAATGGTAACAAAATATTGTACGAAATATACGTAAGAAAATATTCATAGAACTCGATCGGAGATTAATTACAAATCACTTTCAAGGATTAATTGTGCATTGTTATATATATATATATATATATATATATATATATATATATATATATATATATATATATATATATATATATAACAATGCACAATGAATCCTTGAAAGTTCATAGGCACTTATCTTTGCGAGGAAGGTATCCACTTTTCCTTAATCAACATGTGCTTTTATAATAAACGCGATTATAAAAGTAACATTATTGATTAAATATTGATCAGTTCGAGAATACTTAAACTGTTAATACAATGACATTTTCATTCTGCCCTCTATTACTGCCTCCTGTACATTTTAATTAAAGGGTCTTTCAGAAAATTTATGTGTATGTAATTCTTAACAAAGCACACATATGTATACGTGCCTGCAAACTTAATTTCTCTGGTGATGTATACAAAAAATACAGTTTGTGTTTAATCAATATTTACCAAGCACAAAAAAAGACATCTTTGAAAAAAGTTTTGTACACTATATGTATTGATTATCGATATGTTATAAATCAAATGAAACCTGCCTGAAGTGTCATTACACAGCGTTTTTGAATATGGATTGGCGTAAACATATATATATATATATATATATTATTATTATTATTATTATTATTATTATTAATAGTAGTAGTAGTATTAATAATGATAATAATAATATAATGATTTTGAAATACCTACGGACACTAGTATATTAGCATTTCGGGAATCATCGGTGCAAAGTGACACGATGGCAGCTAGTCTGGAGGTTTGAAACCCGGCCACAACGCCATCTTTAACTTCATTAGCAATGAACAAACAACTGCGAGAAACATTCTTAAAATCCGAACGTTTACTTTTAAATGCCGAGATGTCCGTTTTATGGTATCTTATTATTATAACATGATTTTTGCATGCATGATTTCGTGATCGACTTTCATTTCAATTTTAAAGTGCTCAACAATAGGAGCCGAGTTCTAAAAAGTCTTGGAATACTACTACTATTATTATTATTACTACTACTACTACTACTACTAATAATAATAATTATTATTATTATAAACACACACGTATATATATAGTAAAAAATAATTATATATATATATATAATACAACCTACTCACGTTGACACACACATTATATATATATATATATATATATATATATATATATATATATATATATATATATATATATATATACAGCACAATCACGTTGACACCCCGGTCCCTGCTCCTGCGTGATATCAAATGTACGTAAAGTGGTGTTCTCCCTACTTTCATTTCGAATTTTATCCGACCACTTATTCTGTTCACCGCGGACTGTATGGTTTACCTAAGACTCATAAAAGTGGGGTGTCTTGGAGACACGTATTATCAATGACAGGGCCATCTCAACAAAAGTTAGCTAAATGCTTGAGAAGTATCTTAAAACCGGTGTTGGAACATTACAGTTTATTTTTGCATTAAAGATTGCTTTACCTTATCCAATTCAAAACAATACCCATTCTGACAAATTTATGTGTATTTTTGATATTTCTTGTATATTTACTTGCCTTCCAATGTTGTAGCGTATTAATATATCTACTACGGCTTATATCTGGGTCAACTTCAAACTCCCCCTATACCCGAAAATATTTTCGTAGAATTGATGAAATTCGCTACTACGTCCGTTTAATTCAACTTTAATGATATTATGTTCAATTCAGCTTTAATTATATTATGTACAAATAGATAGTGTGTCCATGGGGTTTCCATAGGAACCAGCATTGGCTAATATATTTGTCGGTTATCACGGAGAGGGTTTATTATTTTTTTTCAATAAACCAGGACTTCGCTTTCGTTATGTTGAGTCGAAAGCGGATGGTTTTCTTTAGCTTTTAGGATTACGGTAGAGGAAGAAACCAATTATACTCATCCATTAGATATTTTTGTTTCCAAGACTTCTTCATGTTTTCTTTCTTCCGTCTATCGTAGACCAACATTTGTCGACGTTGTCACGTTGGGACTCATTGTCCTTCAAATCAAAACATTTATTTAATAAAGACCTTAACACGAAAGGTTTTGATGATTTATTCCAATGCCAATCCGGATTTTTTTTACATGGGGGTCACCACTTATCAAGGCCCAAATGCCACTCAGGGATAAGGGTTATTGCATGCACAGTAATCAATGAGATAGTATTGTAGTACTCATTAGTATTGGGGGTTTTGATAGAGTGTCTTACTTAAGGGGGCGGTTTGTTAGGAGTTTGTTTATGTTGGACTTGAAGACGTCCAATTTGTAGTCAGGTGGGAAACAGGCTAGTGTCAGAGAGTTCCACTAGCGTGCAGTTCTAAGAAAGAAGCTTTGCTCATGGAATCTACGTTTGAATTTAGGCACAGATAAAGAGTGGGGAAAATTATTGACAGTAGTTTCAGCCAGACGGGTGTTTATCGTGAAAGATTGAATGACGAGCTTAAATGTATTACTGAGACACTTTGCCACAACTGCTACTTGTTAAACATTGTTAAATCTACTATTAATCGAAACAGTTTCTAACTTTTACTAATCTAAATAAACTCTAATAAATATATGCCCAGTGTACCTTTGTCTACTTTGGCTATATAATATCCATGCGCGATGTCAAAAGCGAATTGTTTTGTATGTAAAGATTTTGCATGGAACCCACTTTTGTTTTCAACTAGACCTATGTTCTCCACTACCAATTATAATTATATTATTATTTATTCAAATGTAGCTGCAGCGAGCAATATCTTGAGCGGGCATCGCAAAGATGGGATGTTCGCTTAAAACAACACGTGTCATACCGGATTCGTAATGCAAATGTTTCACCTTCATATGCTCTGAGTAATACACATGGTACTGGAATTTGCGGCCACCATCATAAATAACCGTGCGTGAATCGAGTATTTCAGTGTTTGCATGTCTACGATTTCGAGTAGTTCGCACTCGCCCTTTCATCTAAAAATTCTAGAAACTATTTTATTACGTCCTTGAGACCTTCCCCTTGAAAGCAAAATCAAAATCGCTTAGGATTGTATTTGATTTCTATGGGATTTTTTTTGTAAAATGTTTATTGTAATTGTTATATTAATGAGTATATTTTAGTGAAAAGAAACCCGGTTTGCTATATTCTTTCAATTTCTTTATTATTTAAATCATTTCTATTGATCTTTATTCATCATGAAACAAGTTATATTTTATATTATATTTTTCACTCTACTGTAGTGTGTGAAGTTATTACCGTGGCAAAATTTCCCATATATATATATATATATATATATATATATATATATATATATATATATATAGATATAGATATATTATATATTATATAGATATATTATAAGCTCAATTAGTACAGCATATATTGAGTAAAATGAATCATAATTGGGAATTAAACATTCATGGGAAAAAAAACAATCAACTCGTGCGTACAGTTGTTTCGGAAACGATATTTTTATTGAAATGCACAATCAGAATATGTCTGTAACAGTGATTTGATAAAAGTCTCCTCATCAGCAAAAATAGAAGGGGGCACCAAAATAAAATTAGCATTTTGTGTTGATAGTAAGGCAGATATGTCTGGAAATATTAAAAAAAAAAAACGAAATAAAAAAAAATGAAGTTAATGATGTTTATGTTGATAACTAAAATAAAATAGGATAGACAAATAAGGTTAGATAATAATATTTTTTATTATTTTTACTAAAAATATATACACCTTTTTCGTTCCCTTTTACCGCTTCCTATTATTTCAGTCAATCTATTCTTTGGCATGCTGTTAAATGTTATATCCGAATGGGTGAAATTATTATTTATAGTTTACATTACTTTAAAAGAAATGCTGTTCAATGTATTGTAGTCAGTTTATTATCGTTGGAACGTTAGATTTTAAATTTTACGTCTTATTAATTTAGAAAAAGGGGCAACTGCCATTTCTTCAAAAATTAAATATAAATAAAATGCCCTTTACAGATCAAAGGGAGAAATGCACTAACTATTTAAGAAGCAGAATATTTATTTATTTTTATGCTCAAAACATAGTATAATTAATAAAGTTTTTAATATTTATAATAATAATCATAATAGCTATAGTAATAATATTAATACAAATACTGGAAAATATAAAATAAGAAAACATGAAAAATATTAATAAAATTGCTAGTGAAATAATAATGATGATACTACTACTACTACTACTACTACTACTAATAATAATAATTATAATACTAGTTATTAAGTTATTAATTATACATCTCAAAAACAGATACGTAATCAGATTATTTTTTAAATTTTATTGTGGTTTAAACCTGTCGAATTTAATACAACGTTTATGAATGCACCCTGAAAAAAATTCGTCTATGGACTTATTGTTATGATATTTTAATATATGAAGGGCGTTATATCTACCAAGTGTGCAGAATTTGTCACCAGGCATATACGCTTTATAAGAAACTTATATTTCCCCTTTAATTATAAGGGGCGCGCAGTTAATTTTTTTATATTTTATTTAAAGCATAGCCTCCAGATTATTTGCACTAACGGATGCAACCTGTTTATACTAAAGTAAAGGAGAATAAAAAAATAACAGTGTGCTAACAACTGGATAAAAGTAAGTGCACTTTGCATAATTAATAATTTAACACTTGGAAACGATAAAATGAAATAATGTATGGGTCTATCCCGCTTTTAATTGGAATGTCAATATATACCTACGTGAAGCATGATAATGATGCAGTATTACACAAGGAAACCGACCTCATACTTGATCCCAAACGATAACTAAGCACTGTTTCTAAAGGACTTTGGGAAAAGTACATCTTATCAATATAGACAGATATTTGCTATTATATTCTTGTTTGCATGTATATGGCCTGAAAAACGTATCTCTATAACGAAGCATATGAACCTATAAAACATACTGTAGTATTGAGTAAAAGATAAACAATCGAAATAGAAACAATTAAAATCATTAAAATTACGTTTATATATATATATATATATATATATATATATATATATATATATATATATATATATATATCTGTGCCGTTGTTAGTATTTTAGAGACAGCGATAGGGTGGGCAACAGCTCTCAGTATATCAGGGTTTTTTTTAACTTATACATGAACTCGTCTATTTGTTAATTAGTTGTTAATCTGACCATATGGACGTATATCTTATGAATAAATAAGTAAATAAATAATTAAATTTAAAACTAGAGATAAATGGACAAATATAAAAGCGAGGAATATATAAATAAATTAATATGACTTGTCAATAAAACAGATTAATATAAAGCCGTCACTAGAATCGAAACACAATAAAACACCAAAGCAAATTAAGATAGGTAATGGCGCTGAAGATATAATATTGCGGAAAAAAGTCTAATAAACAACCACCAGATTAAATTAATAATATTACCTCCCTGCTTTTATAGCTTGACCACATTGAATCATACTTCCCCTCTCCTTTCTCACACCACCTTTATCCCCTTTCTATCACCGTATTTCCTTTCAAATCTCAACTGGTTTCATTCAGACATTATACACACCACTTTTTAGAGCGTATACCACATCCGAATATCTTACAAACAAATGTGATTTCGTTTCAATATATTTCTTTGTTTTGTCTAATGCAGTGGCTTTTTTTGAATTGGGATTCTACTGAAACATGTATGCACAAATGTGACAAATATTGTTTGTATGGCAAAAAAAACTATATACCATACTCTGACTTGCATTGAACACTTTTTCAATATTCATGCTAGTTTCGTAAGGCGGATGAGTTTGGTAGAGTTCTCAAAGGTCAAATCGTTGAACTTTGACCCCTTATGAGAAAATTTTCTGCCGAAAACGGATTACAAAGATTTTTCCAAATCTCAGTACGCTGTATATCAAATATTGAGTCCGTAGACTGAACATTGACCGAGTTATTGCGTAGGGAAATGTACACGGACACATAGGCACAGAGACACATACACACACACACACGGACATGTTAACTTTTATAGATATATAGATAGATAGATTACTTTATTAAATGGATTCTATACTTACATATATACGACATGATCACGTTTACATACCGGTCTCCGCGTGATTACCAGAGGTTTAACAATGTTGAACCTGGCCAGTAATAAATAGGTGACTATTAAGGACTCTTAGGTGTGGTATTCGCTCTCCATTTTTCTCGGCATTGTTTCCAGCCGTGCTGGATTTACCCTTTCAACTGGAGCCAAATAGTGCCGATTACGGAGAGGTGTGGGTGTGATTGCGCAATACTTGCATTACAATTAAACACACATCTATACCTACACGGATTATTATTTGTTTTTCGAAACTGAACGGGGTAAGCAATAGATACATCTTTTTACAAAGGAAATTCACACGCGCACGTTCTAAAAAAAAAAGAAAAGAAAAAAACGGCAACATAAAGATTGTTGACTTTGAGTAAGGTGATCCATATTGAATTATTGCTAATGATCAAATCCTAGGATATAATTTGAAAGAAAAAATAATATTGAAATTTTGTAATAGTCAATAAGCACGGAGTTATGATAATAGTTTAAAATTAAAATCTAAAACATTACATATATATAATGTTATTAGGGATTAACAGAGTTGATACTACAAACGTAACACATACACAAAGAAAACATCAACACATAGTTAATGTAAACAAATTATATAATATAAATTATATGATATAAATTATAAAAGTCTACAAAATATAAAATGATAATATATAAGAGCATATAAAAGTATGGGAAAAAGAAGGGAAACAGATAAACAAACTACTTTATAAAATTAAAACCAGAGTAAAAAAAAATTGAAATCAGACAAAACTTAATAAAATAAAAAAAATAGAAATAAAAAAAAACAACTGAAGTTTGAGTCGTGGGTTATATAAAAATTGATAGCCATGAGACATCTCTAAAGTTTTATTGAAAAAAATACTAAGACGAAAGTAGATGTAATAGAAAAAAAGGCAATAGACACCCAATGATTTGATTGGTTGGTTGTTTTGCTTTACGGCATATTAACGCTCTTCAGGTTATTTACTGCCGAAGTCAGTGACTTTTAAGAAAAATTGTTTAATAGAATTTTTTTTTTCATATTGGTTTCTATTAAACCCATAGTTGAGACCCTAACAGGTACTACCATTAAATGGTCAATTAAAGAGTGGTTCCACACTCCCCAAAGCTGGCAAGCTAGGGCTTCACCAGCACATAGAGTTTAAGATCATATTCACGACCAGGAATCTTAGGAGACACATACAGACACAACACAGAAGTAGCAAATCGATAAATCCTGTTTAATATCGATGATACAAAATTAGGAGACGATAAATTTTGGATTTTAGATTCTATTGAAGACTGACTATTTAGAAAGAATTTTGTAAAACTTAATATATAAACATCTTATATGTCTCTCTGTCTGAATATATTCTAACTCCATATCCCTCCAAATTAAATGTTGCAGAACAGCGCTAGTAGCACCAAATTGAATATTTTTCGAGACGTTCTTTTATGGGTTTTAGCCAGTTAACATAGTTTTCAAAGAGTCAAATATAGACCGCATCTGAAAAATCCGTTATTCATCTTTATTTATATTGCAGTTTTAATTTTTAATCAGTTCGTATGTGTGTCACGTTGGTAATGTGGTAACGTCACCAGATTTAAATGATACTGTTTTGCTTACGGTTTGGTTTTTAGCTGATGTCACCCAAATATTTTTTTTCTTTTTATCTTTGAAATCACGACGCTTTAATATATACATCCTTCATACTAATTAAAATATCATATTTAATCGTATTGTCCAAATGAGCAAAACCGGGGTGGCACCTACCACTTCCGCTTTTCTTATATATAAAAGGCATTAGGTCTGCCCGTCTCCATATTTTATAACTCGATCTTACCGTAGCTAACAGTCGCACAGCGGCGCTAGGGTCTCTGATGACTGGATTTTTTTTTGTACATACCGTTCCTTTACGGATCTTTAGCCAGTATAAGTAGTATTTAAGGGGTTAAAAATATGTCAAAATTGAAAAAGTCGTTATATATTTTGTAAATTCGTCTTTATTAAGTTTTAGTTTTTAGTTGTTGATCAGTTCAGGCATGTGTCACGTTAGTACAGTGGTAACGGAATCACTTTGAATGCTATAGTTTTGCTTTCAGTTTCGATTCTAGCTGATGCCAACGAAGTGCTTTATTTTCGTTTGTAATCACAATTCTGTAATAACATATACCAAATATGAGCAAACCAAAATATCACTTCCGCTATTCTAATGTATAAAATACTACATGTCTGTAAGTCTGTTTGTCTCCATATTTTCAAACTCTATCTCTCCTGGGACTAAAAGTCGAAGAGCAGTGCTAGGGATCTCTTATGATTGATGTTTTTACGGGGCGTTCATTTACGTGTCCTTAGCAAGATACAATATTTTTAAAGGGGTAAAAAATGGGGTAACATTTTTCTTTAAACGTTATACATCTTTTACATTCATCTTAGTTCATTTTTATATTTTTTAATTTCAGATGCATGTCACGTTGGTAAAGTGGTAACGTCAGCTGTTTTTATTGGTACAATTTGTAGTCGATTTCGATCCTAGCTGATAGTATCCAAACACTTCCTTTTAAATTTAAAACTTATGATTCTGTAATAATATATACGAAAACTGGTCAAATTAAAATATCATATTTAAGCGTATTTTACGACCGGGCAAAACCTCTCATCCCTTCGCTCGTGTTTATGCATTGTTAATAGAATTATCGATTCAATATATTTAAGTTAAATAGCGTAGAATATAATCGACAAATGATAATAAAGGAAAATAGGTAACGGAAAAATAGCGCAGTATAGTCGCTTGTAATATACATGAAATGAAAATCCTTATACATAATGAAAAGAAGGTTTCATTTTAAGCTGTGCTCTTTTTTGTGTGTGTTTGTGGCTGGAATTAAGAAATGTGTGCGTAGTTGACGTTTTACAGAGATTGCTGATGTAATTTAAGTGTTGTGTTTCAGGAAAAACTTAACAAGAATTAAAAATTACTGGATAAGCGATTGCTTTAAAAAAAGGTATTTTGTTGGTTTGTTGTCGAAATTATTTTATTAATTGTGAATTACTTTGTGTTCAAGAATAACTGAGGTGCAAGAAAAACAATGCGAACAGGTAATAAAAGAAAGAAAATAATGTTTGTTTCTGTTTTCCCTGTAATTATTTTGCTTCCTTAAAATAAAATGTGACGTTCCTTTGATAAGAAAAATTGTTTAGAAAAAAAAATGTGTTTGTTAATTGTGTTTTTTGTGAAGGACGGAAAGGAAAATTTAATAAAGAATGAGAAATTAGTAAAAAAATGTGTGACGTTTGTTTTAGGAGAGTGTTACCTTTGTGCTCACTGAGCATTCTATTAAGAATACATTTTTTTTTTAAATTTATACAATGTAACCTCTCAGCTATGTTTGTATGAATTTTTATTGGTTCTATGTGTATGAATCGACGACTTGTATTTTATTTCTAAATAAAGAGAAAAAAGGGGGTTTAATATAATTATCAATACGCAAAAATATATGAGTATAGACTAAAAAAAATAATGTTCAGCTGATACTTGATAGTTTATCATGGAGTTTTTTTTTTAATTAAACAAAATCTGCAAGTGAATTAATAGTTGGTCTTTATAATTTATACTAAAAGATTTCCAGAAAGCCAAACTATGTATTGAGTGTTAACTCATCATTGGAAAAATATATTTTTCTTTAAACTTTTAAACATACAGTTGCTAAAAATTGTTTTTAATTCGCCGTTATTTGTTTTATTTTATGTTTTATTTATTTTTTATAATGTGTTTATAACAATTTTCTAGCGCGGAATTTTGACGAATTCTGCTAGTTAATCAGTGATCTACCTTAAAATTATATATGAAATGAAACAGCTGAAATCGTTAGTATGAAGTCCAAAGTGATTTAAGTGAGAAAACCTATATAAACATATATATGCGGAAGGGCAGCACATAAATGAAAAATAGTTGTAATATCTTGTGGATTTTCTTTCCGCAATTATATAATATGGTCGTGATGAGTTAATTACATATACAATCATGGAAAGCGTAAAATTGGCTGCAATTAAAATCACATTTTTTTTTTTAAATCGGGATTTTTTTAAATATTTTATTAACGTTACCATATGATTGTTGAGGTATATATTTGTTCGGGGCTTAAAAACATCTTTTGCTGAGGAAAATTATGGAAACCATAGAAAATAGGTACACTTACTTATACTTTGCGATTACTTATAATGCAAGTAGGATAAGAAGAAGAAAATATAAGACATCTGGCAATTATGAAACAAACCGAAAGACACGCAAAATTTAACCGATACGCAGAAAAAGGATGTGGTTACATTTGACAAAGTGTCATCTAACAAGGATGCGGTATAATTCAGTTTGTACCTAAAATAGTAATGCCAGCTCATAGATGAATGATGTAAATTAAGCTACCATACGAATGTAAATGTATAAACATATAGTTTTACAACTTACTGCTAAAACCATCGTATACCGGTTTTAGTCTAACTGAATAGGACCTAGCTAATTTGTATGGAAGTATTGAAAAAATATATCAACCTTTAACCAACAAATAGCATTTCCGTTTAGATGCAATTGTTCCCTGGATCTCCATAAATAAACATATCGTAACAATATTAAACGAGCCCGTAGATCCAACGTTGCTCGGGATTGGGTAAACATCAATGAAGTTCATTATATATATATATATATATATATATATATATATATAATTTATTTTTATTATATATATATATATATATATATAATTTATTTTTATTATTTTTTAATTCAGTAATGTACGTACACGCGTGTTTCAAGATGACAACTTCTCATTAGAGTAGCTGGACTGTTTCTAGAAATCGAGCACAAGGATACTATTTAACCGTATTTATCGTTACAAATAACAACAACAAATGTATATATATATATATATATATATATATAAGTTAATTTAGTATCCAACTAAATGGCTACATATAGGCATACATGTTTCGGCGAAAACCCGGCAAGGGAATCGCTTCGTCAGGCCAAAGACATCTCACCCCTGTCTTTGGCCTGACGAAGCGATTCCCTTGCCGGGTTTTCGCCTAAACATGTATGCCTATATGTAGCCATTTAGTTGGATACTAAATTAAATTATTTTGGCTCTGTCTAAACATTGAGCACTCTTTTGGTAGACACACTTAATAATTACTACCAATACAATATATATATATATATATATATATATATATATATATATATATATATATATATATATATATATATATATATATATATATGAAGCTAAACCGTTGTGTGTGTTTGGTAACGAATATGCTTCTGTATGGTTAAGCATTTAAAAAAAAACTGGTTTCATATAATGATAGAAGATGTTTGATCTGGAAGAACGGTGGTCCATACAAATTGTGGGGTGTGCGTTCGCGCCTGGTTCCCAATGTATTGGAATAAAAAATGAAAAAAAAAACGTTTACGAGGGGTTTTGACATAGTTGTACATAAGAGTACTTTCTTAAGTGTGTTTCAACTTAAATAGGGATGGTACAATAAAATTGTGGGGTCGGCGTTCGCGCCTGTACTCCATGGAAATATGGCACAAACTTTTACAAAGACTCTTCATATCTATTTGCGTCAGTATACTTTGATAATTACGTTTCAGTTTGAAGAAATATGGTATAATAAAATGAGTGGGTGTTCATTCGCGTCTGACCTCCATAGAATGTAAATACGTCACAAAGTATAACAAGGTTTTTTTTTAAAAGGGGTGAGGGTCCACAATAACACATTTACTTTAATCTTTATTCACGTTAGCTTTTATTTATTTTTTGGAATTGAATCATATTGTGTCGAATAAATTCGCCTCATAAATTTACGTTTTTATTAAAATTAAAGCAAAAAAAAAAGTCGGAACTTTAGACAATTCTCGACAAAAATTTTCCATAACTCTGTTTTTACCTTCACCACATGCACATGACACTCTTTCGAAAATAGATAAATCATAAAATATAAGAACTTTACTTGTAATCGTGTCAAAAGAAGGTAAAAATTATTCTCACGTAATTGCGTGTCTTTTTAAAACATTTACATGACCTTTTTATTTATATATATGTTTAAACTTTTTTGTCAATGTACTAGAAAGAATCCATTTGTTTACAACCCTTTCTGCGTGGTCTTTACATTACAATAGTACAACCCTGAATCTAACGGTACAATACTACACCGGTCAATACTGTAAAACTTAAACGAAGCTGTTCTGCTTGACAGGGCACCATTTTCTTCTTATTCATATTTATATTGATTCTTTTCTTTAAAAACTAAAGTAATTACGTGTTTACTTTTTTAATATCTCATTTTGTTGTTTCGGATTATTTTACTAAAATAAGTAAAGCTTCATTATTTTTCAGAACTGTTTTTGTTTCTTTGCTTTTCGATATTTCGTCGATATTATTTAGTAGGAGTGTTTAGCAGAAAAGCCAACAAACGACTACCCGAAAAATAAATATACACATAATAAATGTTACCATAGTCAATAAAGTTCAGTTTATGTTTTTTTTTGTTTTTAAATAGTTTTTAATGCTCTTTACTTGAAATAATTTCAGCAAACTGAAATTAAAACGAAATTTGAGGCGATAACTACTTAAATGAATTCTTAAATAAACTACACATACCATAATCGAATAGTCCTCAAGCACAAGATAACGGAAAACATAAAAATACAGGGTGTTTCAAAACTCTTGGGAACATTACAACATATTTAAACTCGTTATGTTCCCAAGACATTTGGAACACCCTGTATGTTTATAAATATTCCTTACGTTGACGGAACTCTCTTCAATTGTTCACACAGAATGTTCAGGTGCCCCTCCTTCAAATTGAAAACGGGACTATCCATATAAAAGTCGCTGCCATTTTGATCTTTTTTTTTTTACCTGTTCGTGAATTATTTCTTTTTACAAACCAATGAACTTCTCTACCATAAAAGTAACTTTTATTGGCTATGGTAACATTTATTTCTTGTATATATATATATATATATATATATATATATATATATATATATATATATATATATATATATATAACATTTTCTCTTTGTAAGGAAACATCATTTTGTTGGTCACTCTTGGCTACGAATGAAAACAAAGTTGATATAAAATATATATTTTCGCCAAAAGTATCTTTACTTTCATCATATTTTGCTTAAAGTAATTTTTTTAGTATAAAAACCTATCTCTTTACACACACCCTTTTCATCTATGATATTTTTATCAATCACAGTCCATTTTCTGAAGGCTGTGTTTAAACCCAGTCAACCACGGGTACTTCTGGTAGTATATATATATATATATATATATATATATATATATATATAGATATATATATATATATATATATATATATATATATATATATATATATATATATATATATATATATATATATACACTGTGAAAAGAATTATATGTTCTCGCACATTTTGAAAAATTTATAACTAATAGCTTCCTAGGTAAACATATTGGATAACATCGGCCTTGTTCGTGTAAAATTTCCACTTTTGACGGATCATCTTGCGCTCTGTTAATTGGATGATCACACCCATTGTTCGAGACGAAACAGATTTATTTCATAGGCTAATTTTCACCGCGGTTTCCTTCATCTTTTTTTGCTAACGGACGTACTTGTGTGACGCGGTTGCGCCAGTGAAAAAGTGATCGCCCCGCAGGCCAGAGATTCAAGTTTCAGATTCCAGCCTCTGATGTGTTCAAAACATGTACCCAAAAAAGGGTGAAACTCCAGTCTGAGATTCGAGTTGACACTTGTGAACACCGACGTTGTTTTATTGCGGACATAACGATATCATTTCTAATATTCTGAAAAGTATATATATATATTCATACATACGTCTATGCATACATCTATATATATATATATATATATATATATATATATATATATATATATGCAAGTGCACACATATATATGTTTGTGGATATTTCTAGTCGTTCTGAAACTTCTACTCGTAATTGCTATTAGCACTACCAACTCTGTGAAAGTGTTGCGCGGCCTTGTGCAAGGCTTGCTTTAAAACTTTCACGCCCAAGTCATAATATGATCACTGATGTTTCGTGGTACTCATCTAAAACGAATGACGACGCCCCTGACACACACACACATACACACATACACACACATATATATATATATACATATATATATGTGTGTGTGTGTGTGTGTGTGTGTGTGTGTCATTTTGTTCTCTATAGCATGTTTTCGATTGTTTCATGAATCTTGAAGTATAGGCGAGTGCTCGGACTTTTGATGAGCATAGTGATTACATCAACCAGTTTTGCCAAAAGTGAAGACTGTTATTCGGAAGTTGGAAAGGATCGAAAATAAAATTAATAGCAACAAACCTCAATTTTATTTAATTAAATATGCCACCCACACACACATAAACACATAAATATAGATATATGTGTGTGTGTTTATATATATATATATATATATATATATATATAGATATATAAATATATATATATATATATGTAAGTGAAACTGTCTGTGTGTGTGTCTGTGCGTCTGTGTACATTTCTCTACACAATAACTCTGTCAATTTGTTGCGTCCCCATTCGAAATTTGATATACCGGGTGGTGAGGCTTGGTGAACTCGATCTGATTTGTTTTCGAACAAAAATCTGGCGATTAAGGGGTCAAAGTTCAACGATTTGACCTTTGAGAACCCCCTCAACCTCCTCCTACAATTTTGGGTATAATCCCGTGAAACGCCTGGCACCCATGCAAGTATATATATATATATATATATATATATATATATATATATATATATATATATATATATACAGTGTGTGTGTGTGTGTTTAGCTGAATTAACATTCCATAACGCAACTATATGATAAGTTTTGCAACTCCTTTTTGAAGTAAGCGAGAAATATGTGGTATTATATCGCGACGTAATCTGCGCATTATATTTTGCCCCGTGTGTTCAATGCACTGAGAAATGCAATAAATTTGTCAAACAATCATTGGACAAAAGAGAAAAAATGAACGATAGCAAAAAAGCGATAAACTCAGCACATTCTGTTAAGATGCACGGATTCAATCTGCGCGCATTTAAAGGGAAATGCCAAGTCAAATCAATGGATAGACTCTACACAAGCAGAGAAAGACGGAATACACTCTTCTAACTTGCTTCAGTTTAGAATAATGTACCTCCTCACTGAGGGTTGAGATTAAAATCAGAACAGGTGCTATACGTTCATGTGTAAATGAAGGACTAGCGAGTTGTATGTCTACACACTTTTACAAAGGTAGGTAACGGCACTCAATTAGAAATTAAATGAAAAGTTACAATGAATCTGTTTAAATAAAATCGTAGAAAAATGTTTAGTTTATTTCTACCGCTCAAAAAAGACATCTCACTTATGATACACTCATCGACATAAGTTCTTGTTCAGATTTACTATTTTTTTACAGAATACAAAACATCTTCCAAAATCAAGGGTGCGATGTCTTCTTTTCCTCCCTACGACTTTCATTCACAAATGAGAGGCATAGCACAAATAACCGAGATTACGCCACGTCTAAGTAGAAAGAAAAATGTTATTGAAAAAGGTAGTACAATCACGTTCTATTCGAGAAATTGGCCCAAAATAAATGTGAATAAGGTCATTTGTTGTCATTCTAATTACATAAATCCATATAAACATCAATCAACCAAAATCAATCAATAAGGGTTTTATCATTGAAGGAGGACTCCCTTCCAGAACTGTAGCCATCTATCTCTGTCCCTAGCTATCCACTTTCAGTGGACCCCATGTGTTCTATCAGATCGTCCCTTTATCTCGTTCATACATGATAATAATAATAAAAATGATAATAATAATAATAATAATAATAATAATAATAATAATAATAATAATAATAATAATAATAAAACGGTTAGACGCTCCGACTGTCATATGGTCAGTCGGGTTTCGATTCCGTTTTTAAATTGTCGCTTATCTAGCTGCACTGTTCAGCTGCGAAACAGTACGGTATGTGGTTGACTATATATATATATATATATATATATATATATATATATATATATATATATATATATATATATATATATATATATAACTACTTCATTTACTCACATAAATTTAATATACGAAAGTATAGATTTATGCGTAAACTTTAAGTATTTACTTCAAAAGTGCTCAATACGTAGGGAATTAGCAATTTATAAAATGTATATGGCGATTAAGCTACACTGGATATTCGGCGTTTCATCCACGCTAGGATTCCCCAGGCTTATGCGCGAATTCTGTGGTTGTTTATCGTTTGTATATTGTCCTCTTCTATTGAGGATTTAGTTAGCCAATCAGCTTTCTAGTATCCACAGCGCCCCTTCCTATCAGCCAATGGGCATGTATTTTATCGAACAAAGGATATGTTTTAGAACTAGGTTAGTGGTTTAAGGCAGACATTTTTTTTGTTAGTTTATATACAAATATACATATGTGTACACACACATATATGCACATATATATACATATATATATACATATATATATATATACATACTTATATGTGTGATCGTTTATGTATATTCATGTTTATTTAATTTATTTACTTGTTTATTTTCTATTATTTTTGTTAGTTTTAAAACTATTTTGTATCGCTATCCTAGAGTATTTTTTTGTGAACACAGTTATTTGCTATTTCTCTTCTACAGTTTAATAGATTTTGGGGTTCTTTAAAATACGGGATAGCAATTTTTTCATCAAGGCATAATCTACATGGGTCGTCTAAATGCCTACACGTGGTAGCTTGTCTCATTATTTTCTATTCGACTACCGGCAAATGTCCGCTTTCTTTGAGTTTCCAGTATTTATTCGCTAGCGTTGTTTTTATACGGTGTTTTTTTTATTGTTGAATGTACATTTGTAGTCATAGTATCGGGTTATTAAATCTAAGGAAGTCATGCCTACGTAATATGTCTTGTTATTCGGGGTTTCTTTCGCAAATATTGTTGCCTGATAAACTACGCTTTTTGTTAGACATTTATTTTGAACTGGGCAAAGTGTGCGGTGTCTACAGTTGCATTTATCTTGTTCGTTATTGGTATGTCTATTTATAGTATGGTTGTTCTTGTCCGTGGTTGGTTTGTGATTATTATTATTATTATTATTATTATTATTATTATTATTATTATTATTATTATTATTTTTATTATTATTATTATTATTATTATTATTATTATTATTATTATTTCTGCTAGTGTTAGTTGTGTTTTTGTCATGGTGTCTATTTTTTATGTTTTATTTTGTTGTTGTTTACATTGTTTTTATTTAGTATTTTGTTATTATGTGCTTTAATTATCATCTATAAATTTTCGCAACAACTGTAGGATAACTTCAAGGTATTTTCTATTGAAGATTTTGTGAAAGGGGTTGGTTGCGGGAAAGTGTTTTTCACTAAGATCTAGGAATAAATTGCCAAGTTTTGTTTTTAACATTTGATTATAGTTTTTTTTACTTTTATTTTTAATTTTATCATAGTTATTAGTGTTTTGTTGCTTATATTTGATATCGATATTTTTGTATCCACTATTTTTAGGGCAGTTTCGTAGATATTGGTTGACCTGCTAAATGCGTTTTCATCGCTTGAGTTATTACTGAGTCTTCTTACGATCGAGTAAGTAATGTGTTTTATAATTGATAGTGGGTGATTGGACTTAGGGTTTACGTAAATTAGAGTAGCGTTATCTTTTAAATATGGTTCATATGTGTTTTTATCTAAGTTAAACGTAACATTCAGGAAGTTTGTTATTTTTATGTTAGCTGATAGTCTGCTTTTAGGCCTAATTTTTTTCATTTCTTTGTGTATGATTTTCTTAAAGTTATCTCCCTTGACTTTGTTGGGTGTTTTTATTATAGCTAGTGCGTCATCTCTATATAGGCCGATATCCGTAGTATCGAATATACTTGTGAGGGTATATAGAATGAATAATCCCACAAGATCTGATTCCTCTGCAGAATCCTTGGCACCTATCGCCAAATCACACGAATTTTTAATTTTAGTTTTTATCCATTGGTTATTGTTATTTGTTAGAACTGATTTTCTACATTTTGTAATGATGTTGATTTCCTCCGAGGATATATCAGTGAATGACTCGGCAAATTCTAGGGCAATGTTAAAAAGTTCTTCGGATATCATGGGATAAAAGTCTATGCTGTCAAACTGTATAAACGTACATTTATTTTTGTGTTCTATATTTTTAAACCAGGTTATTGCTTCGGTAGTATTTGCCCACTGGTTTAGTTCTAGGTCTTGTTTGATTTGTTTGTTTAGTCTAAAAAGTATTGTTTAGCTAATTCTACCGATTTCTGGTTTAGTTGAGTTTTTCAGGCGGGTGCTGGGATTATTATTAAAATCCCATTTGTGGTCTTTAAGCAGAATGTATGCCTCTAGGTTTCAATTAGCCAACTTTATCGCTAATTTTTAGTTTATCGGTAATTTGTTTACTTTCAGTATTTAATATATCTATGTCGTCGCATATATTTATAAATTATAATTATTATTATAATTATTATTATAATAATAATAATTATTATTATTACTATTGTTGTTATTATTATTATTATTATTATTATTATTACTATTTTAAGTTAATTTTTACAGGTGCGGACACTACTGTCTAATCCTTTCAGGATAAATTACTGAAGAGATGTACGATTACAACCATCTTGGAGACTGGAACCCACAAAGCTATCTCTTACTCCATTAACAAAGAAACAAACCACACAGTCAACGTTACCCTCGAGAAATATCGTTGAAATTTACATTTATATCAATGTATAAACGGCTACATTGATCTTATTATTTTAAATCATTATCAGCACATGCGAGCTAAAGTGACCGACTTAATTTCAATTCAGAGTTTTCGACCATAAAACCGACTACTTATAGGTAGGTGCTTATATAATTATAATCATTAGTTTTAATACCTATACTAGTGTTTCATCTTTTCGGGGATCTTCAGTGTAGGGAATTACGATTACAGCAGATTGGCAGATTGGAACAAGGCCACGAAGCAATCTGTTACTTCATTAGCTAGTGGCAAAGGACAGGCCAAGGGTAACAGCAGGAAACACCGTTGAAAGTAACATTTATATAAATCTCTAGACAGCTAGAGTGATCTCATGATTATAATAATATGATCTGTGCATGTATTGACTGTCATTTGAACTCAACAACAGGAACCGACTTTTTAAAGGGACTGACATAATTATTACTAAAATTATCTTTAATACCTACACACAATATATATATATATGTGTGTGTGTGTATGTATGCGCTGATTACGTACACCTTTATATGGCAATGACAGTGTTGAGTTACTGTAAATCTTACACTCATTAATCTTTATCCTTGAGTAAACTTTAGATCTTGATAAAAGGCGATACTTTTGTTTTTTCTGCAAACTGGCAGAATATATTGCAAAGATGAATGAATGCGAATAATATAATGCGTTCCAATTATATCTCATGCAAAGGAAAATGAAGTGTGAGATATGAGTTAACAGATTGACGGACATCGCCGTTTACAACTGTGCGTAATCGCACCTGAAAATAAATAAAAGTGCTTTTAAACGGTTTATCGTCTACTGGTTTTCGACTTATATTTTACTTATCTGCTGAGTGTTTTCATTTTGTAAAAAAAAATTGTATTTTTGAGATTTATTGAACGCTTGAAAGCGATTAAATTATTTTTTGTCTTCTCCCATAGTTTATGATTATTTGAGTGCTGTATTGTTTTTACGTCTGGATTGTCTTTAGTTTTTAACTAGTTTTCTCTTAGTTGAAAGATAATCGGTTTTTTAAAAGCCTCGAGGACATTTAATTTGTTCTTCACTTTTCGCGAATTCGAAATTGCGAGACCGCTGTTTCAGATTTTATTGTCTAACAATTTTGAAGATGGTTTTATGTTCGACGCTTTTTTTGCAAACTACAATGTATGTTATTCTTCATTCCTTTCTTATATCTATTTAATTTATTTCACTTATACGCATGTTGTGATATAAAACCAAACAAAATCGACATTTTCTGTGACATTTTCCGATGTTTTACTATGTTTTTCTAACAACATTGAAGATGATCTGAATTTATTTCATTGCTTTCTTTCGAACGTTTGGATTTATATTACTGTGCATTTCTTATTTTTCCTATAAGGTATTTTCATTTATTGTATGTATATGTATATTGCGTTACTGATCAAGTATTTAAACTCAACTAAACGGAGATTCTCTTCTAAGATTTCCCGAACGTTTTCGTAAATAGTCGAAAGATGCCGATGTACTCAGTCAATCAGAATGCTTATAAATCACACGACAATCTTGCTTTTAAATTTAGAAAAATTTATAATTCCTGGTTAACATACACACAATTAGAACCAGCCCCTTTACTCTTCATTTTAAATTTAGTCGATATAGACCAATTTTTTTACTAACTTCACACACCAATTTATCTAAAAAAATAATGCCAGTATGTTAATTGAAACATAACATTTTTAGAATATTTACCCTAACTTACACTAACTCTAAATCTAAAAATACATACACTACCCAAAATCTAACCCTTACCTTTTAAATAATAATAATAATATTTTAAATACGTTATTTCGAGTTTCATCTTTTCATATCTTTAACTAAAATCTAGAAGATGTCGAACACAATGATGATTTAGTTTTATTTAAAGTCTCTACCACTGCATACGATTTTTTCTATATTTGTATTATATGCAGAAACCAAAGTGTCTAAGACTTTGCACTGTAAGGGACATTTTGTTTGACACTAAAATAAGAAATGCCATGTAATAAATTATTCATATCATTTTATTATATAATGAAACGCATTAGGTGACGCCTTTTTATTTTCTCTGCAAACACTTTCCCACGGAAGACACGTTGCGAGGCTGTCTCTGCTCTATATTTAGTTTAATGGCAAATGCTCGAGGGACCTTTTATCTATGGTAGCCCCCAGTCGAACTTCCACACAAAAAAAAACTTGACCAACTACAATAACTCTCAATAAGTCCCCCTTTCTCTATATGTTCCTAAATCTAAACGCAAATTCCATGAACAAAGTTTCTTTCCCAGAATTGACCGACTGTGAAACACTATTCCGCTATCCTTCTTCCCGGTTGAATACAGCATGGTTGCATTCAAATCCAATGTAAACAAGTTTATGTTGAGTCGTCCTCATAAGCAATAAAAGTTTACCAAATATTCACAAGTAACAATGACTACACTAACACATTACATTCATTTACCTGTATCCTCAAATTGCGTTCGGGAGTTGATATATAGTGACTCCCAAGTAAAAATAAATGACGAACAGTTTTCTGTCTATAAGCACTTCTAGTATGCCATTATAATTATTCAAATTTAGTTCATACCTGTATATACTCTATCATGTTCAGTATTTTGTAGCGACAGAGCCAATAAGACAGTAGAGCATGCAGTATTTGTTTGTGATTTTCACTCAACATGATTCGAGATTATTCAGCAGCTACAGTTGCTTTGAGTGTCTGGCTTGCTAAATACCATTCAACAATCCGTTCGCTACATTCAGACGGAAACAAATCCATATAACGGCATTTAATCTGTTCACTTATGAAATTGAATCTTGGCAATTCTATTATGTTTAACCACCCATGTGTTGCCTATTCTCTTTGGGGTGAGGTATGAAATACTTTAATTAAAGAAGATAATAGAGCAGGTACATTCAAAACCTGTAGAAGTTCTACTTGTAGTTTAATATGTATATAATGTGTATTAGAGAGCTCATATCTTTCTGTATTAATAAATATTAATATAATTTTGTGTCAAAAACTATTATATAAAATCGATGTATTTTCCTTTTTGAATAAAATATTTACCGAGTCTATTATATATATATATATATATATATATATATATATATATATATATATATATATATATATATATATATATATATATATATATAACCACAACCACCTAAGGTCCTTAAACTCCCAAACTAAAACACCCCCTCCCACCTTTCCCCTTGTTCTCTTCCTCTTTTTTCCGCTATTCTCGCACCCCTCCCCTGACATCATTCACTCTTTCATTCCATCATAACGAACATTTCTGTAAACGCCAGAGGAAGCTACAGGCAGCCAAAAAACGGCCGGGTAGCTGAAACAATAATGTCACTTAACAGAAAGATACGGTAATAAAAAAAACGCATATTTGCTCTACAACAGTATTGAGCATTTTCTTCAGGTTTTTTTTAATTACCATTTCTACTATATATATATATATATATATATATATATATATATATTATATTTTTTATTTATTTTTATTTATTTATTTATTTATTTATGTATTTTATTTTTATTCATTTATATTTTTTTATTTACCTTAATGTAACTTTTACTTTATCCTCTATGTAGTTTCAGAATCATTGTCTAGTTTCAGTAAATAAAACAAAGAGTGTTCAGCATGGATTCGCTTTTGAATATATTGATTAATGTGTGTGTGTGTGTGTGTTGGCAGTATCTGTGTATGGATGTGTTATGTGTGTGTGTTGTGTGTATGTGTGGGTGGAGGTAGATTAAAAGGCACCGGTCAGTACTTGGTTGACCATAGCTAAGGTTATTAACTTACAGACTCTAAGACAAGAAAACTAAACTCTCAAGTACCCTATGTCATAAAAAGCCAAAAGTTAGGTTAGATGGGGGAAGGGGAAGAGAAAAAAGATGTTTATCATCTTCAGAGACCTCACTCATCCTTTTACCGTTTTTTGTTTTTTTGACTCCCACCCAGGTTGTATTTTTAACTTGATAAACGAAGTAGAAAAATGTATTTGGTGGAAATGTCACTCTTGAAGGTAGTTCTTGGCCTGAAGACGTAATCCCCCAACGTGGGTGATTACAGAAACATGTATGCACATATGTAGCCATTAATGTTTGTATAAATAAAATTAATATACATGCTCTGTTCACTCATTGAGCACTATTTTGGTAGACACGTGTTGTTTCATTGGATGTACTTCTAGGAAACTAAACTCTACTGGCTATATATAAATGCTCCTGCATAGTTGAGCACTTTACTTCGTGTCTTCATAAAACGCAAACATGGAAAGAATTAACTTCGATACGTCACTAAAGAACATCCCCACACCAAATACCAAGGATTATTTACTAAAATTAATAATGAAAAAGGATGATTTACTCAAAAGGATGAAATGGAAAGCTACCTTTTTTCTATTGGATAAAAATGATAACACCAAGAAAGAGAGATATGGATTTAAAAGCATTAAATCACCACCAGTAATCCCACAATTAGTGCTATTCGAGAAGGATCTCTATTCACTAATTAGAAATTTAGAATTCCACAAAACTAAAAATCAATTCCAAAAAAAACTCGACGATATTGTAAAGGAGATCAACAAGTCACAACATATCCTTGTTAAGGCTGATAAGACCAGAAACTTTTACAAATTAGACAGGGAGAAATATAATGACCTGGTCCAGAAGAATTTGAAAAAAGACTATCACAAGGTAAAAAATAACAACGTAATTCATTTGATAAATAAGGACAGTAAAAAAATCACGGATGAATTACAAATCAGCGATAGAGTAAATAAACTTAGAGAAAACGAAGCGTATATCCTTTTAAAGGATCATAAACCTAGCTTCAACACAAAACCAACAACAAGATTGATTAACCCAACCAGACCCGAAATTGGAAAGATTAGTAAAAGAATATTAGAGAAAATCAATCTAGAATTAAAACGGCAATTCAACCTGAACCTATGGATAAATACGGCGGATCCGGTAAAATGGTTTCTTAACATTGCCAACAAGAAAAACTGCGCCTTTGTGCAATTTGACATTATGGATTACTACCCGTCAATCACAAAGGATCTCTTTGGAAAGGCAATTGAATTTGCCAAGACCTATACTAATGTCTCCGAGGAGGATTTGGATATTATTATGAAATGCCGCACTACTATCCTTGTCTATAACGGGGAACAATGGGCAAAAAATGGGCAAAACAACTTTTTCGGGGTATCAATGGGATCGCTGGACTCTGCAGAGGCAACAGATCTCGTTGGACTTTATATCATTCATAATTTAACGAACGATAATATTATTGATAGAAGGGACATGGGCCTATATCGTGATGATGGACTGATAATAGTGAAGAATGCTACAAGTGTTAAATGCGATCAAATTAGGAGAGCAATCCATAGGGACATGAAAAATTTTGGCCTAAAAGTAGAAGTTAATGCTAACTTAAAACAGGTTGATTTCCTTGACGTTACTTTAGATCTGGATTTAAATGCTTATTAACCATATATGAAGGATAACGCTAATCCTATTTATATACACCCGCAGTCTAACCATCCACCATCCATTATTAAACATATACCGTTATCTATTGAAAGTAGAATAAGTAACAATTCATCTAATGAAGTAACTTTCAATAATTGCAAAGCTATTTATAATACAGCACTTAAAAATAGTGGATATAAGTACATAGAGATAAAATATAAAATAAATAACACTAGCACAAATGGATCTAGAAATCGTGGTAGGAAAATTATTTGGTTCACACCCCCCTTTAACATTATGTTGAAAACAAAACTTGGTGCAAAATTTTTACAACTTATTAATAAGCATTTCCCACCAAATAATATATTACATAAGATATTTAATAAAAATACATTAAAATTAAGTTACAGCTGTAGTGATAATTTGGAAAGGATTATAAAAAAGCATAATGGAAGAATTTTAAAGACGACTAATAGAGAAGGGGAGAATACTTGTGCAAACACTGCGGTGAATAAATGTAACTGTAAAAAACCTGAGGAATGCCCAATAAAAAATGAATGTCTGACCTCATCGGTGGTATACCAAGCAAGGATATTCCCGATGGAGAACCCAAGGGACGAAAGATTCTACATAGGGAGTACCCAAATGACTTTCAAAAATAGATTCTATGGACATACACGCTCGATGAATAATCAAACATATGAAAAGGACACTTCCTTATCGTTATATTACTGGAAATTAGTTAGAGAAAATAAAACACCTAGTATAGAATGGAATATTATTAGAAGGGCCAATACTTGCCACTCATTGAACTCACCATGTCTATTATGCTTATCAGAAAAACTTGAGATAACTAGGTTTAAAGACCGAGAAAAATTATTGAATATTAAACAAGAAACTGCTATATCCTGCAAACATTTCAGAATACATGCACTTAAGGAACTCTAAATTGGGATAATGGAACTGCTATAAGTACAACTAACCCCCATCAAATAACCCCCCCCCCAAAAAAAAGAGGATAAGTGAGGTCGCAACTATAATAATACCCATATGGGTTACGTAAGTCACTTAATGTTCTACTTCATCGAGCAGTTATGTTATTACTAGCCGAAATAAGCACCTGTATGAAGGTATATTTGAACTAAATGAGTAATAGATCGTTTTGAGTGAAGCCCGTAATAATGTATGCATATGGATATTTTTGGGTGTGTGCATGTATGGATATATGATCTTTATAGACCCGGGTAGGAAAAATAATTTATTAATATAAAAAAAAAAAAAAAAAAAAAAATAGAAGAAATAAATAGATGAAAGAAAGTAAGGAATGAAGGGTAAATGGAAGAGAAAGGAATAAGGGTATTAGAGTGAATAAGCAAAGATGAAGGTAAGTACTACAATATATAAGCTTATATACTAGGTTTATATAACCTAAATACTCTGATTTCTGTCATATGTTATTATATATTATTATTGTGTCGTGATACATCTTATGTATATCTGCCTTACCATCGAAAGAATCTTTGTTAAATATGAGGATAACCCTATGAACTTCATACTAAATTTTTACGTAGTGTCAATTTTTACGGTAAAAACCTACAACTTAAGAAAGTGTAACAAGCGGAAGGGGCCATGAAACATAACTAGAGATGTGGAATTTGATAGAAAAAGTGAATTTATACAGTAGGTGTATTCATGTCTGTTTCTACTTTAGATGTATCATTTGGTGGCACGGTACATGTTTGCATGTATATATATATATGTCTATATTTGTGTGACTGTGGATATATAGGTGTATTTTACGTATGCATGTATGTTTGTATGTTTATATATATATATGTATATCTGTATCTATGTATCGGTGTGTATGTTTGTATGTGGATGTGTCTCTGTGTCTATTGTATGTAGATGTATGTATACACACGTATATTTCTGAACTATTAGAATAAGCGGCCTCGTATAGAATTGTTGTAACAATATAGATTACAAAAATGTATGGATGTCCGAATGTTGTTTATATATATGTTATATATGTATGTATGTGTTGATATGTATATGTATGTCTGTTGTGTGCGTGTGTTTATATGTATGTATGTGTATATATATATATATGTATATGTATGTATTTATGTATGTATGTGTGTGTTTGTGTATATGTGTGTATATGTATGTATATATATATATATGTATATATATATGTATATATATGTACACCCGTCTGTAGTCGGGTA
>NC_136507.1:38214242-38256742 GCF_053919585.1 Euprymna scolopes | reverse complement strand
CATTGTTTTGAATCTCGGGTATAAATCTGTCACATTAAGACACAGGTAATCAACTGAGAACGACGTCACTCTATATAAAAGCCTAAAAATCTAAACAGATACACACTCGAGGGTTGAAACAATGAAAGGAATATGCTGTTTTTCATCCAAGCCCTAGTTATATATGGCATTCCTAAGTGGAAATAACTCTTACAGCTTCAAAAACAAACTTACTTATTAGATTCACGGCATGATCATTATCATTTTTTAATTCTTTTCAGGAATTAGTCCAGCGGGCAAATTATTCCTCGGAATCTACATATCTATAAAAGTGAACGTGTCTTTCTGTCTGTGTGCGTGTGTGTCTGTCTGGATACATTTCCTGTCAATTTTCAGTCTACAGAGTCGAAATTTGATATACTGGGTCCTGAGATTGGGAAAATCTTTGTAATCCGTTTTTGGCCATGAATTTGCCTGTAAAGAGGTCAAAGTTCAACAGCTTGACCTTTGAGAACTCTACAACCTTCTCCGACAATTTTGAAGGTAAACACTTGAATTTTAGATACAGGTTCCTTGGGCATGGATCTAACTTAATTACTTGATTTAAGTCCAAAACAATAAATGTCTCGGGGTCATAATAGGGTTCAAATTAAAAAAAAAAAAAAATTGGCCGCGGTTTTTTGCTCAACATAGACCTCCAAACACCCGGGCAACGCCGGGCTGAAATGCTAGTATATAATAACCAATAGGGGATTGATTCTATCATGATTCATACGCAATCTGCATTAATTAAGAATGTTTTTCATGTATTTTAGGATAAGGCGGACTATCAGCTAGTGGAAAAATTAATTTTACTATGTAGGAATTAAATGAAATTTTATTAATTATATCAACTTTAAATATATTACTAAATAGAACAATTAAAATGAATCTACAAAAAGAAAAAATGGGAGATAATTATTAAGTTCGATTTTCTTTAATGTAACCTGCAAATGACTTTACTCATGAAATATATTTTCTTAGAAATACATTGTGTATATCAAAATCCGTTCGTATCTGCAGCGCCAGTTTTTCTTATTATGAAAAGGGAACTGGTGTCGACTAGAAATAATTACTACTATTATATAAACGTTATTGTGTGTATGAGTTCCTTCCTTATAGATTCCGAAACGGTTAAGCGTTTCTTTTGCAAATTTTTCACAAAACTTCTTTATATGTCTAGTCGTGCTATTAGATGTGTTTTTTTTTTGTACAAAAAGTTACTGAAAATAATCAATAAAAAAAAGTTTTTTAAAAGAAGTCTTTCTCTCTTATGGATAAGATATCATTTTTTCCAGGGGAATATTTTACGTTAAACCGGGCAAGAGATATAACAAAATTTCGGCAAATGATGTTTTCTTAAAAAACAGATATGAATATATTGCTTAGTAGTAGAGATTATTCTACCACAGATCGAATAATCCACTGTTTTAGCCCGGGTGTACTTATCATTTTATTCTATTTTTTTATTATTAATTAATATTACTTATATAAAGTTTACAATAAAAGAAGACAAACCATATACAATCAACAGCAATCATAATGTTGTTTGCATATTTTCAAATCAAACACTAATCACGAGCAATTATTCAAGGGCATTCATTATAAAACCCAAATATAAGCTGCTGTGATATTGCAAACAAACTAAAGTGAAATTTAATACGACAATATCTTTATCATTATTTTTTTTTCTGGATTTACTACAACAGGAAAATTATTCCTCGTAATATATCATAATCAATAAAGGATTTATTCTATAATAATATATACGAAATCTGTATAAATTAAAATATAATGTTTTAGCGTATTCTACTACGAGGAAACTTTGGACTACCAACTAGTTGAAAATATATTTAATTAAACATGAATTAAAAAAATAATTTTATTAACTTTAAATACTATTTCTTAATAAAACAATCAAAGCAAGGTACTGCAACAAACAATTCTAACCTGGAGATAATTATTGAAATATTTTTAAGGTAACATGGCCATGGATTTACTCATTAAATATTAATTTTTTTCAAAAGAAATAGTATATATATATATATATATATATATATATATATATATATATGTATCTATGTGTGTGTGTGTGTGTAATAAAATAGGTATTAGGAAAGACACTCCCCTAACACATACACACATATATCTATATTTATATATAAATATATATATATATATAAATACACATATAAATAAATATATATGTATGTATATATATATATATATGTATATATATATATGTATATGTATATATATATATATATATATATATATATATATATATATATATGTGGGTGTGTGTGTGGTAGGTGTTTGTGTTTTAGTAGTTTACGTATTAAGAAACGCAAACCCCTTAGAGTTTATACACAAACACACACACACACACACACACACACACATATATATATATATATATATATATATATATATATATATATATATATATACGGCCAACTAGTACCGTGCGTGTTTGTGTGTATGTATGTGTGTATAAAGCGGAAGACCAGTACCCGCATTAAGCTGGTCTGCAGTTTAATTTGTTGCTGGCTATTTTGCTCTTGTTTGTTGCTGGATCTCAACATTTTGAACCGAGAGAGAGACTTAGCTGTCGTACAAAGCTAAGACTCTGTAACATCATATTTGTATAGATACTCCCTCAGACATTTGGGCTCATGGATTTTAAATGTCTGAGGGAGTGGCACTCGTCTGACAAGACGTTGCAATCATCATTATCATATATATATATATATATATATACTATAGTGTGTATGTATGTGTGTGTATATACATATTATTGCTAGCTTCTTTAAAACATTTAGAACTATTTTAAAGAATTATCATTCCTGAGACAATGATTTTGTCAGAAACTCAATTAATCTCCCATATCGCTTGAGAGTTTTATTCCCATACGTAAATGCAGCGATGTTCTCAAAGGGACCATCAGTTGTTTACAATATAACACACACGCACACACACACACACATATATATATGTGTGTGTGTGAGTGTGTGTGTGTGTGTGTGTGTGTAAAGACTTCTGTCACAATTTCCGATTTTGTAATTATGTCCATTTTCTTTTAAATGTGAAACATTATGTTCCTTCTGGCGAGATAAAAGTTAAATAAATTCATGAATTGATGAATTAATTGAATAAATGAATTAAGGCTACGAAACAGGTGCTGTCAAGAATTCTGCATATTGGCGTACTAGAAGAAATAAGCGATAAATGATCAGCAGTTTTTAATTTGGAATAAAGGCTTTTATGATGTATTTGTGTATGCTCTGTAGTAACATCGAACCTCAATGAATTAATAGACTAGTATAAATACCGACTAGATTACATATGAATAAACATATTTCATCATATATATATATATATTTATATATATATATATATATATATATATATATATATATATATATATATATATATATATATATCGTAAAAAACAGGACTAGGGACACCTTATGGTTCAACCCTCCTTACTCTGAAAAAAAAATCTGAAGACAAACATAGCAAGGAATTCTTTAAAATATTAAACAAAATCGTTAAAGCCTCTCATAGATACAATAAAATCTTCAATAAGAATACGATGAACGTATTGTACTCAATAACCATCAAAATATAATTTATTCGAACAATAATAAAATCAATAAGATACAAAATACAAATACAGAAAACATAGCAGAAGAAAAAATAGATGTCCTCTACAAGGTACATGCAAAATGAAAAATGTAGTTTATAGCTGCGTGGTACCACAAACACGAAATTAAAATGATGTTAATGACAACCATAGCCCGACCACACGATCAAACAACCAAGCTACCAATCAAATACAATCCAACGTAGTTCAGACCAATGCCGCCCCTAAGCGACCTGACAATAAATACATTATACAACACGCAATCTACCTCGGCTCCACATCTGGTTTTATCAAACAGAATTTTAACCCATAAGCACTCCTTTAAAAACTTCCCCCTCAAGTACCAAACCTCTCTATCTAAACATATTTGGCAACTCAATGATTAGAATATTTCATTCAATCATAAATCGGCAATAGTACTCTTTGCAGTTTGTATATGTGATTAATGTGTGTCTGCAAATTTAAGAGGTTGTACCTTAATAGCCAGCAACGCACTGGAAACTGAATTCATGAATAATATTGGTTTACGCGATGGAGGACGAAGTATTCGTTTGTGACCAGGGGAGATGCAGTTTTTCCACAAAAGAAAAAAAACGGAACACAATAAACTTAACGACGAGTTTGCCAAAAACACTGACATGCACCTCCAATCAAAGGAAATTTTAAATAAACAGGAAAATTTAAGAGAATGTTATTTTTCGTCTTGATTATTTATAGTACAAATAATCAGACTATCTGTCTAATAAATTACAGTGGAATCTTCTTCGGGCTCATTTCAAAATGATTTTGAAGTCAATCTTTATTATTTCATATAGACCCTCTCTTTGCCGATAGAATGGATTAATTTAATCATTGAAATTTCTCATGGATATATTTTAAAAATTCTCATACCCTCACATTCTTATTTGTACATAAATTTTATATAATTGTATATATATATATTATTTTACACAGATTCCTATTAGTTTTTTGTTTTACATTTTATTCACATATATCTTGGTATTTGCGCTACCGTGACAATTACATTCATGTTTGCATTTCTATGTTATTAAATTTCTGTGTTAAATTTCTGTCTTTTTAATTAAATTGTATTTCTTTGTTTTAAAGCTATATATATATATATATATATATATATATATATATATATATATATATATATATATATAATTACATGTATATATAGAGAGAGATGGAGGGAGACAATTAGAAAATAAGTGATAAATAGGGCTATAAATAACTAGAAAGGAGCATATATACAATGCTCAAATATTCGTCGGGCAATGGTTAGAATACTTTGAAAAATCAATTGAAAAATGATATTCTCCTGAAAGTGGAAGTTTCAATTCTCAGTGTGGGCGACGGAAAAATAAAATTGTGAATTAGGAGCTCTAGCCAGTCACGGCTGACGGAGCAAAAGAAATGCTCCCCTCGTAGATGTAAGTAAAACGTTTCGTTCGAAATTCCGACAATATTTCCGATGCGACTTAAACATCTTCATGTTGCAAAATATATACATGAAAATGTCAGAGATTACATCGACTAAAAGATTGTGAAATCGGACTTCAAGATGAGCACAGCAGAATACGAAAATAGATGGATGAAATTTTAATGAGAAAATAAACAAGAAACGTCACTGTTATTTATGCACCTTCGAGAATGTGTTCGCTTCTATAAAACGTGGCCAAATGTGTGAATCTATATACCAGAAATAGTCGGTGACCAACATTTTATAGCAGTAAAGCCACAAAATCTAGAACGACTTATTATATCTTACTTTATATGTATTTCATAGTTTAAGGTTCACCGTTTGTAATGTCACCAAATGATTCCCTTCATACAAAGACTTGAATTTGGAAACAACAATTTTCTTTATCTAGGTAATTCTTCCTTTGGAAAATGAATTCATATCTGGAAGACGAGAGCAAAAGAGTGCAAGCATACTTCGAGGCTACGTCTAATCTGCAACGTTTCTTGGAAGCCGATGATAACTTGGATGGTGCCAATATAATGCCGTTTTTTAATATATATATATATATATATATATATAAGTATATATATATATATATATATATATATACATATGCGTGTTTGTGTGTGTATATATATATAAATATATGTGTGTGTGTGTGTGTCTGAGGGAGAAACGACATTATTTTTGCCCCAGCATAATACTTCAACAAATCGCTTTGATAATATTTGTTTGTAGACTTTAAATTGATGCGCAATCGTCGATTTTAATGGCAGTATACTTAGCCAGAAAACTTGTCTTTACTTATACATATTTTGCGAACCAGAAGTAAACAACAGAAAACATGTATAATATATATATATATATATATATATATATATATATATATATATATATATATATATATATATATATTAAAAAAACGGCATTTTTGTTTCCGAATTCAGGTCGTGGTATTTAAACTGGTAATTAGTAAAAACCTTAAGAGACTGCTCAATATTATTGCAGAGCAAAGATGTGTTTTATTTTTAATTACCGTGTTATCTGTTTGGTTACATGTGTTTCGGATGTTGGACCATGTTTACGATCCAACAGCCACGTCATACCTTACAGAAATGTTTGTTAGTATTAGGAAGCGTTTTAGAAGAAATACGAAAAAAAAAAAAAGGAAAAGGGGGTAGGAGATAATAAGGGGGAGGGAGACGGTTATTTACAATATTTCAGTTTTGAAGGTAAAAATACATTCGATTGCATTGTGTGGGGCGGTAGCAGATTCAGGTAGACGTGGGTGGAGATATATGGTATTTAGGAAGGGGAGGTGGAGAGAGGATTGTAAAGAAAAAAGGGAGGGGGTAAGGGGAGGAGGAGAGAGGAATTTTTAGGTTTTAAATTTTTACTGCTTTTTGCTTGTTCAGCAAAGTATATAAAGTAGATGAGAGAGAGGGGTAGAGAGAGGGAAAGGGAAGATGAGAGAGAAGGAAAGGATTAGTGAAGATGTCATATGTTTGACAAGTACAGGGTTCTATTTAAAATTTTAGTAGTCGCTATAAGTGACTTGTTGATTTCAGTTTACAATGGGTTGTTTTTAGGCAGTTATGAGTTAATACATACGGTAACGCACGCGCAAATATGCATACATACATATACACATATGTGCATTTCTACACTGCAATATACAGGCACATAGGCACACACACACACACACATATATACATATATATATATATGTATATATATATATGCAGACATACATGGATCTATATGCAGACACAAACGCACATACACACGACTCTTATGCATTTAACATTGAAAATAAAGTTAAACACAACCACTGCCCAAAGCCCCATGTAAGAAGCTCACCTCATATATATATGAACTTAACGGTGTGTCTACTTAACCTCGCATTATTAAGTACACCCATATATTTACTTATTTATTTATTATTATTTATTTATCCTTATTTTACTTTATTTACTTGGTATAAACATATACATGGCTGTATATATACATATGTCTATGTATGTCTGCATGTTTATATTTTTATAAATATGTATATGTATGTAATTGTATATACGTGTATATGGTTACATGCGTGTGTATATGTATATATGCATATGTATGTACATCTACTTCTGACTGGATATCTCTATCGCCACGTATATGTATATGTAGGTGTATATATATATATATATATATGTGTGTCTATGTATATATGTGAGTATGTATATGTGTATAAGAGTTGTGTGTATGTGTGTGTATGTCTGCATTTGGATCCATGTATGTCTGCATATACATTGTTTATATAAATGTGTGTGTTCTTATATGTCTGTATATGGATGTATAGAAGTGTACATATGTATGTATATGTATGTACGCTTAGTTGCGCGTGCGTTAGCGTATGAATTGACTCTAAACAGCCTAAACACCCCATTGTAAAGTGAAATGAAGAAGTCGACTTTTAGCAACTATGAACATTGTAAATGGAACCCTGCACTTGTGAAACACATGACATCTACACGAACCCTCTCCGCCTCTCTCTCTTCCTCTCTCTCTCATCTACTTAATATACCTTGCTGAAAAAGCAAAAAGTAGTCAAAATTTAAAACCTACAAATTGAAACTCTTTCCCCTCCTCTCCTTATCCCCTCTCTTTTTTCTTTGCCATCCTTTTTCCATATCCCCCTACCTATATCCATACATCTCCACGAAAGCCTTCCTGAATCTACTACCCCCACACCCACAATACAATCTAATGTATTTTAACCTTCAAAACTGAAATATTGTGAATACCCGTCTTCCTCCCCTAATTACCTCCTACCCTTTTTTCTTTTTTTCTTCATATTTCTACTAAAACACTTCTTCCTAATACTAACCACCATTTCTGTAAGGTCTGACAAGCCTGTTGGATCGTAAACACTGTTCAACATCCGAAACAACTGTAACCAAACAGATAAAAGGATTTAAAGCAATATATATATATATATATATATATATATATATATATATATATATATATATATTGCTTATTCATTATGCTATTACCTTCATCATTTGTATATCAAAATGGAGGGCGTAAGCCTGCATCAACATTAAATGTAGTGGGCACATAGAAAACACACCGGTTTTACAACGAGAATATCGGACGCAAGTAAAACAATGTCACAACCAAAATAGCAATTTGCAAATTACCAATGAAAATAACTTATTAAAAATGGCATATCGCGATCACATTCTTAAGATGTATGCAATTTAGAGTCAAATTGAATCAGTATGAATTGAGGCCCCGTTGTATTTGAATGTTAATGAGGTTTTCATTGCCGTTTTTCAGAAATTGCTCGGAGTTTTGTTGCAAAATAATGAGTAAGATATATATATATATATATATATATATATATATATATATACATAGATATATATATACACACACACACGATAATATATTTACTGAAATGTTGAATTTATTTAATTGATTATGTTACGAACCCTCGTACACACACCCGCGCGCGCACACAAACGCCCCGCCACCATATATATATATATATATATATATATATATATATATATATATATATATATATATATATATATATATATATATATATATATATATACTAGAAGATCTCTCGGCATACCCAACCGTAAAATACGCTTTATTCTGATATTTTAATTAATACAAATCATAATCTATTGAACCACGTACATGGTCATAATTTAAAAAAAGCAAAAAAAAAAAAAAATGACTCGTACGCTGAGAAACGAAACGAAAACGTTCAGCTTACGATTTACTTTTTTCTCTTACATGCTTGAGATATGAAGAGATTTTTCTGCAAGACTAAAAACAAAAACATGATCCAATAGCTATTAAGTTATGCATGCAGATTCGTAATCCCGTATTTTAACTTCACCTTGCCAATCCATTTCTATAATTTTCAAACTCGCTCGTTCAATATTGCGTCACTTTAAGACATGATAGAAAGCTTCTATCTTTCTTGGGGTTATACAGACCTGGCCAACTTTTAGATGGTCTTCAATAAATCAAAGAAGGCAGGGTTTCATAAAACGGCTATGGAATCATATCGTCTTTTTCATGGCGAAAATTTTATTGTTCCACCGTGTCTTCCCGCACAGAATAAAAACAACGTTGCACCTGATCAGTACTTGATATGTGAGTATTTGAGAATACCCGGTGCTCTATATGCTGTACAGTTTTCGATTGATCTAGACTTCGCCCTGCCATCAGAACTTAGAAGTGCCGTTTAGTATTGCCCATCATTTGCTTCAAAATTCACGCGTATCTCATCTTATAGAGATTATCAACTTTCTCTCAAGACAGAATCAAGGCGATTTGTAAGTAAGGTTGTACGTAAATCTTCAGAAAAGAAATTTTAAATCAAAAAATATTATTTTATACAGAACTTTCATTCTGTGGTTTTATTTGCTCTCTGTTAGGCGGTGGGAGAAAAGCTACTTTCCCATAAGGCATCTCTGATGAGGTCTCTGATGGCTTCACAGTCAGCCTCTTTGTAATACCTTGTTGTTTTCTAGCAGTTTTTGGTCGAGAATTAAAGCGATTTATACCATTACCACAGCGTGGCATCCGTTTCACTCATCGGAATTGTAGTCAGAAATAGATATAGTAGTGAAACATGTTAATCTTGCTGGCCTGGAAAACGTGTCAGAAACATAACTGTCTGTGATGCAGAATAAGATAGAGAGGAGCTATGTGTCGTGCTACCAGTTGCGTTTGTGTAAGTAGAAAATACACACCAATTACTCTGGTGGCAAGTGAAGTCACCAAATAGATGCACTTGTGCGCTAGTGTCGAGGGAGATTACTGCATCTATGCTGTCAGGGGCTCCGTTTATTAGAGTACAGTTGTGGATCGAGGGAGAGCGGTAGAGAAAATATAAGTAGCTAATGTTATCTTGCCTGTTAAGTCTGAAAGTAAGTTCTGTGCCCGCGGATATTTGTAAGTGCACGCCTCAAGGATAATTTGCAAGTTTGTTTTGTTTGAGTTTAAGCCTGGATCAATCGTAATTTTTGCTTGGGCTGTAATCTTATTTTATTTAAATGTTTCAGTTATGGTTAGAGATGATAGATGATAGACAAAATACTAGAAATGCAACACAGTGTGTTCTATGAATGTATAACGTTATAACTAATTATGCTATTATTATATTGGAGTCATTGAGTAAGGCCCTACTAAGTTAATATAGTATCAATTAATTGATATCTGTTTAATCGTGGATGTGCACGAAATCATGATACTTAATCAGTATAATATTAAGGTCAGGATTGAATGTAGTTTTAGATTATACGAAATAAGTTAAAAAAGGGCAATGTAAACAAATTTGAAAAGTAAAAGTTTAGTTTCGTACAAAAGTATAAATACGCATATTTTGGATTAAATTATTGTTAATATAATCTTAGACAATAAGTGTTAACTATTTTTTTTTATGATATTCCGCGTTTCATCTACTCTAGGACACTTCAGACTTATGCGCATAAGCCTGAAGAGTCCTAGAGTGGATGAAACGCGAGATATTCAGTGTAACTTAATCGCCATATATATTTTATAACTTACTACCTAGCTCTACATACGTATTGAGCACCTTTGAAGTAAATACTTAAAGTGTGCCCATAAATTTATACTTTCGTATATTAATTTTATGTGAGCAACTGAAGTAGTTATATATATATATATATATATATATATATATATATATATATATATATATATATATATATTCTATTCTTAGAAGTTTCTCTAAAATATTAAAGATCCTAAGTTGAAAACTATGTAAGTAAATCAATTAATTTCCTCTATCGCTGAAGAATTTTACTTACATGAAAATAAAATAGTAGCAGTGTTTTAAAGGGATTATCAGTTGATTAACATAAAACATTGTTTCGGGGATTTAAATAAAAAAAGAGTAGATTAAATCATGGTTTGTAACAGTGTTGCTCGAAAACCACATTTCCCAAAACACATGAACGTTTTAATAATTTTTAGTAGTTTTTTTTCTCATCCACATAAATGAGGCCAATTATGTAATTTAAAAAGTATTTCTTACCCGCACCATCTTTTTATCCCAAACTACACGTTATTATTATTAACAAACAACTGTTTTTTTTTGTAATGTAAGGTTTTATCCAGTCAATTACTTATCACTCCCATTTTTATTTATTTATACATTTTCATTTATTAACTCCTTGTTTTCTCGTACGGTCTCTATAATTATTTGTTATTAAAAATATCCAAGAAACCTATTACAATATGTATGAAACACCAAATACTGTAAATAAAAACAACTTTTTGTACGGTATAATCATGTTAAAAGCTCCAAGTTTTTTTCTCTACAACTAAATTTTACTTGACTATAAATTCTAAAATTAATTCTACTGTATTTCTCCGACTTCCCAAGCTGCTACCAACATTCATACAATACACAAACTTAATATAAAGTTATTCTGTAACGCGTTTTCCTATTCCTAAGCCAACATATAAATAAATAAATACATTTTTTTTAATTCTAAATTTAACGGAAGAATATTAAACCATATCTTAATATTTTCCAACTAACCTGTTGCAAATATTGTTGCTTCACCTGCGTGAACTTTTACTCACCCCTCCTCCAGTAACAATGTAATAGCAATGCCCCTTAAACACTTAGAGGAGTGTCATTTCTCAGTAGACATAACATTTACATACAAACCCAGTAACATTAACTATCCACGCGGGGTCGCAGAAATACCTGGATTAGGACACAGGCGTGGGGTAAACCAAGACCGTCTTAAAAGACAAGATGGCCGGTTGGCAAAAATAATTTAATCTGCTGACGTCATCACGGATAGCCCCTTAGTTGCTTGACACCGGTAGACACCGGCAGTCAGCGTAACGTCTAGAAGTCAGTGTAATATTTCGTTTTTTATTAAAATGCCTTCACGGTGCATCGTTCTAAATTGCCGAGGAAATTACCGTAAATGACCAAAGTGACAATATTTTCATTTCCGAAAGATAAAGAATTATATTGTCTATGGGTTAATGCAGTAAAAACGATTTTACACCATCTCCATTCAGCAAAGTAAGTTTTAACGTGTTCCTCCCCCTGTATTTAACACGATGTAACTATAATTTAATTCAATATTATCATCCTAAGTTTTTTACCATTCAAAAGAAGAAGCTTCAAATAAATTGCTAATATTAAAAAAAAAATTTACAGCAAAAAAAAAACTAATGAAAATGCGAGACAACATCGACTCTTTAAAACACGTTCTTTTGAGAGACGATTTTTTTAAGCTTTGACACACATGTTTTAAAAATCTAGCAAAAATTAATTTTCCTGAATTTTTTCAATATTTAAAAATAAATTATGCCGGCTGATAAAATTTTAAAACTTTTTTTTAATACATCGGTAAACACTGTATGTTTTTCGAGCTGAATAAACATGTTACATTAAATAAAAACACGAAAAATATATCCAGTTTGGTAGAAAGTAACTTATCTTGCCTTTGACAACATTTATTTGTTATATATTTGTTTTTTGACAACTTTTTCGAATCTATGTGTACAGTAATACAAACCCACGTATTTTAACAAACTGAAAATATGGATATAAAAAAGTGATTTTGCATGTTTTTTTTTTGTTATGTGGTGAAATAATCTTAAATAAGAAACATGATTTTTTCTTTAGGTTAATTTTTTTTTACTGTGCAATACTTCATGAATTTATTAAAAATATTGTTTTTGATTTTGACAAAATATTGTGGTTCATTTGCATTTCAAAATATTGTGGTTCATTTTGATTAAAAAATATTCATTTTGATTTTAAAAAAATATTGTTCATTTTGATTAAAAAAAAATATTCATTTTGATTAAAAAAATAGTTTAATTTTAATATTTGTTTATTGTCTTAACTCATTTAGAGCCAAAATCGAAGAGCCATTGCTGAAAACAATGAGATATTATAAAAAAAACTGACTGGGAAGCCATCAGGCATCTCATTAGAGACGCCCCATAGCGAAATATATTTTCACTTCCTGCTGAATAGTGCGCAATGAGGCAACTGAATGGTTCAAAACAGCAATTTAAGCACATTTCACCACGCGGAAATTTTATAGCAAGTCCCACTCTCCCCAATGGTTTACTTCCACATGTGCAGCTGTCATCGCGCAAAGGCAGCACACAATTTAACCGACATAAATCCAGTTCAAACAGACAGTAGTATATAGAAGCCAGACGTAACTGTAAGAAAGAAATAGCGGCAGTTAAGAGAGAATTTACTGAAACCACCCCAAAACGCATCGAGACCCAGAAATTAGGAACCCATGACTTCTGGATAATCTACAACAGTGTAGTAAATAATGGGCAATCAACAATTCCCCCACTATCCAACCATCATGAAGTTGTTTGCTCAGCAACCGAGAAGGCTAACATGGTTGCCAGTCGGTTTGTCTCCAACTCCACACAATACCCTGTTAACCACTCACCCCCATACTTTTTTTGCGCACAGATGCCACACTTGACGATCTGAAAATCATACATTCTCAGGTGCATGCCATTACATATAAACTTTGACACTACAAAAGCCTGTGGGCCTGATCTAATCCCGGCTGTGCTATTAAAAACGTGCTTCGCATATGTAGCTCCAATCCTCTCCAAACTTTACAACAAATGCCTTAATGAATCTTGCTTTCCTGCCTGCTGGAAAACGGCTTGTGTGATACCAGTTTTCAAGAATTCTGGCGTAAGAACTGACCAAGCAGATTACCGCCCCATTAGCATCCTCCCAGTTTTTGCAAAAAAAATATTTGAGTCCTTAATAAACCAAGCTCTAATCCACCACCTTACATATGCTAAAGTTTTTACCGACAAACAATATGGATTTAGGCAATCCCGTTCCACAGCAGACATTCTAACTGTAACCTCCGAGAGTATATACCATTCACTTAACAAAGCAGGGGAGGGTAGAGCGGTAGCTCTAGATATATCTAAAGCTTTTGAAGGGGTATGACACGAAAGTCTTCTCAGGAAAATCAGATCATACGGTATCATGGGAAGAATACTTAACATAAATAAATCCTTCTTAGATAAGAGAAAAATCCAGGTTGTCCTCGATGGCCGTGCATCTAAACAATATGCTATAAATGCGGGAGTGCCTCAGTGGTCTATCCTTGACCCTCTATTATTCCTAATATTCATAGATGACCACCCTGACAAAACTGGCTGTGAGATAGGTATATACGCTGATGACACCACGCTATATAACAGACACGACAGGAAAACAAATAAACACATATCTAAAGAAATGGTAGAAACACAAGAGGATGACGTCCAATCTGTAATGGAATGGTGACAAAAATGGAAGGTCACACTCAATGCTGCCAAAACTAAACTTGTTTCCTTCTATAAGTACAAAAAACCTTCTCTAGCACCAATAGCAATGGCCAAAGACTTTTTATCTGAAAGCACATCTTTTAAACTCATCGGCCTACCGTTCACAGGAAACATGATTTGGAACAATTACCTTGGGAGCATTGCTAGGGCCGCTGCAAAAAAGGTAGGTTCTCTCTACCGAGCTAGAAAGGTACTGCCCCCTGAAAGTATCCTGTACCTCTTTAAGGCCACCATTCGTCCATCTAAGGAGTTTTGTTGCCATATTTGGGCCGGTGCATCTGCTACTCGTCTCACACTCCTAGACTAGGTTAAACAGAGAGTCACCAAACTAAAAGTCCTGAACTATCATTAAAGCTTCAGCCTCTTTCCCATCTACACAATTTAGCATCCCTCTACCTGTTCTACAAGTACTTAAACGGTGTATGTTCCGACGAGCTGCCAGCTATGTAAATACCCCCGACAAACCCGACAAGCAGTACAATCCCACCCCTTCATAGTAGAGATCCCTAGATGTAAGATAGCGTCTACTCCAGTAGTTTCTTCCCCAGAATCGCTAGTCTTTGGATTTCCCTTCCAGGTGCCTGCTTCCCCAACTGTAATAACATGCCCAACACCCCTAGTACCCCTGTAGCATGTGCCCCTAATAGTAGCCCCTACATCAATGTGCATTTTTTTAGTATTTTAGTTGAGTATGTTATAAAGAAAAATAAAACACATCGTAACAATTAGGGGTTATACTTGGTCTTACGGGACAGAACGGAGGCATCGATACATTTTTTCACATCATCCTATACGTATTGTTCACATATATATATATATATATATATATATATATATATATATATATATATATATATATATATATATATATCAGCGTTGCCCGGGTGTTTGGAGGTGTATGTTGAGCAAAGAAAAAAAAAGCGGTCATTTTTTTTTATTTTACCCTTATTATGACCGCCTTACGTTCATTGATTTGCGCTCCAATGAAGTTATTAAGTTAGATCCATGTCCAAGGAATCTATATCTAAAATTTAAAGTGTTTAGACCCAAAATTGGCGGAGGAGTTCGGTAGAGTTCTCAAAGGTCAAATCGTTGAACTTTGACCCCTTAACAGCAACATGTCTGACTGAAAATCGATCACCAATATTTGTCCAAATCTCAGTACCCTGCATATAAAATTTCGAGTCTGTAGACTGAAAATTGAAAAATGTACACAAACGAACACATAGACATACAGACACGATCACTTTTAAATAAAAATATATTGATACATAAATATATATGTAAACAATTTTGTGTTTACTGTAAACTTTTTTGCGCAAATATTATGCAAGTGTAAGTCATGTAGAATATCTGCAGGAATATAATTACACGTAACATTAAACTAAAGATGAAAGAAGGTGTTTAATTTGAATATCAATACACACTAAAGAAAAAACGAATTTATAGGAGTATAGATAGCTTGTTAATATATTTGAGAGTTGTGAGTACTACCAAAAGCAGAGTAAATCATGATCTCGTGATCATCATCATCATGACGGACTCCTTGTCCGGACCAATGTGACTCTTTCTCTCCAGAGTTTCCTGTCTTCCATCGGTTGCCTCAGATCTTCAGGTTCACGGTTGGCGTCGTGTGCTATTTGTTGGATGTACGTGGATCAAGGTATTCCTCATTGCGCGTCCGTGTCGTGGAGTCCATAGCAATACACCACTCACCAATTCATGCTTGCTTCTCAGACAATGACCGGCAAATCGAAGGCGTCTTTCTCTGATTGTATTAGATATGGCAGGTAGGTTGCCATAAAGTTGCTGCTTCGTAGGATGATTTTGCAAAAATATATTTAATATTCTTCTTAGCATACGAGTGTATGTGCCGTCTAGTTTCCTTTCCAATATTTTGGTGGGTGTCTAGGTTGTAGCACTGTAAACAAGAACAGACTCTACTAATGCCCTGAAGAACTGCCTTTTCAGTTTGTCAGCCAGTCCCGAATTCCATACTGAATGTAGCCGATCCATACTGAACCTAGCACTACAACTGATCAACGTTGTCAAACAGAGATTCATTTTCGAACTGCGAAACAGATTTGATGCTTTACAAGAGCAGGAACCAACTGCTAATGCATGTACTTCGTTAGATCGCACCAAGAACAGCAAAGAAGTGCATACCTCTGAAGCCCAAGATAAAGCAAAAAGCACCGTGGGAAAATGACAAAATAATATTTAAACGAGAAAAGTTTAAAAAAATAATAATAATCAACATAAATACCCTACTCGACAAAATGCAAAATTAAGGAAGCAGGCGCTTCAATAGCTTATATATGATGTACGTATCAGAACAACAGAAGTATGTTCAAGAACAAATAGATCGACTCCAGAATGTAGCAGATAACAAACAATCCTATCAGGCTTGGCAAATAGTAAATGAGATATCTGGGCGCAAACGACCTGCCAAAGCTAAGTTAAAGGCAAACACTCCGGAAAATGCATGTTCGAAATGGAAAGCAAATTTTGAAAAGCTACTTGGAAAGAAACCAGAAGTGACAGACCAACCAATTCAGTCCATTGTTGTACAGGAACTCGATATTGAGAAGGGGGAATTTATAATGGAGGAACTTCTAAATGTACTAAAGTAGACCAAGAATCATAAAACTGTAGGCTTAGATAACATATCTCCTGAAGTATGGAAGAAAGGTGATTTTAATGATATACTTCTTAATTCATGCAATTCTGTATATAATAAAAAAAAGTTATTAATATATAGAGGGAAGGCTGCATACTTCCATTCCCCAAGAAGGGTGGCCTAAGCATATCAAGCAAATACAGAAGAATAACACTCACTCCAATTGCAGCAAAAATATACAATGACATGCTTCTCAACCGTATCTAACTTAAAGATCGAAGAAGTGCCCAAGAAGAAGCAAAATCGATTTAGACAGAATCGCTCTACTACTAGTCAAATACTTACTGTTAGGAGACTTATTGAAGGATTGAAAGCCAAAAACATTGAGGCAGTCATGATATTTGTAGATTTCTCGAAAGCATTCGACTCCGTACATACAGGAAAAATGACCAGCATATTTAAAGCTTATGACATTCCAAATGAAGTCATTAATGCTATTATGATGATATATGAGCACACTCCAGCAATGGTTAGGTCCCCAGAAAGATACACTGAATTTTTCGACATCCGCACTGGGGTTCTACAAGGAGATACTCTTGCCCCTTTTCTTTTCATTGTCTGTCTTGACTTTGTAGTTCGCACCTCTGTTGATATACTCAACATGCTAGGATTAACCCTAAATGAATCCAGAAACAGACGTCATAAATCAGCACACATAACTGATGCAGATTACGCAGACAATATTGCTTTGTTCGCGAACAACACTGCTGATACGCAAACACTGTTACATAAGCTAGAAAAGTCTGTAAATGATATTGGTCTCCAAATAAATGCGGATAAGACAAAGTTTATTACTTTCAATGTGAAAGGAGAGATCAGGGCTTTGGTTGGATCAACACTGAAAGAAGTCGCTGAGTTTACGTATCTGGGCAGCAACATAGTTTCCACAGAGAGAGATATCGGAATTCGCATCTCAAAAGCATCTGGTGATGCATTGATGATATTGGATAGAAAACTGATGTTAATGAACGTTGATTGAATACCGTACGGAAATGAAGTATCCATCTTTTTTTTTTAATATTCAAAAATCATGTTTGAATAAAGCAAAATAACACGATTTCATCAATATCTACTACAAATATGTTTCCTTCATTTTGTGTTAAATATATTCCTCTGATTTTAACGGATATTAAAGTCACATAATATGTTTCAATGATAACATACACCAAAGAAAATATTTACATCAACATAATTCAATTTGAATACATAGAACGCATTTCATCAGGATTTATATAATACGCACCAGTCAAATAATAAGCTGTGGACACTTACAGATGTATGTGTACATACTCGACCATGGTGATGCGAGTTTATTCACGAAGAATGATGCACACACACATACACGCCACTCGACCATTCACACACACATATACACACATACACACACACACATATATATATATATATATAATTTTTATTACCGTTTTATCTGTTTGGTTACATATGTTTCAGATGTTGGACCATGTTTACGACCATACCTCGTCATACCTTACAGAAGTCTGTAAGGTATTGTGAGGCTGTTATAAAAAAATAAAACCCATATTTGATCTGCAATAGTATTGAGCACTCTCTTCATGTTTTTACTAATTACCAATTTTACCAAATATATATATATATATATATATATATATATATATACATATATATATATATATATATATATATATATAAGTGACCTAGTCTCTGTTTGTGTGGAAACTCTCTACTACAGACCTCTCTCAATATTTTGTCTTCAGATTTGAAACTTGATATACAGTGCATTTGGACGTGAGACACACTTTCCAGTTTGTTTTATCTCCGTAAAACACCTATTAAGTTATCAAAATAAAATAAAAATGCTGACCTTGGCATTAGTAAGTCAAATCAATATGTTACTTTTGCGCATACGCAAAATATCATAGCTGAAAGTTGCTTATTTAAAACCTATTATTTATGTACTCATATTTTATATATCATATATCCCATCACATTTTATATATTATTTATGCCATCATATTTTATAGTTATTTATCTCATCATATTTTATATATTATTTATCTCATCATATTTTATATATTATATATCTCATCATATTTTATATATTATATATCTCATCATATTTTATATATTATATATCTCATCATATTTTATATATTATATATATCATCATATTTTATATATAATTTATCTCATCATATTTTATATATTAGTTATCTCATCATATTTTATATATTATATTTCTCATCATATTTTATATATTATATATATCATCATATTTTATATGTTATTTATTTAATCATATTTTATATATTATTATCTCATAATATTTTATATATTATATATCTCATCATATTTTATATATTATTAATCTCATCATATTTTATATATTATTAATCTCATCATATTTTATAGATTATTTATCTTATCATATTTTATATATTATTTATCTCATCATATTTTATATATTAGGTATCTCATCATATTTTATATATTATTTATCTCATTATATTTTATATATTATTTATCTCATAATATTTTATATATTATATAACTCATCATATTTTATATATTATATATCTCATCATATTTTATATATTATATATCTCATCATATTTTATATATTATATATCTCATCATATTTTATATATTATTATCTCATAATATTTTATATATTATATAACTCATCATATTTTATATATTATTTATCTCGACATATTTTATATATTATTTATCTCATCATATTTTATATATTATATATATATATATCATATTTTACATATTATATATCTCATCATATTTTATATACTATATATCTCATCATATTTTTTATATTATTTATCTCATAATATTTTATATATTATATATCTCATCATATTTTATATATTATTAATCTCATCATATTTTATATATTATTAATCTCATCATATTTTATAGATTATTTATCTTATCATATTTTATATATTATTTATCTCATCATATTTTATATATTAGGTATCTCATCATATTTTATATATTATTTATCTCATTATATTTTATATATTATTTATCTCATCATATTTTATATATTATTATCTCATCATATTTTATATATTATATATCTCATCATATTTTATATATTATATATCTCATCATATTTTATATATTATATATCTCATCATATTTTATATATTATTATCTCATAATATTTTATATATTATATAACTCATCATATTTTATATATTATTTATCTCGACATATTTTATATATTATTTATCTCATCATATTTTATATATTATATATATCATATTTTACATATTATATATCTCATCATATTTTATATACTATATATCTCATCATATTTTTTATATTATTTATCTCATCATATTTTATATATTATATATCTCATCATATTTTATATATTATATATCTCATCATATTTTATATATTATTTATCTCATCATATTTTATATATTATATATCTCATCATATTTTATATATTATATATCTCATCATATTTTATACATTATTTATCTCGACATATTGTATATATTATTTATCTCATCATATTTTATATGTTATTTATCTTATAATATTTTATATATTATTTATCTAATCATATTTTATATATTATTTATCTCATTATCTTTTATATATTATATATCTCATCATATTTTTTATATTATATATATATCATATTTTATATATTATTTATCTCATCATATTTTATATATTATATATATCATCATATTTTATATACTACTTATCTCATCATAATGTATATATTATATATCTCATCATATTTTATATATTATATATCTCATAATATTTTATATATTATATATATATATCATATTTTACATATTATATATCTCATCATATTTTATATACTATATATCTCATCATATTTTTTATATGATATATCTCATCATAGCTCAAATGGTTACGTTGGCGCAACGCTTAATATTTGGGGTTAGATTCCAGTTGTGTTTTTTTTTAAAGAACTTTCTAAATCATTATTTCATATTAGATACAACATAATAAGCAATTGAAGATTGCACCATAATTAATACGGTATTTGCGTGAATTAATACAAACTGTTTCTACGTATTTTAGACTACGCAACGGCGGCTGGCCTGCTAGTATATATACGTAAGAAAAGGATAGTTTCACTAACCAAATTCGGTATGTTGTTTTTAGAGTTCGTTACAATAATAAAATCATTTTATGGGTGATTTTAATGCAGGGGTGTGCAGTTATTTTCAACTCTGTGAAGGGATATTTTGCCATCGCTGTATTGTTCATATAAACTCAAACGGACTCAGATTGTTTTCTTCCTGCAAAGAGTTTTATTTTAGCATCACAAAACACTTTTTCAACAAGAAAATTATTAAAAAAACTGGCAAATGATCGACTAGTAGATGACCAAACGACGACATCTGGCTGACCTCATATTGGCAATGCCTTTTCCCACCATATGCAACCTCTGGATCATGCTCTACTTCGTAGTAAAATATCTTTAATCGATATTGCAGAAGGTTGAACAAATGTTCAGTACTAATATGTATAGACACTTTACTGTTAAAATCTTATCAACAGTGAACCTTTCTTGATGAACAGCTTTATGAAGCACCTGAATCCTGGAAATAAGTTGTGACATTTAATTATCTTGAAAATCTTTGCGTCAAGCCACTCTCAACATTATTTATGGGGCCTGGTTTACCTATTTTGACACACCAAGATTGGTTTGATGAGAAAAATGACAGAGTACAAGCTGAATTTAGGATAAAAACTCACGATGGAAATCAGATGTATACACACCATGCAAAGTCCATGCTCAATGAGCGCTGCGCTTAATTGTTTGCACAGGGGTCCTATTTCCGGGGAGACTTCTATAGAACAAAGGATTCTACGAAGGCATAATTAAAGTCTTTGATGTAAAGGAAAGTGAAGGATCATCATTTAATTTGACCAAGGTAAACCTGTTCATTGACAAAACTAAACTCTTGAAAATGGGGATGTAAAATGTTGATATTGAACTCTACAATGCATCTCCTACTGAAGAAGATATCCTTGAAGCAATCTCTCAAATACCACAAAAATCATAGCAGAGTGTTTTTTTTTGTACCAAGCTTTCAGAAACTTCTGGCAGCTATTGAAATAAATATCTGAAAAGTAATGAAACCACACCGAAAATCTTCGAGTACAGTGGTACATACTTATTAAAACATCGCTAGAATTATTCATTAATATTTGAAAGCAGAGAATGGTTTCCCAAGCGTCTAAAGATCCTCTTATTCATCATTTGTACAAAAATATAGGAAATAGAAATGTATGAGAAATAGAAATGTAACCAACGTGGTATTTCTCTTTTTTCTATAACTGGTAAAATATATGCTAATTTGATTTTGAATTCGATCATGCAATTGACGATATATATCCTGAGTCATAGTGTAACCTTCGTGAAATTCGCAGCACCATAAGCATGGCAGTTTGCAGAAAAAGTTCGTTAAAATATAAGGAAGTTTATATGTTTGTCGGCATTTCTAAAGCATTTGACATGTAAACCGAGCTGCCTCATGGAAAATGTTGCGAAAGTCTAGTATCAAAAATAATATATTGCAAGTGATGTTGTCATTCGACGAGGGAATGAGGCTAAATGCTGTTTCAAATGGTGAGATATCTTATTTATTCGGCGTCACTAACGGCACTAAAAGGAGGTGTGTTATGGCTCATGTACAGTTTGCTCTTTAATTTTCTGAAATGTTGAAACAAACATTTGCTTGAACTGGCCATGGCGTGAAAATTCAATATAGGACAATTGGTGGCGCTTTTAATCATCAGAGATTCAAAGACAACTCCTTACGCAAACCAGAATAATTCGGGACATTCTTTGCAGATAATGCTGCACTTGTTGTAACTTCGTTCGAGTAAGGTCAACGTCTTATGAACAACTTAGTTGCTGCTTGCAAGACATTCGGATTAACCATAAGCATAACAAACACAAAAACGGTTCACAAGCCCAAAACAAGAATCGAAACAAATTAAGGGGTGTAAACAAGTGTACCGGAAGTAAGTTTGATATGCCTCCAGGCAGTTACTTAGTATACAATGAATTTGTGTCTATATTGCACCTTAGAAAACGTTCTATTTTATTTTATAAAATTATCTGTAAATAATGGCTTCACTTGATCTTAAAAATGCGAAGATAAAGGATCATGTTTTAATTGGGATGCAACCAGAAACAACAATTTCGAATGAGCCCTTGTTTTTCAAGGATCCAACTATTGCTATTCTCGCATTTTTTCACACTAGTACAGGAATAGAAGTTAAACGTACAAAAGTAAAGTATCATGGTGCAATTGTGCCGTGATGCAATGGTGCTCTAAAATTCTTTATTACTTCTGAATGTGTCCCTTTCTAATAACAGAATCTAGAGTTTATTTTATAGGGTGGTCTTTTCTTTGTCTTCAGTGCTAACACATCTTATATGGGTTCATGGTGTAAGCTTGTATAAAAGTGTACACTTTGGTCAAAATCGGACTTCCTTTTATAATTGTATATTTTCTATTATTGATATTTGGTAATTACCGGGCGCGTTCTGATACTAAGTCTACATAAAATATTCCCATAGAGACAAACTAAATGACTCGGCGAGTAGATTCCGAGTCCATAGGAGACATACTCCCACATGCAAGTACATATGCATACATTTAATATAACAGTATATAGCTCTATAGAATGACAAATAATGATGTTATCTTTGCAATTAATAATTGTTCACATAAACCATACTTGCATTAGTTTATATGCTTCAGACTTTATTTTCAGAAATCGATTTTTCATTACACGATGTTCTAATTAATAATCGAAGTTACATCAAATTTATAAAGTGACTTAAATAAAAATAAAAGAATGTTAATGAACGTTCCAGTCATTAAGTGGCTGAATAATTTTCTTGTGTAAATTCTCTTTCAAAATATCAACAAAGCATTCAAATATTTAAACGGGCGTTCGATAATTGAAATCCCTGGCGTGTCTGGCTACGATTGATAAAACATACACGAGGGCTTACGTATAGTTCGATATGCTTCGTCCCGGATGCTTCTGACCTGTGAGATTTTTCAGTGATGTTTACACGTTTATGATATTTGTAAAACGTTTGGGTCGATATAACTACTTTTTTATCACATAATGTCTCATGTTTCTCTCAAACTCGGGAAGCTGCATGAAATTCTGAAATTAAAACCGGTAATTAAAAATATTTTTAAATAGTAATGATCGTTCGCTCCTCTGACAAGGAAATATGTGTTTTAAACTTTTAAAACATATTCTGACCTGAAGAAAAATCGTTGTATTGCCATCTTTTTCCAGCCTAATTTGTGTTTGTATATTTGGGGATTAATTCGTCTAACACGAATCTCATTATTCAAGCAAACATGCGTATTGCCGGCAAGCTAATTTATGGTGTGTTATAGGAGAAGTAAAGCAATGGCGTTCTAAGAAGTGTTACTGGTAATTGTAGTTAGTATTAATCGAGGGAATTTGGCAAAGCAATAACTTTGTACTGACAGACTGAGAAAGTAATCATTCAGAGTAAACGAACGAACGTAGCACCCCATACATAATCCATCGTAGGAAAATTAATTAAGAGTAACCAACTCCAATCAACGTATTAGTTTAAAGCGAGCATATCGTTATAAGTAACATGAAAATATAGTGCGAGCATATATATATATATATACACACATATATATATATATATATATAAATTTATAAAATATATATGGCTATTAAGCTACACTGAATATTCGGCGTTTCATCCACTCTAGGATTCGTCAGGCTTATGCGCGTATTCTGTGGTTGTTTCTCGTTTCTATATGGTCCTCTTGTAGCTTAATCGCCATATTTATTTTATAAATTACTAACTAGCTCTACCTACATATTGAGCACTTGTGAAGTAAATACTTAAAGTTTACGCATAAATGTATACTTAAGTATATTAATTTTATGTGAGTAAATGAAGTAGTTATATATATATATATATATATATATATATATATGTATGTATATATATATATATAATATGATATTATTTTTTTATTTATAAATATTTTATATTTTATTAGGTAATATTGAACATAGTCCATCTAGAATTATGTATTCATGTTTATTTTTAACGATCGGATTTTAAAATTTACTGAATTTTTACTTACAAAACGCATAGAATATTATTATACTATGTGAAGCAGATAAATCAGTTAACTGGTGACATCCTATAAAGTCCGTGTAACGAAGACGATAAACCAATTTATCGGAAAATCAAGAAATCTCTCATAGTAATGAAAATAATTAGTTAAGCAAGTTTCACGAATATATATATATATATATATATATATATATATATATATATATATTTCTGTGGAAATATATTTTTTTATAATATATAACAATCCTTATTTAAGAAGCGCCATGTAATTACAGAGCAATATGGTGAATAAATGCAAAATGAACTATATTCCCAAATTCATCGTGTTGGCAGTCTTATAATTTATTTCTTTAATTCAGTTGACATATACAGTTCTTGACAGTATCTGTCTCGTAGCGCGAAATCAAACACTTAATTATTATATCAACCAGTGAATCTATTATGCCCTTAACTCATTAGAAGAAATATCAATAATCAATCTGTCAAATATATATATATATATATATATATATATATATATATATATATATATAATAGAACAACAGGAGTATGAAATGAAGTCACTAAAATATATGTTGGTGGATATAGATTGGTTAATTTATTGAATAACGGAATACAAGCAAAATTTGGGGGATAGAAGGAACTCTTTATGCCAAGGCATTTCGAAGCCTAATTCTTCTCATCAAAAAGAGCAGAGAAGGAGCTAGGTAGCATGGTGGAGATACGGCGTCTAGCTTAGGGTTCAGTAGGAGCGAAATAGGGATTATAGAATGTTGGGGAAAGCTTTGTTGAATTCTAAATAAACGAGGAGCTTTTTATATATAATATGATGTAGTGTATATATATATATATATATATATATATATATATATATATATATATATATATATATATATATATATATATATGAAATTGTAAATATAGCCGAACAATTACTTCTTTTAAGTAGATAAACATACACCATTGATTACACATTTTGGGTTATCAACAAGACTGTTCAAGTGGGGACATGATTTTTTTTTCAATTTTCCTCGACCTAAGACTGCTTTGTGTTTTTCTGCGGTCCTATTGGATAAGTTGTCCTTTATGTGTACGTTACAGTGTTGGATAAGCTCGCCTTTGTCTGTTAAGTGATATTTCGTTTGTAAAAATTTAAAATATGAAACTGTAACTAAAGCCAAACAAATGCGTTTCTTCAAGTAAATAAATCTATTGTTCATTTAATTACAATTTTTCGGTTTTCAAATATATACTTTTCAAGTAAGGACATGTAATGTTTTTTTTTCTACCAAATCGTCCTGTTTGTTTTGTTTTTTTTCCACGGTCACGAATCTCTGATTTAATGAAGTTTCTGTTATAAGGAAGACTGACGATGGTTGAGTATGCTCCCCTTAGTAGGTTAATCTCAGTTCATCAAAGATTCGTGGCCGTGGAATAATACCAAACAGTACAATATCAGTACAACAATACAATACAGTACAATATCGAAGAAAAACAATATTTCTATTTAATTAAGAAAAAACGCATTTCTTAATATTTAATTTTTCAAATGCTTTCGAGGTTGTTAGATATTGCTCAATAGCAAAGTCAAAATATTTTCTATTATTTTTTCGAAGATTAACAGTTACATTTAGTTGCTACAAACAACTATCTGTTTCAGCCAAGGATACTTCGTAAGGTGACACAGAAGCATATAGGACAAAGTGAGAAGTGTATATATATATTACAACAACTGAAGTTTTAGAGAGAAAAAAACATAATAGTCGCTTGCACATGTCTTATTTTCTGTATTAATTAAACACAATTTTTTTTGGCGTATTTGACGACTTCACAACTAAGATCGGCCTGCTAGCATATATATATATATATATATATATATATATATATATATATATATATATATATATATATATATATATATATATATATACTAGCATGAATACCCAGCGTTGGCTGCTATACTTAGAATATTCACCAGTTTTTCATTATTATATATCAACTCCATCATTACCCCAACAAAAATTTCAAAAGTAAAAGAACGAATGAAAACACGACAATGTACCCCCCCCCCGAAAATAGCAGAATTACGTGATAAACTATCCACCATATATTTCGGCAGAACAGATACGAAAAGAAGCTATAAGTGTTATAAAAATGATGAGTTATGACTTACTGTGTTATTTAAATGATTAGTTATGACTTACTGTATTATAAAAATGATGAGTTATGACTTGCTGTGTTATAAAAATGATGATTTATGACTTACTGTGTTATTTAAATGATGAGTTATGCCCTGCTGTGTTATAAAAATGATGAGTTATGACTTATTGTGTTATTTAAATGATTTGTTATGACTTACTGTGTTATAAAAATGATGAGTTATGACTTGGTGTGTTATAAAAATGATGAGTTATGACTTGCTGTGTTATAAAAATGATGAGTAATGACTTACCGTGTTATAAAAATTATGAGTTATGACTTGCAGTGTTATAAAAATGATGAGTTATGACTTACTGTGTTATAAAAATGATGAATTATGCCTTACTGTGTTATTGAAATGATGAGTTATGACTTGCTGTGTTTTAAAAATGATGAGTTATGACTTGCTGTGTTATAAAAATGATGATTTATGACTTGCTGTGTTATAAAAATGATGAGTTATGACTTGCTGTGTTATTAAAATGATGAGTTATGACTTACTGTGTTATAAAAATGATGAGTTATGACTTGCTGTGTTATACAAATGATGAGTTATGCCTTACTGTGTTATAAAAATGATGAGTTATGACTTTCTGTGTTATTTAAATAATGAGTTATGACTTGCTGTGTTATAAAAATGATGAGTTATGACTTACTGTGTTATTAAAATGATGAGTTATGACTTGCTGTGTTATTTAAATGATGAGTTATGACTTACTGTGTTATAAAAATGATGATTTATGACTTACTGTGTTATTTAAATGATGAGTTATGACCTGCTGTGTTATAAAAATGATGAGTTATGACTTACTGTGTTATTTAAATAATTAGTTATGACTTACTGTGTTATAAAAATGATGAGTTATGACTTGCTGTGTTATAAAAATGATGATTTATGACTTACTGTGTTATTTAAATGATGAGTTATGCCCTGCTGTGTTATAAAAATGATGAGTTATGACTTATTGTGTTATTTAAATGATTTGTTATGACTTACTGTGTTATAAGAATGATGAGTTATGACTTGGTGTGTTATAAAAATGATGAGTTATGACTTGCTGTGTTATAAAAATGATGAGTAATGACTTACCGTGTTATAAAAATTATGAGTTATGACTTGCAGTGTTATAAAAATGATGAGTTATGACTTACTGTGTTATAAAAATGATGAATTATGCCTTACTGTGTTATTGAAATGATGAGTTATGACTTGCTGTGTTTTAAAAATGATGAGTTATGACTTGCTGTGTTATAAAAATGATGATTTATGACTTGCTGTGTTATAAAAATGATGAGTTATGACTTGCTGTGTTATTAAAATGATGAGTTATGACTTACTGTGTTATAAAAATGATGAGTTATGACTTGCTGTGTTATACAAATGATGAGTTATGCCTTACTGTGTTATAAAAATGATGAGTTATGACTTTCTGTGTTATTTAAATAATGAGTTATGACTTGCTGTGTTATAAAAATGATGAGTTATGACTTACTGTGTTATTAAAATGATGAGTTATGACTTGCTGTGTTATTTAAATGATGAGTTATGACTTACTGTGTTATAAAAATGATGATTTATGACTTACTGTGTAATTTAAATGATAAGTTATGACCTGCTGTGTTATAAAAATGATGAGTTATGACTTACTGTGTTATTTAAATAATTAGTTATGACTTACTGTGTTATAAAAATGATGAGTTATGACTTGCTGTGTTATAAAAATGATGATTTATGACTTACTGTGTTATTTAAATGATGAGTTATGCCCTGCTGTGTTATAACAATGATGAGTTATGACTTACTGTGTTATTTAAATGATTTGTTATGACTTACTGTGTTATAAAAATGATGAGTTATGACTTGCTGTGTTATAAAAATGATGAGTTATGACTTACTGTGTTATTTAAATGATGAGTTATGACTTACTGTGTTATAAAAATGATGGGTTATGACTTGCTGTGTTATAAAAATGATGAGTTATGACTTTCTGTGTTATAAAAATGATGAGTTATGACTTACTGTGTTATAAAAATGATGAGTTATGACTTGCTGTGTTATAAAAATGATGAGTTATGACTTGCTGATGATGACAGTTTTTTTTTTGTTTTTTGTTTTATATAAAGAATCGTAATTGAATCGGATTGTTTATTTATTTTAAAATAGATCGGACCAAAACGTTAAATGCGAAATCACAGAAATTATTTTATTTGAACTGCTTCCAAATATAATGTTGAAAGTTTCTGAATTATTAAATTATCCCCGAAAAAGAAAACAAAAACAAACAGAACCAAAGGAAAATAACCTAAACTGTTTTATAAAAAATTGATGAAGGTAAAAATGAATAAACTTTACTATGCTATCAATATAAATGAATTTACAAAATAAACTTAAATTGTCTCATCAATAACTAACAGGGCACTATTTTATAAATCGATTATCCTTAATGTAATATGCAAATGACGTCATCTCTCAATCGTCTATTTTACACGAATCATACTATATATATATATATATATATATATATATATATATATATATATATATATATATATATATAGGTTGACTGAAGCATTAACATAATGCACTTTTTGTATATATTAATCAAATTGTGAACACATAAACCAAACAAACATACATACATGACTACAAATGTATATATATATATATATATACATATATATATAACTATTTCATTTAATCACATGAATTAATATACAAATATATAAAGTTAGCCGTATATTTTAATATACAAATATATATTTTATGTGTAAATATATATATATATATATATATATATATATATATATATATATGTATGTATCTTTTAAATGAGGTGGTATTTTTTCAAGTGTATATAACATAGGAGTATTCAGATCTTATATACGAGTAAGAAACCCTTATGTGAGGTGGTACACTTAATCAATCAAACCGTATCTACGTTTCACTATAACAGTTCACTAATGTGTTACTCAAATCGATCCGAAATCGATCAACACTTATTGTTTAGTAGCAGTTCGGCTTGTATGAATTTTGACATCACATGGAGATAAATCAATTCAATTAATAAATGTATACGACTAAAGCTGCTGGTTTTGATTGCGTGAAAATGAACAATGCTCGTGCATATACTCTCGATAGAAAAACATAGCAAATACCAAGGCGATTGGCATTTTCCCCGCGGTGAAATTATTATAGTCTTGTTTTCTGGGTTCTTTTACATCCTGAAGGACAGTCTGGTAGCAAACACAGTTAAAAACGAAGAACAAGAATAATATTTTATATCTGAAGTCTAGTATACCGAACCAAAACAAAACAAAAAAAAATGAACACATTACATTAGCTTTCGAACATCAGATATTGAATAGAGTCGCCGACAGCGGTAGGGCTGCCGGCAAAAATCAAATGAAATTATGTATAAACTTTTATACTTGAAGAAGCCAGGAGCTGAATTATATATCAGTACGAGTGAATAATAAAAATATAGCGGTTTCAATCCCACTCAAAGCCGGTCAGACGCTTACTTGCCCGAACCGTGGTGAGACGACAACAACTGCGCCAGGTAAAAATTCCAATGGATACAGTCAGGAGATTCAGAGTTTCTATCCCGTCGACGTTAACACCTAACGAAGACCAGAGAAATAGTTGGCTGAAACGTCGTGAAACAACTTATAAAAAGATGAGGATAATAAGCTGCAATATATAAAATTAATAAGTAATACTCATCTCAATAATGAATTCCAATTAAACAAGAATCAAATTTATTATTTACTGTTTATACATATCAGTGACGCATTGTTTTATAGTATGTTGGGTATTCATTATATTTACACAAATATATATATATATATATATATATATATATATATATATATATATATATATATATATAAAGACAAATATTTTGAGACCAGAAGAATATATACTGTTGCTTATAGATTTAAACAGACATTTAATTTAAGGATATCAAAAAGTTACTAAAGCTCCGTGTGCCGGGCATTCTGAAGCTTAATAATTTACATCCGACGATCATGGGAGGTACTAGGTGAAAAGCAGGATTGGTACTTTTAGTAACATGTTTTTTAAGGGATATGTTTATTTTTGTATCTTTTCATTTTTGTATTTTTTTTACTTTATCAATTTTTTTTAATATTTATGTCATCCATACATGTTATTCTTTACTTTAATTGTATACATTATCATATTTGACATGCAATAATCCCCACTTAATAGCGTTAAGTAATAGTACCAACCCCCAAAACATATTCTATAACTCTACCGCTCAAACGTGTTAAACAAACAGACTTTCCTGACTAATCCCTTAAATCAGAGCAATTATCCCCGATTACCAGCTCATCAAATTCAAGACTCTCGTCACTGGCAGGACATTTCTGAAACCACTATTGTTCTGTGCGTTTAGAAGTCGTTTATGGGCCAAAAACCTCGTTGTTATCCCGAGGGTCTTCATCAGATTTTCAGCCTAGCTCCAATTGAATATAGAAACTTTTACGAATTTTCTTTCTTCCTATCTTGCATTCAAGGTTCTGAAAAGAAGACATAATTGTTGAAAAAGGATCGTAATTTATTAGATATGATAGAAAGATAACCCGTGATTAAAACCATATATAAAGTAAAAGTGTTATAACGAAATCTTTTTTGAAAATACATAAGTAGATATCAAACTTAAAAATTTGGGAAAATTTCTTTTTAACCTTATACTTTGTTACGTAGCACCTCCCATTCTCTTCTGACAAGGATCATTAGGATTCTAAATGCTTGCCATATAGGGTTTTGATAACCTTTAGCATGTCGATTCTGCACACAAAATTCCCAATATAAGCACCCTAATGATAATCTCTTCAGTCAAAGAGATATTTATGTACACCATTACAGAAATAGTATTGCCCTCATTTCATATGGTAAAGCCGCCAAAATATACGCATAGCACTGTCCAATAAAAAGTGACAAATGAATTATTGTTTTTAAACGTGTTTGAAGGTCAATATTTTTAATAAAACGCATCCATAATCAATAGCATATTCTTTTTATTTTTTTGACTATCGAGCAAATATCCGATACAGTTAGACACACTTAATCAACTAGAACAACATCACCCTATATAGAAGCATATAAGATATCAACCGATGATCACTTGAGAGTCAAAACAATGAAATGAATATGACGTTGTCTTAGTCCTAACACTCAATTTATAAATATCTAGTTGCTTGTGTTCCGGTGTTGCCCGTAGAACAAATATTGGCTAAACAAATTCCTTGCTGCTTTAGTTTTCCAAAGTGTCACTGTATGTATAATCTGAGGATTGATGTTATACTTAATGCTACGATACTAGATAATAAATATTTTGCTTTTCTAATATATAGCAGACTTATATAGTTCCCGATTATATTGAATTGGTTGGTAGTTTTTTTTCCGGCATATACATCCTTTTCAAGTTATTTAATGCCGAATTCAGTGATTTTGAAGAAAATTTTTTAATAGAAAATGTTTTTTTTTTTTTTCAAGTCGCTTTCTATTTAACCCATAATTGGGATCCTTACAGGTACCACCACCGGGGGTCAGAGTAAGCATGGTAACAATGGCAATTAAAGAATGGCTCCACACACCACAAAGCCCGAAAACAGGGGGCTCAGCATCGGATATAGTTTAAGGTCATATCCAGGATCGAATATAGTGAATTTCCTATATAATGAATTAACTAAATACGATTGCGAATTGATTTCATACACATATAAACATTTTATTATCTATCATCAGATACATAATTATGAAAGCCAGGAAAAAATTCTTACAGCATACAATTACTTAATTATTAATCTAATCGCGTCACTCCACGTTGAACCGTTTCTAATTAATACAGGAGTGGATTGCTTAACTGCTATAAAGCCGTATTCTTCTGCCATTACGAACATTTTTCAATATAAAAATACAGTGCAACAACCTTTATTTTAAAAGTGTCATTTATCAATTATATTCTAAAATATTTTACAACTAAAAACAAAGCTAGGAATTGTAGGCTAAGCTTACAACTTATCGAGCCAATATATGTAGATCCTGCCAATGCTAAAAGCGAAATATGATTCTATAAAACAAAGATCAATGGTTAGTACTTATATAAGTCCATTTGGTGTGTTTAAGGGAAGGTATAGTAAGCGAATCCTCTCTCACTAACTAAAAATGAATACAATTGCCTAATCTGTTAAGGCTATCAACTTGGAAAATATAAACATCATTTATGGACAAGAAAAATCTACTATAAAAAAAATCAAACAATATATATTCTAAATGAACTTGCCAGATAGAAACGACACATGTTTTCACGGGAAAACCATTTACACAATAAATAAAACAATGAAATAAAGATAAAGATTAAGAACTGAAATAAATATAGTATTAGCATTTGCATAATTGGATGCATTTAAGAACAGTTTTTATGACTGAAATACATAAATAAGTCACGATAAATTTATAAAATGAGAATGGTTGTGTGAGAACAATTAATTGTATTTTGTGACAGCCAAAAAATGCTTACTCTATACACACCTTTCTTATATATATATATATATATATATATATATATATATATATATATATATATATATTAGTATGTATATGTGTGTGTAAAGAGACAGAGAGCGATAGAGAGAGAGACAGAGAGATAGAGGGATACGGCACAATCATGCTGAATCCGATTACCACCACATAGTCGAGATAAGGCAACGTAGAGTTTGACCAGTACAAGATAAGTGACAAATGTGTAAAGTTAGGCGCTGTATATACTGCGGCGAGTTTTAGAAAAAATCACGTTTAATATTCACTGGGAGATATGCACTACCAATCTTCGTAAGGATATTCATGTTGGAGAAGGAAATTCTGATGTAAAAACCTGCTGTTTCTGTATACTTTTTCCTGTGGCAGCCATCTGCACTGACAAATGTTAGCAGTAATACCAAAAATTGTTGCTGTTTCTACACAAAACCCTCACCACCAAAACAAATCATCTACATTCATTTCCGGGTAACTTCGTTTTTCTTAAGAAATCCCATACTACGAAATTGATGAGAGCCCATATATTGTAACATTGAGAAAAACAATTATTTGGACAACGTATGCAACCGACACACAGGTACCTAATAAGGAATTAGTCGGTTACATGAACCATGTAAGTTGTTCAAAGTGGTGTTTTGATAAGTTTTTAAAGTAAACATCTGAGGAATACGTGACTAAAGTTTCAGCGGAAACATAATTGTAGTAGAAATAAGAAACAATATTCTAATGGATATCTTTTTAAAAAGAAATAACTGTCCACCTGGGAAAATGTGATATTTAGAACTAAGAGCATTATAATACTACACTATATATGTTTGGAATCCAATTGAATTTTAGTCTTGGGCAAAATATGCAATATATATATATATATATATATATATATATATATATATAATATTTTCATTATATAAAAAAACAAAATATTCATTGGATGGAATTTGTAATCCATTATGATTTGCATGTACACGTTGAATACGTATTAAGTAACTGATTAACACGCAAATACACACAAATACACACACCCAAACACACACACACACGCGCGCGCACACACACACACATATATATATATATATATATATATATATATATATATATATATATATATATATATATATATATATGCATTTTCTGCACGAAATAATAACTAAAAACTGAAGAGAGATATATTTATTGATGTAAAACTACATTAGTTCGAAAACGGATACATTCATTCTTTAACAATGTTGTCAATGACACCCAAACACCTTTAAGGAATGGTATGATTTCGATTAATTAGTTTAACCTAATCACTATAATTGGATATGAATAAACCCAGACAATCGAAGACACTATTCGGTTTCTTCATAACATCTATGTATTTTTAACGGATTTTTCAATTAACAATATAAAACTTTCTTCAAATACTAAAAGAGAATTGTTAGCGATATACGGTCGTATATGCACATATATTTATATATGCACAGACACATATATGCAGACACACCCACACACACACACATACATATATATATATATATATATATATATATATATATATATATATATATATATATATATATACATTCGGCAATTACTTGTGACCAGTATGCTTTTTCTCCCGTCGGTGAGATTGGTGCTGTCATTTGTTGGTCTTTAGATGGTTGTGAAGGCCGATTCCTGGCCCAAATACTTTATTTCATTGGTGGTTGCTGTGGCAGTTCGACTAGACTGGGTAGTAAACAATAATGCAGGAGCTGAGTTGATAGTAGATATTTTCTTTCATGGTTTCCTCCTGTTTGCTAGTGCTCGGCGTAGGTCCTTTTCTGAGTGAGCCGTGCCTTCATGGACCACCTTGCTCCACATGCCACTCCGAAGAGCAGCATAGTCCCAGCTGGTAAGGCTGAAATGATTGTCTCAAGAGGTTCTTATATTGTCCTTATATCTCTTTTTTTGACCTCCTTCTCTCCTTTAACTGACCGTAATGTAGTGGCTTTATGTATGTATGTATATATATATATATATATATATATATATATATATATATATATATATATATGTATATATATATATATATGTGTGTGTGTGTGTGTGTGTATGTCAGGCCAATTCATATGCTACTGGTACCATGTAACCCAGTACTACCTGTCTCATAGTCGGGTCACCGGCGACTAAACTGGTTCCCCCACCAGACTTGTTTGGTGAGGAGGGCGGCTAGTCTCCCTGAAGGATTAAAGACAAGACCTTCCAAAGGGCGAATGAACTCTTTTTCTTGGTCAACGGCCAACTAGTACCGTGTATATTTGTGTGTGTGTATATGTGTATTGGGGTGGAGAGGGCTCCCGTAAGCCGTGGTGAAGGCAACCTTTCTAGGAGAAGCAAATCTCTGATTTAAAAAAAACATAAAGCGGGAGACCAGTACCCACATTAAGCTGGTCTGCAGTTTAATTTGTTGCTGGCTATCTTGCTCTTGCTTGTTGCTGGATCTCAACATTTTGAACCAAGAGAGAAACTTAGCTGTCATACAAAGCTAAGACTCTGTAACATCATCTTTGTATAGATACTCCCTCAGGCATTTGGGCTCATGGATTTTAAATGTCTGAGGGAGTGGCACTCGTCTGACAAGACGTTGCAATCATCATATATACATAGTCGCACAAACACACATTCACACACGTACGCACATATATATTTGTGTGTGTGTATGTGTGCGTATGTATACTAGCAATGAGACAGTGAGCCAGATTAAATGATGATTAACGGATGTTTCTAATACCTATATTTATTTGATCATGAATATCCATAAACTCGCTAATTTTTATTTCTAATAGAGTGATTTTCTGCTCATATAGGGCTTATCGCGGTGCAACTGGAAGAGTCTTTACATGTAATTTCTCGATGACTTAGGCTCCACGACCTTGTAGTCTAGATTTCACTGTAAATAACGTGCTGTTGCTCTTCATAAATTTGTTTTATATATAAAACAGCTTGACTTTAAAATGCAAAAGTCAAGTATCATTAACCAATTGTACTCTAAACAGAAACATCCCCTTCGAATGCGCCCCTTTCATACCAAAACACTTATGTTTATTTTATCTATCTGGTATGTCTGCCTTATCTGCGTGTGCCCCTATAATTTATCGAATTTAAACTTTAAATGAAAAAGTCAAGCATCATGGTTTATTTGTGCTTAAAACAGAACCATTCATTTGAAACACTTAACGACAGTTTATATTTATTTATTTATTTTATTTTTCAAGATTTGACGACAGTAGTTAATGTTGGTCAGTTGACGGCAAATGGGTGTTCGGTTTAGATGTACAATTGAACTGAAAACCCACCGACGGACATGGTCTCAACAGACGACTAAGATATGAACATTAGCCTTTACACGTATATGATATAACACTTCGAGAATACAGCGGATATAACAATATTTATTGTTTCCTTGGACTTTTTCTTACATAGAAGTCACCACTTATCAAGGTTCGGAAGCCATTCTGGGATAAGAGTTATTGCGTGTACAGTAATTAATGGGACAATATCGTAGTAATCGTTAGTAATGGAGATCTGGAAAAGTGTCTTACTTAAGGGGACGGTTCATCAGGAACTTGTTTATGTTTTATATTGTTTATGTTGGAATTGAAGACATCCAAGCTGTAGGCAGGTGGGAAACAGGCAAAAAGTTAGTTTTAGAGAAGAAAGCGGGTTGGGATAAAAGTGTTTTTTTACAAAATTAAAAATAAAATCAAGAAAGAAGGGAGAAAGAGAGACAACAACACGGGTGCAACGAGAATATTAAATGAATGATAAAATGAATGCAGCTTCCGTATCGGTGATTGTTAAACGTGAGAATTTGGTCTAACTCAAGTTCGTTTAGAAAGCATAGCAGCTTATCTATATTTTACTCCAAATGTTGAAAGCTAAATAATCGCAAACAAAGCTATTATTTATTTATTGCGGACTATTATCCCTTTCTTTTGCAGTTGTTTCACGATACTTCGGCTAACTATTACTCTGGTGTTCGGGATAGGAAGTTCGAATCTCCTAACTTTATTCTCAGCAATTACTGCTTTCCATAGTTGTTTTTCGTCTCACCAGGTTTTTACCTGCTAGACCTCTGACCGGCTTTAGGTAAGATTGACAATGCTCACCTGGAATTGTAGAGATTCAATGTCTCTATCCACTGCGCTATGGGCGCCAAAAAATTCCTATCTCGTCGCGGTTACCACCTGACGAAGGCCAGAAGAATAGTTGTCCGAAGCGTCGTGAAACAACAACTAAAAATGATGAGGATAATAGTCCGCAATAAATAAATGAATTGATTATACTCCTCTAAATCAGCATTTCAATAAGATCAGCATTTTATACCGGAAAATTTAATTTTCTAAGTCATCTCCAACATTTTCAGAGAATATTGGTCAGAGATTAACTATGCCATACATGGGATGTCCAAAGTACAAAGTTTGAAGACCGGAATGATACCATAAAACAAATCCACATTTTATTGCACATGATTCTTTTTTAACAACCTCAATCTAATCTCAGTACATGGCATCAGGGTCGCAATTTTCCATACACATTTTATTCCAAAAGTAAAACATCACTTTGTTTAACTTAGAAAGTTGAAGAGGCTTGATGAATACTACAAAATGTGTGTCGGAATTTAATTTCCGGCATAGTCGCTGCCATACTTAATGCAAGTTTTCCATCTATTAAAAGCTGCATCGCTGCTAGTAACATACGTCCTTGGCATGAGTAACTTGCTATAAGTCTCACACCGTGAATATATGCAACAAAGAGATGGAAGTTTTATATCACTTTCAGTCATGATAACAGTGCAGTTCCAAAACCCTCTGACCAATTCGGGGCTAATAAAAACAGTTTTTATTTTTCAAACGCACTTCATAGCTTGTTTTTACTGTTATCATACATAATAAGTAAGAATTGCAAAAGTAGATTTTCAATTTTAGAAATAAATATAACCTACCTTTTTTTGGTGCCAACGAAGAGGTGAGTCATGGAAAAGAAAGAAAATAAACATTAGTGCATTTCGTCGAATCAAGTATTTATGTGCATTCGTAAGATTAAATACACAATAAAAACAAATACACAAGAACATATGCACGAGGAAATGTTTTAATCTACGATGAACTTTAAATTGCATAGACCAATAAAAAATAGGATGTTATTCATAAGAGAAATGTATAAAAATATAAAAATAGTCGTTTATAAAAATCAAACGGAATTTTTAGGATCAACTGTTGCATAATACACTAAGCAAATCTTTGACGCCATAATAGTCAATGTCTTATTTTTTGTTCACCTTAATCATTGAAAAAGTAATATATATATATATATATATATATATATATATATATATATATATATATATATATATATATATATATATATATATATATATATATATACCATTTTCTTCCAATTACGGGATTTCCTTGGATTTTACTTGTACAAATGGAAATTCTTTTAACTTTCTTGAAGTTTTACATTTGGATTTTACCGTCACTGGATTGTTTATCTTCCACCAGACTATCCAGTCATGTGTAATCACCTTTTTCTTTATGATATTCCCTCTGCTTAACTTATTTTGTTTTCAAGTAAGATCTTTGACTTACTTGTGGTTTCATCAAATACTTCTGCATTTTGCTAATTCCTAACCTCTGATGAGAAGGAGAGCATTTCTTCGAAACTCCGCGGATTAAGGACTATCCATTTATCTAGTGTTTCCTTTTCTGAGTAGATATGTTTTTAACTCATTTCAAAGTGTTTTTAAACATATTTTATTAATTGTTTGCTCATATATATATATATATATATATATATATATATATATATATATATATATATATATATATATATATATATATATATATATACTACCAAAAGTACCCGTCGTTGACTGGGCTCAAGCTCAAGCACAGCCTACAGAAAAAAGACTCTGATTTATGAAAGTATAATAGGTTATGAAAAGGAAGGGTTGTAATGAGATAGCTTCGAATTTGAAGGTATCAAATCCAAAGCAAAATATGATGAAAGTAAAAATAAAATAGATAAACTCCATCATTTATTATACCATACCTGTTCACACCGAAACACTTATCACAATATTCTGTGGATCTATATAAAAAGAAACCTTGTTAAACTTTGTGGCATATTTCCATTCTATGGAGGTCAGATTCGAACGAACACACCATAATTTTATGATACCATATTTCTTCAAGTGAAACATAATTATCAAAGTATACTTACACAGATAGGTATGAAAAGTCTTTATTAAAGTGTGTGCCTATTTCCATTCTATGGGGCCCAGGCGTGAACGTAGACCCCACAATTTATTTATACCATCCCTATTTAAGTTAAAACATACATATCCAACTATTATTATGTACATCTATATCAAAAACAAGTGTCAACGATTTTTTTATAATTTTTCAATATTTTAATTCCATGCTTTGCGGACCAGGCGCGAACGCAGACCTTAAAACTTTAATAAACCACCGTTCTGCCAGATCAAACGTACCCATTCCTGTGTCCCGATACATCTTCTGTCATTATATGTAATCAGTTTTTAAAAATAGTAAACCATATAGGAGCCTATTCGTGACACACACACATACAGTTTATATATATATACATATATATATATATATATATATATATATATATAATGAAACTGATTTTTAATTTAATTAAAATTTGATTTTAAAATTTTAAATTATAAATCACATTACTTAATATATATATATATATATATATATATATATATATATATATATATAGTAATTTATAAAATATATATGGCGAATAAGCTACACTGAATATTCTGCGTTTCATCCACTATAGGGTTCGTCAGGCTTATGTGAGTAAATGAAGTAGTTATATATATATATATATATATATATATATATATATATATATATATATATATTTATATATAACAGTGAATCATGGACTACATAAAAAGTCATATGTTGGTATACATAGATTGATTTGTCGATATAAGGGAGCACAAATAATTGGTGAGGTGGTATATGCTTTTTATACTTACTTATTTTTAACCCTAATAATTCTCACCATAGGAGGGGTTTAGCATTCCAATATTTTACTGAAGCATCACCATTCCCTTTGAGTTTGACACATCTTGAAGGGTTTTATCTTAAAGAAACTTTTCAAAATTCTATAAGATTATATTGATTGGGGACAATTTTCGTGAACTTTGACCCCAATTTCCACCCCTAACATTTATTCTTTTTGGCTGAAATCAAATTATAAAGTTGTCCAAGTAACCTATATCTAAAACTTCAAGTTTTTAGACCCAAAATTAGCGAAGAAGTTTGGTAGAGTTCTCAAATGTCAAATCGTTTAACTTTGACTCTTTAAAAGAAAAAAGTCTGATCCAAACCCGATTAAAAAGATCTTCCCCAATCTCAGTACCCAATATATCAAATTTCTAGTATGTAGACCGAAAATTTGCAGAGTTATTTGGAAGGGAAATGTACAAGGACAGACACACAAACATTTCACTTATATATATATATATATATATATATATATATATATATATATATATATATATATATATATATACTAGCATGGGTGCCCGGCATTGCCCGGCGTTGCCCGGGTGTTTGGAGGTATGTGGTGAGCAAAAATAAAAAGGGTAGTAGGAAGGCAAGCTCAAACCCGTACCGTGAAAGAGGAAAAGAACGGGGGAGAACCTTACGTCTTTGCTGTTACGACAAGTGCCAAATCGGAAGTGACGTAGGTTTAAATTAAGGCTAGATAATCGAAAGGAGGGGATGACTTTCGAAAATATTGACTAAAAAGTGACCCCTCACTGTTGAAAAGTGCCCAGTTGAGGGTGAAGATATTAATGTTTTTCGCCAAACGATTCCGCATCTTGTGAAAATCCGTCGCTTCTGTCGAAAGTTTTGGGCAGACATGCAAACATAAGTACATACATATATGCATGCATACATACATACAAAAATACATATATTTATATATTGGTAGCTGAAATTTTCATCCCCAAACCGATTAAAAAGCTTTCCCTATCTCTGAATACTCTTTATGTAAACTTTCAAATGTTTGGACCAGACATTGTCTGAGTAATTTGGTAGAGACCGCAGAAGTCATTTTTTATTTGACCCCTATTATGACCCCTTAACATTTACTGTTATAAGCTAAAATAAAGTTATTAACTTAAATCCATGTTCAAGGATCCTATATCTAAAAGTTCAAGTATCAAGACTCATAATTAGCGAAGAAGTTTGGTAGAGTTCTCAAAGATCAAATCGTTGGACTTTGGTCCCTTAACTGCCAAATTTCTGGACGAAAAATAATTACAAAGATTTTCCTAAA
>NC_136507.1:38181742-38209242 GCF_053919585.1 Euprymna scolopes | reverse complement strand
AATAAGACTCACTTCATGCCTTCTTGAATATCTTATGCTCGATTGATGAAAGATCGTCGAAAAGCTGAAGAATTCCATCCGTTTTTGTGGGTTTTTTTTCTAAGTTTAAAACAGGATTTTATTGCGTGTCGTTCTTTCTAAAGTGTTTTGACGTCCGCATTGATATTTTGAAATTCAACAATCAGGCTACAGTAGGGTGCATTCCGATTCCTGCTTTAACTGGGCAATTAGACGTTTACTCATAAAAATTCATCTCAAAAGATATACAGTAATAATATTCTGCATTTTCAATAGTCTACGACATTTTAAATGCCGATACTAAAAAAGTCTGGGAAATTATTGAAGGCATGTCGTAATTCGTAATTGAACTATCCCATTACTAAAGACTATTTCATGGAAGTTTTCTGAAGATTGAAAGATTAAATATCAGTGCACACAATTGAAGTGGTCCTTGTTTAGAACAAAAAAATTAAATAAAAAGAAATCCTCTTTGCAAGCCAACAAACGTCGGGGTTGAGATTACCACTGACACCAACCTGCGTCTGTCTGCGTCTCACCGACCTTACCTGTGAACTCCTTTTATACATGTCCCCCGCGTGATTTCACGTGATTTCGCGTGACTTCCATTATAGCACACCTGTAAAAACTATGGGTGCCACCTTGATTTCTCTCTTTCTTTCGCCCAAGATCGCCCGACACACACGCGGTAAGATTTCGGTTCGTTAGATCTGCTTTCCCTTTCTTTTTCTCCTTTCCTTCGGCTAACCTTAAACACCATCAATACTAAGAATGAAATGATAATTCACTTAACTCGAATCTAGGCCGAGAACAAGTTAGCAATGTTCTTAATATGAAGGATTTCGTTCGACATTCCAGATTTTGAAAAATATAACCCAAACACACATCCGAAACGTAATAGATAGTTGTATTATTTTGATTACTCAGACTATCGTTTTGTCTTGATTTTAATTTTCCCAACGATTTGGAAGCTTTGTTCAGATAAATTTGTAAGTGAATCGATATGTGTTCGCATGATCAATTTATTCAGAGATATTAAAAAAGATAGTTAAAAACACTTTTTAAAATAAATACTATTTTGTATTGTTTTTTTTTTGTTACATATTAGCCTCTGCTGAGTTTTGTTTGTAAAAAGAGCTGATAAAAATAAAACATTGGAGTGTTAATAATATACATCTTAGGATTATACCAAACGATATTTATGATTTGAAATTACAAAACAAAGAATTGGCCTTTAAGAATTCTTACAATTCGAAATTATACTGAATATACATATATTTAAAATATATATTACTTTATAATCAATATATGCACACTTTTAAGTTTTTCAACTAGTAAGATTATATAAAATTTAAGTTTTAGACCAAAGTTCATTGTTGAAAAATACCTTTAATTATAAGTCAATTAATGAATTTCATTATCTTCATTAATTTTACTTACCTCTTTTCCATAAGTCTAGATAAAAAGAAAAGTTTCTATTTTGCACAAGTTTACGTAGGGATTAATTTTTATTTTTATTTCGGACTATTAGTCTCATCTTTATTAGTTGTTGTTTTTGGATCTTTTTTATTGACGTTGAATATCTACGGTTCCAGATGAACATTGTCTGAAGATAGCGGTTTCAATCCCACCCAAAGCGTGCCAGAGGTTAATTGGTCAAAAATGTGGTGAGACGACAACAACTACGGAGTGATGGCTGAGAATGCAGTTAGGAGATTCGAAGTTCCTATCCGTCGCGGTTACCACCTGACGAAGGCCAGAGGAAGTTGGCCGAAACGTTGTGAACCAATAAAAAGATCCAAAAACAACAACTAATAAAGATGAGACTAATAGTCCGAAATAAAAATAAAAATTAACATATAATGCTCATCTCAAAAAGTGAATTCCAATTAAGGAATAATATATATATTTACGTAGGGAGTATCATCCGCTTACCAGGTACGTCGTTTCGTTGATTAAAACACTTTACATACGATTATATATAAACCAATGTAACCTAAGAAAAAACAATTCACACATTTTTTTGTGTATTTTACTTATTTTTAGTTCGACAAAAGTTTACATCCTCCATCTTCTTAGGTAACGAAATATTTTGTCGAATGTTCCATTGAATTAAATTTAAACTCGTCAAATATAAATTTCAACACATTATATCTATTTGCTGTGACTCTCTCTCTCTCTCTTCCCCTCTTTTTTTTCTCTCTCTCCCTTTCCCTATCTATCTCCTTCTTTATGTATCTCTATCCCTCTCCACACTGTCCTGTGTACAATCAGATGCTTCAGATCTTCAGAATCACAGTTTGATGGTGCTTTCATGATCTAGATCGTCCTACGCTCTTGCGCTCGTGCCGTGAAGCCCACAGCTATAGATTTCTCACCAGCTTCTGATTGCTTCTTGGCAGTGACCGGTAAATTGTAGACGTTTCTCCTTGATGGTTGTAACTATGGAAGATAGCTTGCCATAAAGTTGCTTCTCCGTAGGATGATCCATCGGCATTGCTTAAAGCCACAAGACATAAATACAAACAAATTAAAGAACAATGAAAAAAAACTAACTTAAAAGCTGACGAAAATTCCCCTCCCCCAATTTTTTGTTAACTTTCTAATTAACGTGAAAAATATTAATGTCGAGATCTGTGATTTATTCAGGTCATGTAAGAGTGTATTTTGAGACGATAAACAATAGGTATTGTAATGCTAATTATATTCGGAAATAAATGTAAAAGTTATCCAATAGAGCAATTTATGTGTATATGTCATATAAAATAACCTCTCCACTATTTCAGTATTTTAATAACCTCTCCACTATTTCAGTATTGCTCAGAATATAAACATATTTCATGGGGGCGACCTTTGTTTTCGATTCAATATCTAGTGTATAATACCGTGTATAATAGCAAAAAGTAGTAAATATAATAAATGGGTGTATTATTATATACAATAGAATCCATTTTCATATGTTTTATGTGCAAGTATACAGTAACCTGATAGTAAAATGATTGTAATATTTTTTGTAAATGATTTTAATGGGAGAATAATATTACGTGGAAACAAATTAAGAATTTTTTAAAAGAGACGACCCGAACCCATATTTTCTGGCCGGGCCTGTGAGGATTTGGTGTAAATATTAACAATAACGGATTCGCAGTAAAAGATAAAATGAAGTTATAATTTAAAAAAAGCGATTCAACTATGTTACACTACGGTTTCCGCAAAATAAATGCTCAGAGAAAACATCTCAAGTGATATACTCGATTTTTACCAGATAAAAAATCTTACACGGTGTCCAGTGGTCGGGGATAAGTTGATAGCCATGATGAAAAGAAATATTATGGCAGATAACTTCATCACTCTCATCGGAAAATATGTATGTTTTCCGTAGGAGGAGAAATTGATTTGTTTTAGAAATAACGTGCACATTGTAATGTATAATCGCCTTTTACGTAACTCGATGAGATGTTCTCCCTTAACATCGTTTAGTATCCTATTCTTATTTTTTAAATGTCTTTTGTATTTGTCATGTCTACGTTTGAAACAAGTTGGTTGGTCACATCCATTTGTAAATGGACGTAGTGTTTTTGTTTTATTACTCAAATTTAAATTTTACATTAATTGCTTGCGCGTTTGGGTGCAGTCGCATCAAGTCTTAATTTGATCAATCTGTCTCTTTAAAACATAACGTACAATTAAAAAAAGATTATTATCTTCACGGTTCCTCGCCTTCATATAACGGAATGCACAATTTAGACTCCTGACACAAAAGCACTTAACCTGGCAACACGAGATTAAAAAGAAAGCATGCCATATGCAAATGAGTCTTAACTCGTCCCATTTATTGAGTCAATTCTCGAGTTGGAGACTTATAGTTAAAACAATCTTTGGAGATCATAACTGTGTGCGAAAATATAAAAACCTTCGATCATAAGACCCAGGTCAAAACTTTGCATGGCTAGCCTTTTAACTTGTCATTAACCAAGCAATAAACATTTCCGACGAAAGTAACATACAAATCCTACACGAAAAAACTGACATTCTATTTTTAAGTATAGTTTACTTTTTACACCGCGAAAATATACGGTCTTTCTCGTGCTAGACCCGTAAATAAAATTGCTAGTTGCCTTTTAAAAACGCTTAAGACCATTATGTGAAATATTAGTTTACTATACCGAACGGCACCGGAAAACTTGTCCTTATGAAGTAATTGTGAATTGTAATTTGCAACTCTTCAAAACATGATGGCGCCAACTCTAAAAAAAATCTGAATCTTTAGCAATTCTTCAAGGCATAACACCAACTAAATTGTGTCTCGCTTTTTCTTTTTCTGAACATTCGACATGTGACTAATAACATCAACTTTACTTTCTTGCCGAAATAGCGTGTAATCTTAAAAATTTACAGCATTCCTTTTCAACGACGCAGTACTTCGCATCAGCTATTAACTTTAACGTGTTCTCTCAACTACCAGATCCTCAACTCACTGTCCTCTCCAATTCGTCCTTAACGCAATTATTCTCCTCATATGCAAACAGCACGGCCCATAGAAATTCTGTGGACTGAGAAATACATTTCAAGGAGCAATGTTTCGATAAAGCTAATTGTTTTCTGGATTTTCGCAAAAAATATTTTGCACAGAAAAACCAATAACACGAAACAAATCACATTTCTATGAAAATAGTTTCCATTGTATTTAAAATATAGAACTGATCCAAATGAGATATGTTAATAAGTACTAATAAATAATCAGAAAGTAATATTGTGCTACGTAGTTCTTGCCTTTCCTACTAAATATTACATTAAAAATAGGCTGCTAATAAACCCAGCAAAACAAAATATATTTACTTTACTGGGTTAGCATGTTCCCGTTCTACTTCCTTTTGAAAGTTCGGCAAACGAATGATAATATTGCGAATTTCTCACGGCTCTATTTAGTCATAGCCGACGGAATGAGATCATGCTACATCAGTAAAGTAAATAAAGGTTTCCGTTTGAAGTTGCGTCTAAATTCCCGAGTTTCACAGACACATTCACGAGTTCGAAAAGACACACTTGAAGAGGGTCGGAGGTTACATCTACCGAAACATTGTAGAAATGACACTCAAGTTGAGAACAGTAGTAAGAAATATTAATTTATTTTTATTTCGGGCTACTAGTCTCATCTTTATTAGTTTTGTTTTTCATCTTTTATTGGTTTGTTTATTCACAACGTTTCGGCCAACTAATTCCTCTGGCCTTAGTCAGGTGGTAACCGCGAATTTATTTTTATTTCGGACTACTAGTCTCATCTTTATTATAATTTTATAATATTTATTATAATAAACAAACAAATGTTATAATATTTATTATAATAAACAAACAAATTTTATAATATTTATTATAATAAACAAACAATTTTTATAATATTTATTATAATAAACAAACAAATAAAAGATGAAAAACAACAACTAATAAAGATGAGACTAGTAGTCCGAAATAAAAATAAATTAATATATATAATGCTCATCTAAAAAAATGAATTCCAATTAAGGAATAATATATATATATATATATATATATATATATATATATATATATATATATACACATATACATATACATATATATATATATATATATATATATATATATATATATATATATATATATATATATATATATATATATATGGCGCAGTTGATAGAGACGTTGAATCTCTACAGTTCCAGATGAACATTGCCTGAAGATAGCGGTATCAATCCCACCCAAAGCGTGCCAGAGGTTAATTGGCCAAAAATGTGGTGAGACGACAACAACTACGGATGGCAGTGATGGCTGAGAATGGAGTTAGGAGATTCGAAGTTCCTATCCGTCGCGCGGTTACCAACTGACGAAGGCCAGAGGAATTAGTTGGCCGAAATGTTGTGAATAAACAAACCAATAAAAGATGAAAGACAACAACGAAAAAAGATGAGACTAGTAGACCGAAATAAAAAAAAATTAATATATACATAATGCTCATCTCAAAAAAATGAATTCCAATTAAGGAATAATATATATAGTAGTAAGAAAAACACAAATAATACGAATGATTCCCATTATTTGTCACACAACGTTTTACAAGGATTCCGTTTAAATTGGCATTATACACGCAAGATAATCTTCTATGTTGACATAAACAAGTAAGTTGTGTGTATTTTCAAACGCATGCTTTTGAAGACGATGAGCGATTAGGCCATCTCTCCTAGCTCAAGTACTGAGTCATGTAAGATAAAAGCGGGTGTCTCCATCGATTAATGGGTTGTCATCTCCGAGGAAACTTTTGTCACGTTCGGAGCAGAAATACATTTTCCGCTACGTGTTCACTTCTGATGAACAAGGGGAAATCTGAAGTGTTTGCACGCATTCGATATATGAAAATATTATATAACATTTATGATAATAATGGAAAAGACAGGTGCTTAGTTTAGAGGGATGAACGATATATTCAGTGGGGCAGACGATGCATTATCGGAAATTTCATACGCCATCTTTCAAATCCTAGCATTTATTGGAAAAGAATGATGTTGAATTGAAGAATGAGGATAAAATATTATTGATTCTTGTGTGTGTCACTCTTTACAATGAAAAGTAAGACAAGCCAGTGCATACTGGATATATTCATTCTATTTTCTGAAAGCTTTACTCCTTATATTTTCATTGCTCTGATTCTCACCACGCACCGTCTGAAATGAACGCTTCATGTCTTGGGGAAGTCCCGAGACTTGAGAAGCTACAACACCTACATTTAATCTGTTGCCAAGTTCGCTGGTAAAATTGTTTGATCACTATGTCGCCCCAGTAAATATCTCAGTCCCGATGCAATTGTATATCTGTATAAGAGCCAGATGCGCCCTAAAATTGAGTACTGTTGGCACATATCGACAGGAGCTATTTGGCACCTCTAATCCTGTCTTAATAGAGTTCAAAATCGGCTTCGAACCCTACTATGTGATTGCTTTTATTTCCTTGAAAATTCTCCAACAGAGGAGAGGTGTCGCAAGCCTGTCTCTACCATATCGCTATTTCATGGCAAGTGTCCGAATGAACCCTAACTTGGTAAACTTTCAGAAAACCCCCTGACTAGCTTCAACCACGATACATGATTTTCGCCACTCTCTGTGCCTAAATCTAAACCCATATTCTATGAACAAAGCTTCTATCCTGGAACTGCCCGCATTTGAAACACTGTTCAGCTTGCAAGATTTCCAGTTGAATACAGCATGGTAGTTTTTTAATGTAAATAATTTCCTCTTAAGCCGTCACCACAAATAATAAAAATCAACCCAATTTACACTATAAGTAATTATTACGTGCACCATTTTCGGAGTTTTGTAATGTTTTCATTTCTTCTTAAAAATTACGTGTACAAAAAGATTAGTAAAATTATTCAGGATTTTTAATGCTTATATTCGGAGTAAAATTCTGAACACAGGAAAGAAAAAATATTGTTATTTTCCTAAAAAAAAAAAACACACAAAAAAATAATTAACTATGATACCAAGGAGTAGTTGGAGGCTTCCAGTCCTGCCGACTAATAAAATATGTTTAAATATATATTAATTAGTCGAAGTTTCGTATTTATTATTACAGAATACATTCTCTATTGAATATCCTGTATATTACATTAAACTATCAATTCCACGCTTGATTAGAACAATTTCAGTCACGACAATAGAATATCCTTTCAGTTAAACCCACATTTTAAAATAAATTTTGAATCATAAATATATAACCTGAAAGATTATACGGCTCTATCCTCACGAAAATGCCGGAGCTTAGCCAAAATTCCAAAGAATTAAAAAAAAAAAAAATGATAGGGCGCTGGAATTCTGAATTCTTCTTTTTTTTGTCAGCACATTAAAACAAGAGAGGGCAATAAATTATTCGGAAGATGAAGAGAGAGAGAGAGAGAGAGAGAGTTCCATAGAAAGACAATAATAGGAGAGACAGAGACAACTGGACAAAGACGGAGAGAAGAAAATATTTTAATAAAGATGTTACTCACATTATTTAACATCTATTTAATTCTATATGGTTCTGAGCAACGCTGGGTTGTCATGCTAGTGTAAGATTTAGGCGGATGTACTCACGGATTAATCGGGAAAGGTTTGTCACGTTCGGAAGAGAAACGCAGTTTTCTCTTCGTGTTGACTTTCGAAGACCAAGGGAAAATCTGAAATGTTTGCACGCAGTCGATATAAGACAATATTATATAACAGTTATGTTAATATTGCAAGAGACAGGTGCTTTATTTACAGAGATGGCCGACATATTTATTGAAGTAAACGATGCATTATTTGAAAGGTCATGCGGAATCTTAAAATTCCTGCCATTTATTAGAAAATACTGATGCTGCATTTAAAAATTCGGAAAGCCTTATACTATCAAACCTTTGTGGATCAAATAATCTCGATTCCTTTGTCGGTCACTCATTTGAATGTTAATAGAGGGAAACCAACGCTTGTTGCCTGAAGTCATATAATTATAATGTCCTATTAGAAAATTGCCATGGTAAGTGCTTGTCTGAGCTCCAATCACAGGGCTCCCTCGCCAGGCTTTCACGATAAACACCTGTCTAACTGAAACCACTGTCAAAAATTTTCCCCACTCTTTAGCTATGTCAAAATGAAAACGTAGATTCCATGAACAAAGCTTCTTTCTTATAAGTCCACACCTGTGGAACTATCTGCCTTTTGCCTGTTTTCCCACCTGACTACAACCTTGATATCTTCAAGTCCAACATAAAAAAAATCCTGATGAACTGCCTCCTTAAGTAAGACATTTTATCAAATCTCCAATACTAACGATTTCTACGATGCTATCCTATGGATTACTGTACACGCAATAACCATGATCCCTGAGTGCCTTCCGGGCCTTGATAATTGGTGAAAACCTTATAAAAAAAAGAACTTTTGTTATGTTTCCATTTCGGAAAAAAAAAATTCCTATTTCTGCGCCCGACCGTCTAATGATTTCATATTGAATTTTGTACGCTTTCTTGCGTGCTAGCTGCTCACTGTTTTGATAAGAGCCTTGGAAAAATTCGATAAACGATGAAATTTTCTCACACCCAACTGGACTGGGGACCAGTCGCCAAGCCGTCACAGGTGAGAAATCCCTTACACTTTTTTTTAAGCCGATGCACATAGTAACCCTAAGTCTGTGTGCTGGAGATTAAATTACTGTTGTGCATTTAAGCCGGAACAAGGATTTAACACTACAATTAATGTTCCTGATAGAGAAATTATATACGGAATTCAATTATTGCACAAACATTATATTGAAAATGGGTAACACTATTGCTGAATCAATATAAACGCTAGATATTTATAAACAGTAAATACAGTATACTTATGGATTGAATTATAGAACAATTAGCTGGCAGCCTGTCTTTTCTAGTTTTACGAAACGCTTAAATATGATAATTAAATTCTACAAATGTTGTATTAATTACTTCGCACACATATATTCCATATTTTGTCAAAGTGTCAATCTGGCCAGTGTTGTCCCATGAAGAGACATGCTTAAAAATCTGCAGAAATGTGAGGGGTGTACATATGTATTAAGATCCTCTGATGAAATATAAGAGATACTATTAAGAAAACGATGTCAGTGTTTAATAATATTTTATTGCATTTTAACCCGAAATAAGGCACATGCAAGAAGGCGTAAAAAAATCAATATAAAATAATGAGGAGGTTGCAAGGACTTCTACTCCAGGTCAGAGTGGACCTGGGAGAAATGGCAATTAAAAAATGGTGCCACACTCCTCAAAACCCGACAGCTGGGGCCTCACAATCGGATATAGTTTAACGTCATATCCAGGATTATATCTTCTTTGCAATAGCCTTGGAAATACCCTCGCTGTATCTGTTACAGCCCATTACCTTGTGAACTTTAAGTCGAAGAGTATGAACAAGTATTTTCATGTGATATATAATTAGCGATGGCTATTGGTAGTTGGGAATGTTTCTTGTAATTATTAAAAGAAACTTATTCTGTGCAGCATTGAATGTTACCATGTATTTTCTTACCCCATTTCTTACCCCATTTTACTAGAGACTGGAGATCCTCCACTAGTTTATTCTTACATTCTTGCATTCAAAATTTTGTTTAGCTTTGCATTTTAGAATCTAATAAATCTGCCAAACGAATACTGCCTTGGTGGAGTTCAAAGCCGGTTTCGAAACTATTGGCCAACGATCTATCTTTGCAATCTTTTTCCCACAGAAGAGAGGTCGACTACACTTCTTCTCTGTACAGTTACTATCACGGCAAATGATCGTCTCATTTCTCTTCAATGGTCGCCACTGCCGCACTTTTACAGGATACCACCGCCGCCAACAATTTCCGGGTTTTTTCTCCAAATTTAAACGCGAATTCTGTGAGAAAAGCTTATTTTCTAGAACTGTCGACCTGTGGAATTATGTTTCCCTAAGTTGTATCCCTGTTGACTAGAACATGATATTCTTCAAATTTAATGTAAACAAATTGTTTAATATCATGTTTCCTTCCAAATTAAATTTTTCTCAGCCCACAACAAAAACTATCAATGAACTGTTATTATACCGACCAGGTTACACTCGTTAAAATTATTTTCAAATGATTTTCTGTTTTTGATAAGAGGTTACTCTTCTGTAAACCAGTCTATTCTAGTCTATATTGTGGAATGAACTTCTGCCCATTTTTACTTGTTTGTATTTCGCAGCATTGAATTTAATAGAACTTAATATACAGTTAGTCTCGTCCAGCAAACTATGAACGGATTTATAGTATCCTGGTAAGATTGAACCGTCAAGCTTCCCAAGATAGTCATTTAATACAAGATGTTATTTATCAGTTTATCTGTTGTGCCAGTTGTCCATTCGGAAAGCAATCGAATAATCTAAACAGATTATATATTTGCATATCATTAAAAAAAAACAAAAATATTTTATTGTCAGAACTTGGTAAAGTCTTTATTCATCGACCGAACTTTTCTGAAAATAACACTCAAATGATAACAGTAGTCTGAAGAATTAAAAAAAAATACGAAGATGCTAAATGATTCTATAATGAACAACTATTTTCGGTGTTTAAGTGTTTTATATTGCTCGGCATCAGATTAAAAATAACTCGTTATATGAAATAGTAGGTGTTTGGCACAATTATACTACATGATTGAGGGATGTGGATATATAAGTAAAAGCAACCAATAATCATCGCACAGACGTTTTATACAAATGCATGCGGACATTTTAATTCATTTTCATGCTATGTCATGAAAATTCAGTCAAACAGATCGTTGCTAAACAGAAACACAGTAAATAAGTAAATGATAATCAAGTAAGTTTCCCTGCGATTAAGCATCGTTCTTGAGACCGTCTGATATATATATATATATATATATATATATATATATATATATATATATATATATATATATATATATATATATAAAGATGAACGTCTGTGTGCGGGGGTGTCTGGTCACGAATAGGCTCCTATATAGTTGACTATTCAAAAAAAAAACGATAGCCTATAATGATAGAAGATATATCGAGGATCAGGAATGGGTATGTTTGATCTCACAGAACGCTGGTTCATAAAAAGTGTGGGGTCTGCGTTCGCGCCTGGCTCCCAAAGTATGGATATAAAAAATGAAACAAAAAAAAACGTGCATAAGAGTTTTTGATATAGATGTACATAAGAATAATTTGCTAAGTATGTTTCAACTTAAATAGGGATGGTATAATAAAATGGTGGCGTCTGCGTTCGCGCCTGTATTTCATGGAGATATGACACAAACTTTAACAAAGGCTTTTTATCCTATTTGCGTAAGAATACTTTGGTAATTATATTTCAGTTTGAAGAAATATGGTATAATAAAATTATTGGGTGTTCGTTCGCGCCTGATCTCCATAGAATGCAAATATGTCACAAAGCTAAACAAGTTTTTTTAAAGGGGTGAGGGTCCACAATAACACCTTTACTTTAACCTTAATTCACGTTAGCTTTTATTTATTTTCTTAGTTGAATCATATTGTGTCGAAAAATTCCCCTCATAAATAAACGTTCTTATTAAAGTGAAAGCAAAAAAAATCGGAACTTTAGACAATTCACGCCACAAATTTTGCATTACTCTGTTTTTTTCCTTCTCCACTTGCACGTGGCACTCTTTCGAAAATAGATAAATAGATAAATAATTAAAAAAATAAGAATGTTACTTGTTATCGTTCCAAAAGAAGGAAAAAATCCTGCTCGCGAGATTACGTGCCTTTTTAAAAACATTAACATAACCTTTTTATTTTTATTTATATATCTGTTTAAGCTTTTTTTGTCAGTGTACTAGAAGGATGTCGGTTGATTACAACCCTTTCTGCGTGTTCTTTAACCTGAGTCCGACGGCGCCATACTACACCGTTCAATACGGTAAAACTGCAACGAAGCTGTTCTGCTTGAAAAGGACGTCATTTTCTTTTTATTCATATTTATATCGATTCTTTGCTAAACGAAAGTAATTACGTGTTTACTTTTTAATATCCCATTTTTCTGTTTCGGATTATTTTACCAAAGTAAGTAAAGATTCATCATTATTCAAAACTGTTTTTGTTTCTTTGTTTTTCGATATTTCGTCGATATTATTTAGTAAGAGTGTTTAGCAGAAAAGCCAACAAACGACTACCCGAAAAAAATAAATATACAAGAAATAAATGTTACCATAGTCAATATAAGTTCAGTTCATGTTTTTTTTTGTTTTGAAATAGTTTTTAATGCTCTTTACTTGAAATAATTTCACCGAACCTAAATTAAAACGAAATTCGAGGCGATAACTACTTAAACGCATTTTGTATAAACTACACATGCCATAATCGAATATTCCCCAAGAACAAAATAACGGAATACATTAAAATATGCTTATAAATATTCCTTACGCTGACGGAAATCTCTTTAATTATTAACACAGAATGCTCAGGTGCCCCTCCTTCAAATTGAAAACGGGGCTCTGCTTTTCAAAGTCGCTGCCATTTTGTTTTTTTTTAAACCGGTCATTGATTTAAACAAAGAAAATTTTACAAACTCCTTTGAAATAAAAAGCAATGAACTATTCTACCATAAAAGTAACTTTTATTGACTATGGTAGCATTTATTTATTGTATATTTATATTATTATATATATAACATTTTCTCTTTGTAAGGAAACACTATTTTGTTGGTCACTCTTGGCTACCAATGGAGACAAAGTTGATACAAGAAAATAAATTTTCGCGAAAATAATCTTTGCTTTCATCATATTTTCTTAGAGTAAAATTTTTGAGTATCAAAACCTATCTCTTTACAACCCCCTCTTTTTGATAACTTATCATACTTTCATCAATCACAGTCCATTTCTGTAGGCTGTTTTTGAACCCAGTCAACGACGGGTACTTCTGCTAGTATATATATATATATATATATATATATATATATATATATATATGTATATATATATATACATATATATATATTATTATAGTAAATCATTATGTCAACAATTTTAAGAAACTCGTCTCTTATATTTGTATAAAAAGTCGGTCAATTTACGTCCTCAGTGCAGATCATTATAGGAGGATTAGATCACTCTTACAGACGTCTGCGGACTCGAATCTATTAATGTACTAGTGTTTATTGTGAGACCCTGCACTGATGATTCCTGAAAGGATGAAACACTAGTGTCTGTAGTTAAAAATGATTATAGTACATAATTATATATATATATATATATATATATATATATATATATATATATATATATATATATATATATATATATATATATATATATATATCACATCAGATCACGTAGATGACAAAAATAAACAAGTCCCCAATCGCGTGACTATATAAACACAATGTATAAGCCGAAAGAGGACAGCTGCTTTAGTCCCACATAGAAATTTATTGCTCCAAGTGTCCACTGAGTTACGCACCTTTAATTTCGCCTGAATGATTCGAGCCTGATAATTCTTCGATGCAAAGTTACGATTCATGATCTACTCGGCGCCATGCTGAGGCACGGCTATGAAATGATAAAAAGAGAACAATAAAAATAGTATGGTAATCATTTCGTCCGATTTGATATAGAATTATCGCACAGGTTCGCTTTTTCTCTCACCCTCTCTCTCTCTCTCTCTCTCTCTTTATCTCTATCTCTCCAAATATATATATATATATATATATATATAATTAATGAATATAATAATTATGAAAAGTAATAAATTGTTAAATTATAAAATATTAAAAGAATTATTACACACCCACACACAAACACAGACACGCCATCCTTCTTATCAGCCAATGAGCATGCATTTATCGGGCAAAGGCCTATTTGATCTCTGGTTGACCTGTTCCTTTGTGTGTGCTCTATTTAGCCTGGATATTTAGTTTCTTGATCTGTTTTAAATCTAGGTCACTGTTTTTTTTTAATGTTAGTTTATATATAAATATATATATACGTGTACACACATATATGCATATATATATATATACATATATATACATACACATATGTGTGATCGTTTATGTATATTCATGTTTATTTAATTTATTTATTTGTTTATTTTTATTGTTTGGATTAGTTTTAAAACAATCTTGTATCGCTATCCTAGAGTAAATTTAACTTGTGAACACAGTTGTTCTCTATTTCTCTTCTACAGTTTAATAGATTTTGGGGTTCTTTAAAGTACAGGATAGCAAATTTTTCATGAAGGGATAATCAACATGGGTCGTCTAGGTCCCTACACGTGGTAGCTTGTCTTATTATTTTCCATTCGACTACCAGCGAATGTCCGCTTTTTTTGAGTTCCCAGTATTTATTCGCTAATGTTGTTTTCATACGGTGTTTTTTATTGTTGAATGTACTGAAGAATCCTAGAATGGATGAAACGCGGAATATTCAGTGTAGCTTAATCGCCATATACAATTTATAACTTACTATATATATATATATATATATATATAAATCTGAGATTTTTTTTTGTTATCCAAGTTTTAAGAAACCAATGACGTTTAACGAAGCCAGAGTTTTCAATGAAAATATCAAGGTTTCCTCTTCACCGGCATTAATACCAGGAGGTTCCGTCATAACATTTTGACTTTGAATGGTCGGGCAACGGCAACAGTGTACCCCTCTTTCTTCCTTGTCCGTATTGACTGTAGCTTTGTTTATGTGTTTCTATTAAAATCCCGTTTTTGTTTCAATAGTTTGGCATCCATCTTCTGTTGTATTTTAAGCAATTCCAAGAGTTGAATATTTCTGCTTTTGTTTCATGATCTCGATTCTTTGCTCGGAATTGTAATTTACACTATCACCAGCAATCCACCTTGACTTTAGTTTTGCTCGGATGTGATTATGCATGTATTCAATATACCCACTATTTTCCCGAAGTCTTCTATTAACCTATAGAACATACAAGGCGATTAAGGTAGTTCCATAATTGTTTTTCTGTTAATTTACTATTTAGAGGGTGTTTCAAGCGATGCATAACCACCGTTTTAAACCAACAAAAAGAAAAATCATTAAAATATTTAATTAACTCCATATTTTCTCTAGTTGTTTTTATATAGTGTGCAGTTAGACATTTCTGATAGACGAGGCAAATGGCATAATTTGTTCTTATTTCCGGAAAACTTGGAACTTACTAGTTAAAACATAGTGTGTTGATTTGATGCCGATTAAGTTCATCTTAATAAAGTTAGCTTTCAACAATCATTGAGAACTGCAAGATTTTGTACTGTACAGTTTGGTTATATCCCGTTTTCGTATGCGTAGGTACCCCATTTGCATCGAATGAATTCAATGCTTCAGTGACAAGGAAATATTATAACAGAACGCATATGAGCGCGTATTGAAAATATCAGCGGCAGTCGAGGAATGAATGACAAACGCTTGCATTAGCAGAAGGAAACGCGTTTGAAGGCGTCTACAAATTGGCAAGTGTGTCCGACTTTGCATCTGAAGAGGACAAAAAGAGGATCAAGTGGTCGAGAAGAGAAAAGTTTAAACCAAAGGATCTGGGCGTGTAAAGTGAAGGCAAACATGGGCCAGCTGTTTCCAGTGTGCGATCGAAGGAAGGAGAACCCCACCAGGTAATATGGACATGTGGGAGTGAGATATTCATGCGTGGTGTCGAGACGGGAGCGTGACGGTATAATATGTAAAAAAAAAAAATCTTTTTGTAAACAAATTAATAATTTTGTTAACAACAAAAAAAAAAGAAGATTTTAAGAACGCATCCCTGCCATCATCATATGTCAGAGGTAAATGTGTATTGTTAAATTCTTGGCAATAATGCATTAAAATAATAGTGTTTGTATTATAACATAAATTCAGGAGAACAAATATCGCACGTTCTTAATGCTACAACTAATTTGTTTGTAGTCGTTGCACTTTTTAGTAAACATATGGTGTTTTCCTTTTAGCCCAACCCTCGAAGAAGAAAGTTCCGTTGTGTGTTAAGTGATAATAGGTGTATTCGAAATGAGACGCTCCTCTAATTAACGCGTTAGGTCAAGTGTTAAAAAAATAGAGAATTTAAGAAATATACTACACACCGAGATGTTAATAATAATAATAATAATAATAATAATAATAATAATAATAATAATAATAATAATAATAAGTATTATTATTATTATTTTTATTATTATTATTATTATTATTATTATTATTATTATTATTATTATTATTATTTGTATTTATTTACTCACAAGGATTAGTCAAACAGACCGACATAATAGATTTCTCTTCGAGAAAAACCTGTGGTGGACCATGAAGTCTGTCTGACAACGAGTTTCCTCAGATTTCCAGTACTTGCCAGCTCTTACGATGAATTTTGAAAATTATTTTGCGTTATTGTAAGAGCCATTTACTTTTTTTTCTTGTAAATCATTTCTGCGCCCGATCCTACAATCCCCGTGGACCTTTCCCGGTTATTTGGTGTAGTGTGGCATAAGTCAACAATACAATTATTATTATTAGTAGTAGTAGTGGTAGTAGCAGTAGTCCTAGTAGTAGTAGTAATTACTGTTATAAATATAATTATCATTAGTAGTATATGTATTTACATTAGTTGCAGTATCAGTAGTAACTATTGTAAGAGTAGCAATTTCAGGCATTTTGCTTTATTATACATTAAATATGTGAGAGCAATTTGGATCCTACACATCTCTATTATTTTACGATCAACGACATTAGTATATTTTTAGACGGCTGTGTAGCCTTATTATTTGTGACATTAGTATGTGTGGCCATAGCACGAACAAAAATATAAAACTGAGCACTAAGTAATCATTAATGCCAAAATGTTTCCAATTATGCGGAGTACGTCGTATGTCAACACTCAAAGAGCTGACGTATGAATGTACAATCTTTTGATTATCTTGTGTTCGTCCTCTCCTGCAATGTTTTGAATTCATTCTCGAGATTTATCACAGAGAAAATATTTATATATAAAACGCAATGGGTGTGTCCCTGCTTGTGATCGTGTAAGGTAGTTAATTATGGACTCGGAAGAGGTTTGGCTGATTTTTTATGAATTTCAGACAAATACACTTCGTTTGGATGTTCCTTAGAATGGTTTGTATCAGCGTGCCTCGGCAAAGTATCGAAAATTGTATAATAAAATAAAAATTGATTCGAATAGAAAGTCTGATTTCGACAAAAAGTTAACATCCTTATACAGCCTAAAAGCAAACGTGGAGATGAAAAGTTTTCTCAGCGCACAAGCGAAATATATCAGTGTATAAAACTAATATAAACTTCTTGGATATTATTGGGACTTTCGAAAAAATACTTCTGTTTAGAGAATAATCGATCCAAGATAATTGAATTTTGCCTTTTAAACATAAATTAAAGCAATTACAAAGAAATAATTTTATAAAACCAACAGTAGGTTCCCTACAGAGCATTATAGAAAACAATGTATTGTAGACGAAGTGAGATGTAAAGTAGCCTCCCGGTGCACCAAAGTTTGTCTCCCACTCGAACATGAAATAAATGGATTTGATTGAACAAAGGTCGATTTCACGGATTTACATGACAATAAAATAGTAGAAGTTTGGAATATTCGTTAAGTCTCATTCAATCCCGGGTAATGCCAGATCTCCCTGCTATTGCACGATTAATCAAAGGACAGCGATTATTCATGTTTTATGATAAAAGGAGTACCATTGACTTTTTCGTTTTTATAGCCGAAAATATATTTCAAAACGAAACGGAAATTAAATGCTTTGTGTCTCATTTGCTGTCAACGGCATCGATTTTTATTTAAGTTGGGGTTTTCGCACTTTATTATTTGAAAGTAAACTACGCTACAAGGTATAAGCGAGTGAGTTATGGTGTTAAACTATGAATTTTATTGTCAGAGACATATATAATACTAGTTGTCATGAAACAAAGCCTTCTGAGGACACAACATTGGAAGGACATGTTTATGTATATATATATATATATATATATATATATATATATATATATATATATATATATATACTAGCTGTAGCCGGCCACGCGTTGCTGTGGCTCAGGTTGTTAAAACGGAACACATGTTTGATTCTTTTTTTCAAGAGAATGTACATATTATTTTTTTAACAGATGTTAAGAAAATATACAGAAAAATACTTTCATCATTAATTATGCAAAAAAAATAAATTGTTGATTTAGTGTTTCAATATTCTGCTTATAAATTACGATAAAACTTGCTGAGTATGCGCTGTTTTACGGTTGTTGCAAAAATGGAACGGAAACATAAATTTCGCTCGTTTTAATTTTTCTTAATTTTTTTAATTGTGCCCCCAAACGAATATAATCAAAACAGTAACATTCAACAATTGTTCTTTATGTATATAAAACACAAAATATTTATTTAAAAAAAAAATACAAAAAAAAAGTTAATAACGAAAGGGAAATAATTCCATTTTTAAACGAAAAAGTCAGTTTGGTATATCTTTTTTTTATTTTTTACATAAGTCCAACTTACCATTCACATTGGAAATGTCGACATTTATAGGTTGTCGTGTACGTTTACAACGAATAACCACTCCAATCTAGTAGATGTATCAGAATTTTTGTAGAAATTTTTTACACCCCTATCACGAAACTGCGAATAAAATATAAAAATCTCGTAATTTCTCTTTTAAAAGTGGGTTGTTTATTTCCTTTATGGAGTATACTTCCAAAATAAACTATTAAAGTTGTTTTAAAAGTAATAGAAATATTTTTTTAAGCAGAATTGAATTTTACGAACTCAATATTTAAACTTTCTATTGATTTTATTTTTACGATATTTTCAGGGTCAATGTGAAATGGCATGCTCTTTCCAATAACCCGAATATAATATTTTAGACAAACGTTTTTTTTAATTCACGACCCCCTCCATTTTTAAGTGTCTATTAAAAAGTAAATAATTAATTTACTCACCAAAGTTTTATGTATCACAACTTGAAGAGAAAAGGTCAATAAGTAATATATTCAAATTTAAAACAAAAAAAGGAGTGTTTTTTAGAAATTTACTTGTAAAGTTCGAAGTTTTAAACCTTTTTTTTAAACCACGTTGTTTGTTTTTTCTTTTGTTTTTTTTTTGAATTATATTGAAGCGGTTAGCTCCGCAGAAGGCTTACATATTTTATCAGCTAGTTTTGCCTGTTTTTTTCAGAGAGGGTCTTTTTGCAGGAAACAAATCATAAAATCAAACTTTTTATAATAAAAGTTTAATTGAACTATACTGCAAATGAAAAATTACAATAATGGTTCAACATTGAAATTAGAAAAAAAAAAAACAACAACTTTGTTTTAGCATATTAAAAGTATTTAGGTTGGTGGATAATTAAATTATACTGTATTGGTATGAGTTTTTTTTTTTTGCTGTTGTTTCTTGCTTTTTACAATTTTCGACTAAATACTTCTAAATAAAGCAGGCTTGCTTAGATTGTATTTTAAACTAAACTTAGGAGGTTGGAATGCCCCCCCACCTAAAATGTACTTGGAAAAATCGATTTTATAGCGAGATTTAAGAATGGTTAGCCGAAAAAAGGTGAAAAACAAAACAAATAATAAATAAATAATTGTTACCAAAGGCAATAAATGCTACATTTTACTTACATGAATGAGTTTATTTTATGTTTTAAAGTATTTTCAGGCGCTTTTCTTTATTTTTTAATCGAAAATTGCAGGTGTGTTGGTGCCAAATATCTCCAGATTTTCTAGAATTCCCCGCTAGATTGCAAACGAAATCTCCAGATCTAGCAGGAAAACCGCTAAATAGTAACACTGGTCACGTGACAGGAAGCGGTAATAAATAATTGTCCCTAAATAAAAAAAATGGTATTTCGGTACAAAGAAAACACCTAATTATCATAGAAAAATTAAGTATAATGTTATAATTAAAAAGAAATATATAAAAACACACATGGATATAGTAAACATATTATACCAAAACGTGGAAGCCATCTGTCCAGTGTTTTTTTTAATTGCGAACGAACCAAAAGTTACATTTATATATATATATATATATATATATATATATATATATATATATATATATATATATACAGGGTGTCCACAAAGTCTGGCTACATTATGTAGCCATACTTTGTGGAAGCATCCTGTAGATTATGTAGCCCGTGTGTGTGTATGTATATATATATATATATCTATAGATAGATAAATATATATATATATATATATATATATATATATATATATATATATATATATATATATACAGGGTGCCCACAAAATCTAGCTATATAATCTACAGGATGCTTTCACAAAGTCTGGCTGCATAATGTAGCCAGACTTTGTGGACAACCTGTATATATATATATATATATATATATATATATATATATATATATATATATTTATATATATATATATATATATATATATATATATATATATATATATATAATTCATCATTAGTTTTTCAGCATTTCTAAATATTAATTCATTCAAGGGGTGTCCTGCATGGTACACCCATTGAGAGCTATGTTTCTACATCTATCTATCCTCCCCGAGGCAATCATGAATTCATTGTTGCTCATCATGTAGCTCTTGCCCAATTGTTCAGCACGCTGAAGTATGTTTCGTTATCATTCGTTGCTCTGCGTAGCCACGATTTGTCCCGTGATTATTTTCTGATTTCGGATTGTCATGCCAGACATGTTTACCCTGTCTATCATGGTGATCCTTATCGAGCGGCGTGTTCAGAACTCTACTGGCGTTGTTTCTTGAATAAAGATGTTGGTGTATTGGCATAGATTTCTTTGCAGTCATACATATAGTGAGTTTCAGAATACATACTGGTGATTTGTCCTGACTAAACTTAAACGTATCATCTGTTCAGCACAACGAAATACGAAACAATAGAATAATTTTTGCTTGATTCCATATAATATTAATCACCAGCTTTTCAATGATCGAACCTAACCGTGATCAGGAGGCTATTTAAGTTCCTGACCATATTTAAAGGTAGGCTACACACTAGCGGAGGCAATGAGGCATCTTTTATCCTTTAACATTACTGCTGCCCTGCTCCCCCATTTAAAATATAGGAATTGATAATATAAATGAGATGAATACGTTCGTTAATTCGTCGGGTTCTTTCTTTTATGTCACGCTTTCTTTTTACGTATTAGTTTTCGAGAAAATCTATAAGGTATGGAATTGAAATCTTTGCTCTCTGATCTAAAGGAACCTTCTTAACTTACTGATATTTTTACCAACTAAATGCCAATAATTATGACAATTTTTTTTTAAAGTTAATTAGTCCTCGCGCGAAAGAGCAGGACACAAAATGTTTTAAATAATAATAATAATAATAATAATAATAATAATAATAATAATAATAATAATAATAATAATAACAATAATATAATAAAAATAACAAAATCTTCGCTGGCGAGGACTACTATTGACCATACTCAGTTATACATTCCTTTTGAAATTTTCATCTGTATTTTTCTCGTTATGTACTGAATATTTGTTAAAGAAACCAATATAAAATATGTTCCTTATTAAATTTTAAAGATTCTCTATTTTGAGAGAAGTTTTAAAAATTTAATCTATAAAGTTATTTTAAAGTTTTTGTTAAAAAAAAATCAGATATTCTCATTATTCAGACCTGTATTACAAAGAGGGTGTTGCAAAAACTGAGTTGTGTTGTGAGGAGAAATACAAACTGAAAGAGAGCGAATATTCAGACGTGTAATAATACAAAGAGGGGGTTGCAAAAATGAGGTGTGGTGTGAGGAGAAATACAAACTGAAATAGAGAGAAGGAGATTTTTAAAATATAATCTTAAAAATGTAAGATACAAGTTAGAAAACCATTTCATCCAAGACAGGGAAATTGTTAAACAAAATGTTTTTACTATAGGCTTTAAAAATAAAGGTACAAGATTCAATTTGAAATTTATTTATCTTCAAAGTGAACTTTTTTTAAAATTTTACAAAGTAAGGTATACAAATTTAATTTAAATTGAATAAACAAATTACCTTGGATTTATTTCATGTAATGTACATTTTGTTGCAATTTAAAAACATTATCTTTCATCTTGCAATTTATGATATAGATATAAAATTTTCAATGTTTTTTTTTTAAAAGTACAACAGAACGTACATTACATAAAATAAATCCAATGTAAATTTTTGATTCAATTTAAATTACATTGTTACACCTTACTTTGTATAATTTATAAAAGTACACTTTGAAGATAAATAAATTTCAAATTGAATGTTGTACCTTTATCTTTTAAGCCTATAGTAAAAACATTTTGTTTAACAATTTTCATGCCTTGGGTGAAATGCATTTCTAACTTGTATAATCTATTGTCGTTGTACGATTTTAGAAACGGAAAATAAAGATTATAAAGTATATGCATAATATAAATAGACAAAATCCATTGGCTACTCTAAAGTATGTGGTCTCCTTCTAACATGTTAGTGCTGTATAGCATGTTACATTTTTACCGATTTATCTGTTTATTTCTCACGTGTGTATATAATAATCAGTCGAACATTGACTATATAATGATAAATACAAAATACGTATAAATAAATAAAAATCATATTAAGCACATTTTAGAACCGGGCAATGTCGGACTCTCTGTCAGTTAATGTTCTCAACCTGAACCTTATTTTCGCAACTTCCGTTCGAAGAAATCTACGATATTCTTAAGATTTACATTGTGTAACTCGTGAATATTTATGTCGAACTCGTAATTTTCACGAAATTTCTAAGGGGACCATTTGTATAATACACGGGGGTAGAATGTTCACGTTCCCACCTGGAGAAACTTAACGAGATTTCCAAGGGAACCCTATTTTTAGCTAATGGGAATACCATCCTCCTTTGCTTTCAGCCATGGGGAGAAATCCTGAAAAATTCGCAATTATTTTTGAATGGCGGCCGACGATTGAAGCTTCGATTTCCAGAAGAATGTAATATACAACTGATTTGTTCCAATTCTTATGAAGATGCCTGGTGCTAAAATGTTTATATATATATATATATATATATATATATATATATATATATATATATATATATATATATATATATAAACTCATGACCAAAACAAAAAAAAATAGGCCAAGTGTGGAAGAAGGAAGAAATCGATTTTTCCATATTATTCCATGAATATTTGTTAATTTTAACTGAAAATTTCTGTTTTGTGGATTATTATTATTATAGCATATATTAATAAGTGAAAAAATTAATGCTAAAAATGCATTAAAAAAATCTTAGTGAGGATATAAAAACAGAACTTTCAGGATTAAGGCAATCCAAAAAGACTTACAAGCAGATTTTTTTTATATTATAAGAAACGAAAAAGTGTATACATCTCTTTCTGTAGTGGAGCGAATTAGTCAACGGTTCGAAGTCGAATGTTTGGAAAAAGGTAAATTTGGACCTGTTGGAGGGGCGCTTTTTATTTTTGAAAGTCATCCGTTCTTTTCGTTTGGCTAGCCTTAATTTTAACCAATGTCACTTCCGGTTTGACGGTGATCGTAACAGCAAATACGCCACGTTTTTTCTCCGTTCTTTTCCTCCTTCACGGTACGGGTTCGAGCCTGCCTTCCTGCTACCACTTTTTTTTTTTTTTGCTCAACACACACCTCCAAACACCCGGGCACTCATGCTATTGTATACGAAATCTGGACAAATTAAAATATTCTATTTAAGTGTATTTTACGACTGGGCAAAGCCGCCGACCCTCCGTTAGTAATTATTTGCGGTCTGCAATATATACACACATATTTATGCTGTGTGAGTCCTATATTTTTTTTTAAATCGGACACTTTTTATTATTACTAATCTGTTTATATATACTTAGAAGTGATAATATGTACTTGAGGGCATTTCACATCCTATAAACGCAGGGAAATTTTGATTAATAGATTTGAAAATTGGTATATAGAGTATTCAGACATGAATAAAATCTTATTTGGTTTTCATTAAAAATGTGTTGCTAAGAGGGAAAATTTGTAAAATAGTTATGTGGGAACCATCGCATTGTAACATGTTTGTAAACGTTTTTTTACGAATGCGCAAGCGTGAATGGTTCACATAGAAGATTGATTATGTAAAGAATGAGTAAGTCTGTAAACACTTTTAAAAACGTGGCAGGCTAGCCTCATGGTTAGCATACATTAGTCACTGCTGTGAGATCTGGTATGTGTTTGGAATAAAAAAAACAAAAACAATTCAAGCAAATGCACATGTCGAAGCCGCTTTCTTTTCCTCTTTGATTTTTTACATGTATTTAACGTTACGGTAAATACGAAGCAACGCCGAATACGCCTCTTAGTGTTAATGATTAACTAATCTTTAATTTTGTATATTTTTCACTTCACTATAAATTTGAACGCTATATACTTTTAATATTTATTTGGCAAACGTTTAAGATTCGAGATGCGTTATAATCCTCGACTATGTTTCTGGGCCTGTCGATGGGGCATTAGAATACGCCGACTGCCCCCCAGCAGAGGGTAAAAGTCCCTCAATGGGGTTCCTGGATATGACCTTAAACTATATCCAGTGGTCAGGGCCCAGCTTGTGTGCTTTGGGGAGTGTGGAGCCACCCTTTAACTGCCATTGCTCCCAGGTCCACTCTGACCCGGAGTGGTAGTACCTGTTAGGGTTCCAACTATGTGTTAAATAGAAACCGACGTGAAAAAAAAAATATTCTATTAAAAAAAAAATCTTCGAAATCTTTGGATTCGGCATTAAATAACCTGAAAAGGGTTTATATGCCGTAAAACAAAAACAACCACCCAACCAATCGACTATGTTTCAACATTGCCTGTAAGATCTGGCATTTGTTTTGAATAACAAAAAACAATTCAACCAAATGCACATGTCGCAGTCGCTTTCTTTTCCTATTTGATTTCTTACATGTATTTAACGTTACGATAAATACGAAGCAACGCCGAATACGCCTCTTAGTGTTAATGAAAAATCATATTTAATTTTGTATATTTTTCACTTCACTATAAATTTGAAAGCTATATACCTTTAATATTTATTTGGCGAACGTTTAAGATTCGAGATGAGTTATAATCCTCGACTATGTTTCAACATTGCCTTGAAGCCAGGTAACACCTGCTCAAGCAGTAATATTTCCTCACAACCATTTGTCTTTCGATTTATCACATTATTTATCAACGATTACTCCCCCCAAAGGGTCTTGTTAAGACAAAAATCATTACCGGGCAAACGGGATGATTAATTAGCTATCTCATTTGAACGATAAACTCCAAGTTATTCCCTAATATTTCATCTCCATCATATCGCATTTATTGCTCGTTTATTATTATCAAAATCTGAACGTTAATAAACAAACAAATGTGTACGTGTGTGTGATTATACGTTTAAACATGTTATTTTATGTTCGAATGAATTTCCAGTTTGCGCATCTATCTGAAGAGGAGAATATGTTGATAAGTAAAAGTAAACTTAGAATTCGATGTACCCTATCTCTCTAGTCCGATATATATATATATATATATATATATATATATATATATATATATATATATATATACATATATATATATATATATATATATAAATAAATATATATACACACACACACACACACATATATATATATATATATATATATATATATAGTAAGTTATAAAATGTATATGGCGATTAAGGCACACTGGATATTGGATATTCCGCATTTCATTCACTCTAGGGCTCTTCAGGCTTATGCGCATAAGCATGGAGAGTCCTAGAGTGGATGAAACGCGGAATCTTCAGTGTAGCTTAATCGCCATATACATTTTATAACTTACTAACTAGCTCTACCTACGTATTGAGCACTTTTGATGTACATACTTAAAGGTTACGCACAAATTTATACTTTCGTATATTAATTTTATGTGAGTAAATTAAGTAGTTATATATATAACATATATATAAAATATATAGATATATATAATATATATATATACATAAAATATATATATATATGTATATATACATATATATATATACATATATATATATATATATATATATATATATATATATATATATATAGAATAAATGACAAAATGTTATATGTCAAAATGCATATATATTGGTAGATATAGAATGGATCATTTATTTAATAATGGAATACAGACATAATTTGAGGGATAGAAGGGACTATCTGCCAGGGCAGTTGGAAGCCTAATGCTTCGCATTAGAAGAGTACAGAAGGTTCTAGGTAGCATAGGGAAGATGCGGCGTCTAGCGTAAGGTTCATTTGGGACGAAAGAGATTAAGAGAAATTATAGAATGTTTGGGGAAGCTTTATTGAATGCTAAATAAATAGGAGAAGCTTGTTATATATAGTATGATATATAAGATTATATATGGTTTTTACATAGTACTGAGATTCAGGGGCATATGTATTATAATTAAATAGGGGGTATTGTTGCTGCGTGGTAATTTATTTTAACGGTTTGTGAGGTGTATTTTCTATGGAGTGGGTAATTTTTATTTTGATAGGTGCCACCTAAACGGCAAATGGCGGTTATCAACTCTTACGCTTTTTTTTTGGGGGGGGTGAAAACTGAAAGGTTATATGCGGCAATATATTTATAACTTTCTACTGTTATGATATAGGGAGTATGATCATAAGGGGGCGGTCGGAGATTAGGGTGGCAATGACTATGAGTGCGTATAACTTGATGTAAAAGGTTACGTATACATATTGATATCAACATGTGTGTGTGTTTCGTAATAACTTTTTATTACAACACACATATACTCTAATGAAATACTGATGGCTTCTCCTCAGGCATTGTTTTTTAGGAGGATATAATAATCCGCTGTAGATTAAATTACATGCGGATTTCCGGGTTCGACATTAACATTCAAAAATTTGTACAAGAAGGTCGGAGAATTCATCGTTCGAAACGTGGTGAGAGCTGCACTCATGATAGAACAG
>NC_136507.1:38096742-38179242 GCF_053919585.1 Euprymna scolopes | reverse complement strand
TGCGTGTGTGTGTGCTTGTGTGTAAATGACAGGCGTCTATATTCTAAAATCTAAGATGGTTATCATATTACCTTTTATTTCTTTAAGTACAATAAAATGGTCGATTCTTGAAAACACCTGTTTTATTATAAACACATTTGCTATCGCGTGATCCTTTTTGATTCTATAGAATTGTTCCCTCTAGAGGTAAGCTGTTCTGTTTAAAAGGAGAACATTCAGGTTTCGTAGTAAAAATAACACGGGGGTAGAACAGAACAATTGTGAATCGTCTGTTGAAGTTGGTTAATGGGACGGACAGTTTTCCCCAACTCACGACAACTTAAGATGTGTAGGGAATTTAGAGAGGTATATTTAGAGGGGTATATTTAGAGGGATGTATGTCTTTTAAAATCCTTAATTCTGGATTTAAGGTACTTATGCATGTTTTCAAAGGAACCATTATTGATGGGAATTTCTTTTTTTAGTAATTTTATGCACGAACGTTTTAATTCACGAAAACTTGCTATTTTTGTTGGAAATTAACACCATTTGGTATATAAACCTTTAAAGACTTTTTCTTGTTCATGGTGAAAAAAAACCCCTTTAGTCTTTTCTATCAAAACGTCGTGTATCGGGGGAGAATTGCCGTTTTTCATCTCCATAGTGAAAGACAAAGCGTGGTGTAAGGAATTGAGATGTTTGAAGGTCTCTAAAGAAGAAAAAGGCGCACACGTTCCATCAACATAACGAAAGCATATACCAGACGTGTTACATAGTGATTTGAAATGTTTTAATTCATAAACCCAAAGAGAATATCGGCAATAATAGGACGTTAAGGGCTACCCATGGAAACCCGAAACATTTTCTTGGTACACCACGTTGTCGAAACTAACCCACGACGGACTTCGCGCAAAGAGAAAGGTATTCAATAAAATATTTTTTTCTGGTAAGGAAGCAGAGAAAACGCCATTAAAATAAATTGCTTTGCAACAAATAGCAATAATCTAATCAAGAGACAAGTTACTACATAAACTGTAAATATCAAAAGAGCAAAAGAAAAACTATTTTGTTCGGGGGGTACTATCTTGAATGACTTTGGAAATATTAAACGAATTAGAGACCCAGTAAGTGGAATAGAATGTATGGGCAGACAAAAGTATGTTCAGCAGTACCAACCACAGATAAAATGGGTCTACAAAAAAGATTACCTGTGTGAATTTTAGAGAGACCATAAAGTCGAGGTTTCAAAGACCAGTTGGGCATATTTTCTGATAAATCCCTTTGGAGATATAATTAAATGCAGAAGAAAAATGGGATTTTTTACAGACAAAATTCCTCGAGTAAATCGAGGAATGTTTATAAGAAGTTGCAATACTAGACACATTAGCTTTTATAGCTGAAAATATATCAGAGAAACGTATGATGTATTAACAGATAAAAAAAAGATTTTAAATTCAATGAAATGCATTTAGGACGAACATAAAAAAATGAACCTTTAGATAGAACAAGTTTATTAGAATAAGAAGAGAAAACGCTGGTGAAATTAAATATGTGTTTAGAAAGGGTGGTGTTCTCAGAGAAATGACGAAGGTTGGTTGGATTTCCGAGTAAATCGTTTCAAATAAAACTCGTCATGATAAGCAAGATGAGGAGAAAAACGGAAGAAATACAAGCAGGACGCAAAAATTTAGGCAGATTCACAAAAACAATGGCTACAAGACAAAATATATTCAAGTGAACGTGAAAATGTTGTACATGATCAGTAATGAATACACGCTCAATAAGAAAACTGGGTGACAATTTGGCGAGAGTAATGCGATTAGAAATGTAACGGCGTGCTACGTTTTTATCCAAACCGGATTATAAAAAAAGAATAAAACGTTTTAAACGTGAACTGTTCTTTTTTTTACCCCAAAACACCGGATAAAGGTATTTATCAGGGAGCGGGTGTACGGTTTTCAGAAAGAGTAGAAGAGTTTATAACGGGTACAAAATTTATAAATCACATAGAAAACAATTATTATTTAAACCCGAGATCCGTTCGCCATGCTCATCAGTGCGAACGATGGTATTTTGATTAAAAAGAAAACGAAATTAAAAATGAGACGAAAATGAGGACATATTTACAATTACAATGAAATAAAATATGTAAAAAAGAGACAGGAAAGGAGAGAAAAAAGGGGGATTATATATATATATATATATATATATATATATATATATATATATGTATATATGTATATGTATGCATGCATATATATGTATATATATATATGCATATATATATGTATATTTATGTATATATATGTATATATATGTATGTATATATGTATGTATATATATATATTTATGTATATATATATGTATGTATATATATATATATCTATGTATGTATATATGTATGCATATATATGTATGTATATGTATATGTATGTATATATATGTATATATATGCATATGTATATATATATATATATATATATATATATATATATATATATATATGCAAAACTATTATAAGTTACTGAATTTAAAATAATTCCAACTTTTTTTTATAACGATATAGATTTGCGAAGCGAGGTTAAAGCGAACAAATACACATTTCATTATAGTTTAAAAAAAAACTACGGAGGGCTGAAAAGGTTCAATAAAACATTATTTAGCAATGTGATTTAACGCTTGATTTGATGGTTAAGTTAATGGGTTTAAGTATTTTTCCATAAGCGATATATACACTTGTGCCCGATATTATTCATACCCCCCTTGAAAATTGAGTTTATTAGGTGTAACTTTGTAAGAATTTATTGTTTACGTCCATATTGATACATATTCTTAATAAACCTCTTCTGATCATTTTCATCATTTTAAAATCTCGCGATACTTGTAATAAAAAAATATACAGCTATTTATAAAATCTGCAATGTTCAAAAATAATCATACCCCCTTATTTTTTCAGTAATAATCGAGTTTCTGACTGTTTGTTTCCTGTTTGATTCTTATTTTGAAATCTTTTATACAACCTTTGATTAATTTCATTTCGTTTTTTGCATTTTTCAGAAATTAAAATGATATCAACTGAAAACCAATAAAAGAATAAAAATTATTAGAATAGGGAAGAAAAAAGAGCTTAGTAATGATCTTAGGACTAAAATTGTGAATTCACATAAGGATGGTTTAGGTTGCAAGTCAATTTCCAAGAAATTTGAGGTCCCTACAGCAACAGTACAGAGCATCATCAAAAACTTCCAGAGCCACCACACAACAAACAACTTGATTGGTAGAGGAAGGAAAAGGAAACTGTCTGCTAGAGCCACCAGGAATATTGTAAGAAGTGTTAATGTAAATCCAACCACCACTACTAAGGACATTTTAGAAAATCTGGAGTCTTCTGGCATAAAAATATCAAGGCAAACATTGCAAAGGACTCTGCATGAAAATGGTCTGAAAGGAAGAAGACCAAGAAGGACTCCATTGCACACCGGAAAACACCTTGCAGCACGTCTAAAGTTTGCTAGGACCCATGTGAATTCTCCAGAGTCCGTTTTCTCAAGTATTTTGTGGACTGACGAAACAAAAATTGAATTGTTTGGCCATATGGATGCTTCTTACGTTTGGAGGAAGAAAGGAGAAGCTTACAACCCAAAGAACACCATACCCACGGTGAAATATGGTGGTGGTAGCTTAATGTTTTGGGGCTCCTATTCGGCTAGTGGTCCAGGTAGTTTGGTCAAGATAGATGGAACCATGAAGAAGGAGCAATATTTGGAGATACTCCAGAAAAACATTAGACAGGATGCGGAGAAGCTCCATTTAGGATCAAACTGGGTCCTTCAACAGGATAATGATCCAAAACATACTGCCAAAATAGTCAAGAAATGGTTTGAGGATAATCAAATTAATGTTTGGGAATGGCCTAGCCAGAGTCCCGACCTGAACCCTATCGAAAACCTCTGGCACATATTGAAAACTGAGGTTAAAAAGCGGAAACCTAGAAATTTGAGGGATTTGGAGAACTATTGCATTGAAGAATGGTCAAAAATCAGTGTTGATGCTTGTAAAAACCTTGTTGATAAATATCCAAAACGGTTACAGGCAGTTATTAAGAATAAAAGGCATGCTATTGACTATTAGTAAGAGAGGTATGAATAATTTTGAACTAGTGCCATTATTGTTTTTCTTTGTATAATGTTTCAAACTTGCATAATTTATTTATTTGTTAGGTTTAAATAAAATGCTTATGCTTGATTTATTGTTTGAAATCCCTTTAATATTGTCTACCTTCTGGTTTGAGCAATATTCTTATAGAAATCTAAAAGATCCGAGGGGTATGAATAATATCGGGCACAAGTGTGTATATATATATATATATATATATATATATATATATATATATATATATATATATATATATATATATATATATATATACTGCCCAGGTTCAACGTTTCTTAACTTCGGTGATCCATTGAGAACTGAGGGATATATCCTGAGTATAAGCATAGGGGTAAGGAACATGTAAGTCCAACGTAATCATGTCGTAGTAAAATATTTGATAATGGATTAGAATTAACTATATATTTTAGCGTATTTTACGGCAGGCAAGGTCAGTCGCTCTCCTTTGCTCGTTATAAAATTTTCATAAAGATTTCTATCGTTTTATTCGTTCGCTAATTGAGACAATTAACTGAAACATATACCAATATGAAAATAAATGAATAAATAAATAAAGCAAAGAGGATGCTGGTTATTATGATGATGGTGTAAATAATGATGAAATAAGTATATATCCCAACATGCTTTCATTTAAATCGTTACTGCAATATTTCCTTTATTATATTCTAAAATGTGATCACGCTTAATTATTCTTATACAATTCACGCGATAAATCCGCCATAATCTATGTTTATGATATATATTATTCGAACGTGATAACTGGCTTCACTTTCTTCTCTCACAAGCCAATGCTAATTCGCTAAATTCCGAATCGAATCCAACACGCGAGACTTTCAAATTCTGTCACACAGAGTTATAAATGCGACGATTCGTAGATAAGCCTTATTTCATGGGCGTACAGAGAAGCGGCTTGTAATCCTTTAAACCCGGTATTAATACCCGAAGCATGGCGAGTGTCATATGCGAGGCGATCGGAAACTGAGTGTAGGATTCTAATATACATTAAAACCAGAAGACATTACTGATCTCTTATGATAAGCAATGGCTTATGACATTCCCGTAATCTCATCAGTACTGGCAGACAATACATTGGCAGTGATAATAAGGTATTATATCGAACTATAAAATTATTCTTCATGAATTCTAATTCATAGTTGAAAGGTGTATAGACATGTCGATATGATTGCAATAATCGAGTAATTGTAAAGATAATAAAGCATATTGGGGTAAATTTCTTTGGAATTGATATGGGACTTTCTTGTTTTATAGAATGAAATTATATCGAAATAAAATTCTACTAGTAATCTATATATATAAAAGCGAAAATGGGTGTATGTATGCATGTTTGTATGTTTGTATGTGTGTTTGTGTGTCCGTTAAAAAATTTCGACGGATGTGACGAAAACTCACAAACTGGGTATCATATTAAAGCCCCATCCTTCACCCGAAAAATATCGAAAAATTGGCCAAAAACGTTCAGTTTTCACCCCGAAATCGACAACTTTCGACGGGGGGGGGGGCAACAGAAACCGTCCCCTCGTGACGACGACCGATTCTACACATGCGTCAGATGACGTCATGACCTGATTTACTTGAAATAGTTGAAGAACTGACTAAATTTCGTGTACGTCGCGTAAGCTCAGTTGCTTAGCGCGTTGGTTCGTTATCAAAAGGTTTTGGGTTGGACCGTGGGGTGAGATGTCTGTTTTTTCGATTTTTTAAATTTAAATATTGCACCAGTGTTATTTAAGGCATTTTTCACGTAACGTTCGTTTTTCTATTTTTTTTTTTTTTGTTTTTACTTCGTTTATTTTATTCTTAGCGACACCCAAAAATACCCGGGTACCCACCGATTTTTTAAATTTTATTATCGAAACAGGCTTATTTAAGCCATTTTCACGTGTTTTTTTGTTGTTTTAACATTCGTTTTTCTGTTTTCTTTTTTGTTTTTTCGATTTTTACATCTAACATCGTTCGTTTTCCTTACGTTGTTTTTTTGTGTTTTTTTATGTTTTGATTACCCCCCCCCGCATAAGTTTTAACGTTCGTTTTTATGTTTTCTTTTTGACTTCGCTTATAACAAACACACCTGGTCATTGACCTCATTTGCTGAATAGCTATTGCTTACGTCGTCGACGTCATCGTCGTCGTAACGCTCTACGACTTCCGTGTGGGCACCTGTCAATTTGGTTCTTACTTAAATAAATTTAAACATCTTTCAGTAACTCATTCTGGCATTTTTTTGCCTCAGGGCTTCAGGTTCGATCCTACCAGCTTCTCCCCGTGGTTTCTTTTTTTATTTAAGAGCACACACACCTCCAAACACCTGGGCAACGCCGGGTACCCCCTCTTGTCTATATATTTAAAAGGCAAAATGTGTGTGAGTTAGTGTGTGTTTGTATGTCTCGCAAAAACTTTCGAGAGAGGCCACGGATTTTCGTCAAAAATGTATCATTCTAAAGCCCGAACCTCCGGTCGACAAATATGGAAAAATTGGGCAAGATGACTTTACGCAAACCTCAATACGCGCAAAAGACGTCGTACATTGAATTCGTTTTAAATGTTGAAAAAAACCGGCCCGCTTTAAGCCACGCGTCTATAGCGCGATGGGTTAAGTGACAGCGTCGTTATCTAATGATTTCAGGTTTAATCCCAGTTATCAGATATACTTTTTTCCCGATTTTTAAACATTTAATATTGAAACGAGGTTATTTATACATTTTTTTCGCTTTTCGCTGTGTTTTCTTTGTTTTTTGTTTTTTTCTTCCCTTTTTGGGTTTTTTTTTTGTTTATCCGATTGTTCTAAAGAAGTATTACGTCCGTTAGCTGTCTTATTTGTTTTGTTTTTTACCGACTTTTTAAAAAAGTTTAAACAGGGTTATTAATTCGCTTATACCTGCCCCCCTCTACATACACACCTCCAAACACCCGGGCAACGCACTCGTTTTTTAGGGGGGGTGTTTTTCCGTTTTTTTAAAGAAGTTTTACGTTCGTTGGCTGTTTTTTGTTTGGGTTTTTCCGATTTTTTAAGAAGTTCTTTTATCCCCCTACACACACACCTCCAACCACCAGGGAAACCCCGGATACCCCAGCTAGTATAATATGAATATCACCTGTCTGTTCAAATGTATCTATGTATGTGTGTATGTATGTATGCATGTTTGTGTGTCTGCCTACAACTTTCGACACAGGTGACGGATTTTCACGAGATCAGTATCGTTTTGAAGCACTACCCTTCGGGGGACAAATATCAAAATAGAAAATATTAATTCCTTCAGTCTCAACTGGGCATTTTTCTAGAATGAGGGGTCGAATTTTTCGCCGATATTTTTGAAAGTCATCGCCTCTTTTCGATTGACTAGCCTTAATTTAAACTGTCACTTCCGGGTTGGCGATGGCCCCAACAGCTAACACATTACTATTTTTTTTTCACATTTTCCTCCTTGACAGTACGTGTTCGAGCCTGCCTGCCTACTATCGTTTTTTTTTTGTTTTTGCTCAACACACACCGCTAAACACCCAGGCAACGCCGGGCACCCAGGCTAGTCTTCTATAATATGAATCTCACCTTTCTGTTTAAATGTATGTATGTATGCCTCGCAAAAACTATCGACAGAGACGACAGATTTTCACGACATAGGTATCGTTTATAAGTCCGGCCCCTCGGACGACAAAAATCGAAAAATTGGCTAAAAATATTAATTATTTCACCTTCAACTGCACACTTTTCTATAGGGAGGCGTCGTTTTCTGATAAATCTCGTTGGAGGTATAATTAAATGTAATAGAAAATTCCCACTTTTCGTTTGACTAGCCTTAATTTAAACGTTTGTCACTTCAGGCTTAGTGATGGGTGCAACAATAAAGACGCAGCTTTTTTTTCATGTTATTTTCCTCCTTCTCGGTATGGGGTCGAGCCTGTCTGCCTACTAGCACTTTTTTTTTTTGCTTAACACACACCTCCTAACACCCGGGCAATGCAAGAAACAATTGCTACTTTATTATATAAATCTCACTTGTCCGTTTAAATGAATGAATGTATGTATGTATGTATGTATGTATGTATGTATGTCTGCCTAAAACTATCGCCAGAGACGACGGATTTTCACATTATCGGTATCATTTGAAAGCGCCACACTTAGGACGACAAATAGAAAAAAAAATTAAAAACATTATTTGCTTCACCATACACATGGCACTTTCTACAAGAAGGGGTCGCGTTTGTCGTCGATATTTTCGAAAGTCTTCCTCTCTTTTCGATTGACTAGCCTGAATTGAAACCCTCGTTACTTCCGTTTTTGTCACGTTCTTTTTCTCTTTCGCGGTATGTGTTCGAGTCTGACTGACTACTACCACGTTTTTTTTTTTTGGGTTTGCTCAACACACACCTCCAATCTCCCGGGCAACGCCGGGCATGCAGACTAGTAGTACATAGAATATAAGTATATAAGACTAGAATATCACACTTATTGTAACAGCGCGTATAAATGCGTGTGAGACAATCAGCAACAGAGAATATTAGCAGCAGCCGTTGGAGGATGTATGCAAATTAGCAAGTAGGTGCGAACTTGTGTTAGACACAAATAAACTACATGCACCATGTGGTCGAGGAGAGGGGCAAGTTGCGCGTCAGGCAAGATTGACGTGTAAAAGGGGGGAAAGACCATGAGGAGAAAAATATTTAAAAACACATATGTTTGCGAAAGTTCTTTTGATAGATTTTGAAGTTCGTTGTTTCGGAAGAAGCACAGATAAATCCATTTCGTTTGCCGAGGGGGTGCTTTATTTTCTATTTATTATTGTTTGTTTTGTCCTGAGAGAGTTCATTGTACATTTATATAGAATGCTGCGACTACGCCTTTTTCCGAAAAAAAAATGGTCAAAATGAAGAAAAAATAGAATTAAAAAAAACTTACCAAGGGAACACCCAGTCGTAAAAATAGGACGTGAAAACAAACAAAACCGAGCGAGAAAACTTAAAAAAGAACATTGTATATTCTTTTCCTTTACCTTATTATTTTCGGATTTTGTTCGGTTCCGTCAGTTATATTTTCTTCTTTATAACGACTTTCGTAGGGACAGGGGTTTAATATCTCTATTTTTTTAGTGTTCAAGACAAAATATCTTTTTTTACAGGTCGGTTATGCATTATTATAAGGATTATTGTTGCATACTTTTTTGACGTTGCAAATGGAGTGTTTTGTTTTAAAGAGTAATTTAGAATGAACAATAATGTGTATACTTACATAAACTAGTGTTTAATTTCGCAATGATCGGTGCAGGAAGTGACGATTGAAGCTGGTCGAAAGATTCGAATCCATCCAATAAGCTAACTTTGACTCCATTACCAAACAACATTAATGCCGGACCACCGTCAGCCGCCACAAGAATCAAGGAAAATGTAACATGTATAAACCCAAATACAGGCATGACGTTGCTTAGACGATTTAAATTGACCGAGCGACCGTAAGTCACAATCTAGCACACAAAGCCAGCCGACATTTATTTATTTACCAAAAATTCTGATGCATCTACTAGATTGGAGTGTTTATTCGTTGTAAACGTACCCGATAACCTATAAATGTCGACATTTCCAATGTGAATTGTAAGCTGGACTTATGTAAAAAATAACAAAAAGATATACCAAACTGACTTTTTCGTTTAAAAATGGAATTATTTCCCTTTCGTTATTAACTATTTTAAAAAAAAAAAAATGTTTAATAAATATTTTGTGTTTTATATACATAAAGTACAATTGTTTAATGTTACTGTTTTGATTATATTCGTTTGGGGGGGGGCAATTAAAAAATTAAGAAAAATTAAAACGAAGAGAAATGTATGTTTCCGTTCGATTTTTGCAACAACCGTAAAACAGCGCATACTCAGCAAATTTTATCGTAATTCATAAGCATAATATTGAAACAATAAATCAACATTTTATTTATTTTTTTGCATAATTAATGATGGAAGTATTTTTCTGTTTATTTTCTAAACATCTGTTAAAATTTAAATGATGTGCACATTCTCTTGCAAAAAAGAATCAAACTTTGCTCTACTTTCACATGTGTTCCATTTTACTAAACTGAGCCACAGCAACGCGTGGCCGGGTACAGCTTGTATATATATATATATATATATATATATATATATATATATATATATATATATATATATACGTGTGTGTGTATGTGTGTGTGTGTGTTTATAGGAATCACCATATTTGTGACACACGCAATTATATATTTGCAAATACATACACACACACACACACACACACACACACACATATATATATATATATATATATATATATATATATATATATATATATATATATACAGGGTGGCCAAAACAACAGGCCCCAAATCTAATTAGGCCCCGTTTCTTAGTGTTTTATCCAAATTAAATTTAGCTTTGGTCATAACTAATTTATTATATTCCAAACATCACATCAAAACTCTAGAGTTGTTGGACTTTTTGCCTCCGTTTTAGAGCATATGTTCTAGATGGCCCCCATTTAGCTTTTGTGCCACCCTATATATATATATATATATATATATATATATATATATATATATATATATATATATATACCTATACGTATATATATATATACCTATATATATATATATACTTTATTTACTCACACAAAATTAATATACAAAAGTGTAGATTTATGCGTAGACTTTAAGTATTTACTTCAAAATTGTTCAATACGGACGTAGAGCTAGTTAGTAATGTATAAAATATATATTACGATTAAGCTACACTGAATATTCAGCGTTTCATCCACTACGCCGAATATTCAGTGTAGCTTAATCGCCATATATATTCTATAAATTACTATACATATATATATATATATATATATATATATATATATATATATTTATATATATATATATATACGTAAGACAGTATGACTGTTTCAATAAACAACATTCGATATCTGTCCATCGCTGCTTGTTGGTAATAGCGTTCAGAAGCCTTCAGTCATTTTCCGAACATGCTAAACTCATAGTTAATTAGGAAGACTACTGAGGCATAACACGCCATCAAGTAAATGCTATTTCACACAAGCCTTGCCCAAAATAATGTATTAGCCTTTTTTTTCTATTATAAGATTCAAGTCATGTTCCGCCTGTCGGCAATCATATCGGATCACATGAAGTTCCTAAAGGCCTATTCTTTCGTTATTTGCTTTTTAAATGGTCAGTCTTCCAAACCGTAGGTTTTGTTTCTAGTCCACGCTCTTCGTAATTCGAGACGATTCACAGGGCCGACCAGCGAGGCCTTGAGGGACATCTGGGGACTTTCAACTAATTTTACCTTTGCTGTGCGTTGACTGAGAAATAATAATACTGAATATCCTGGACAGTTTACTTTAAGCGTGAAATAAAATGCATATATAATATAAAGTCATATTCGTATAATTTAACATCATATAAAATAAAAAAAAAAAATAGAATCAATCAGTATAAAACGAAATTAAGAAAAGTTGACGAAAATTAAATTACATATATACTATATATTTATTTCAGACGTCAGTTGTCGTATAACTATCCATCCAGTAAGGCAGCGAAAGGGCGCACCCGGTTTACCCGGCCATACAATACGCTTAAATATGAAATGTAATTTGTTTAGATTTGGTATATACTATTTAAGAATCGTGATGTACAAAATTAACGAAAAAAAATATATATATTTGGGTGCAATCAGCTAGAATAAAAACCCAAAGAAAAACTGTCGCATTAAAAGTTAGTGACGTTGCTCCTGTACCAACGTGATATACATATGACCTTACTAAAATAAGCGACTAAAACTGAATATAAAAAATGTATAACGATTTTTCTTCAATTCTGACCTATTTTTGACCCCTAAAAATATTTTAACTAGCTAAAGCCCTAAAAATCGGTCTATAAAAAATCCGACCATTTGAGGGCTCTAGTGCCACTCTGTAACTATTACTTTTGAAAGAGATAGAGATTGTAAACTATGAACACATACAGACAGACGGATATATTGACTTTAAAAGTTTAATTTAAATTAGATGTTTTAAATAGATAAATCAGATCTTTTCTAACCAAGCATCAAGTAATCTAGTGTGCAGAGATAAAAAAATAAACTCGCTTAAGTCAAAAACTGTAAGATTTAATAATACATAGGAAACGAAAGCCGATGTTGAAGCATTTCTCCTAACGCGGATATCTTAGCACTAAGTGAGACTAACCTGCAATCCTCCATCCCCTCTAACTACTTTAACATACCTGGATATCTCTCACTCTGTCGTAATGACTCCGACAGACATATGCACGGACTTGGAGTCTACATTCGTAACACCCTCCCCTTGACTAGAGAAACAAACCTAGAATCGGACGATGAAGCCTTTATGTGCTGTAGACTAAACATACAACACAACATTCGCTACTTTTACTTCCTCCACCACTCTCCCTCGTTCCAGGACTGCACCATAATAAACATGGTCTCTGACAGCATAGACACATCCCTCTCCATCGACACTAGCACACAAGCACATGTATTTTATGACTTTAGTGTCCACCACAAAAACTGTCTTGTATTCTCTACTTACACAGATGCAGCGGGCAGCACAACACATAGTTTCGCTTTATCTCATTCCCTATCACAAATGGTTACGTTTCCAACCCGTTTCCCTGACCAGCAAGAACAACACGCATCACTTCTAGATCTCTTTCTGACGACAGTTCCCGATGATTTTATCAGAAATGCTGACAGCCTATTCGGGAACGTTGATTATGCAGTGATAATGGTCGAAATCGCTCTAAACTCTGGACACAAAACTGGAGAGTCAGTGCTCAAAGCAACGAGATATTATAAGAAGGCTGACTGAGAAGCAATCAGAGATCTTATAAGAGATGTCCCATATGGGAAGTAGTTCTTCTCTTCCTGCTGAACAGTGCGAAAATGAGACCACTGAATGGTTCAAAATGGCAATTGAAGCACATGTTCACATGCGGAAAATTTTATAGCAAGCCCCAACCTCCCAAATGGTTTACTTCGATTTGCGCAACTGCCATTGCTCAAAGGCAGCATGCATACCGCAGATTTAACCGACATAAGTCTAGTTCAAACAGACATACGTATATAGAAGCATGAAGTAACGTTAAGAAAGAAATAACGACAGCTAAGAGAGAATTTACGGAAACCACTAAAAAACGCATCGAAGCACAAAAATTAGGAACTCGTGACTTCTGGAAAATCTACAACAGTGTAGTAAATAATGGGCAATCAACAATTCCCCCACCAACCAACAATCACGAGGTAGTTTGCTCAGCAACCAGCAAGGCTAATATGCTTGCCAGTCAGTTTGCCTCAAACACAACACTGTACCCTTCCAACCACCCCCGACCTGACTTTCCTTTGCGGACACACGCCACGCTAGACGATCTAAAAATCACCACTGCTCAGGTGCATGCTATCATAAAAAACCTTGACTCTTCAAAAGCATGTTGACCCGGTCTCATCCCAGCTGTGCTATTATAAAAGTGCTCGGCCGAAGTAGCTCCAGTTCTTTCTAAACTCTACAACAGATGCCTTAATTAATCTTGTTTTGCGGGCTGTTAGAAAACTGCTTCTGTTGTACTAGTTTTCACGAATTCTAGCGAAAGAACTGACCCATCAAATTATCGCCCCATTAGACTCCTCCCACTTTTCGCCAAAATATTTGAGACCATAATTAACCACACACTAGTCGATCAACTTTTAGATGCTAAACTTCTGACTGACAAACAATATGGATTTAGACAAGCCCGTTCCACAACAGACATCCTCACTGTAATCTCTGAACGTATATACCTGTCACAGGACTAAGCGTGGGAGGGCAGAGCCGTAGCTCTAGATATATCTAAGATATTTGATAGGGTAGGCATGAGGGTCTCCTCAGGAAAATGAGATCATACGGTATCATTAACATAATTAAATCCTTCTTAGGTAAGAGAAAACTCTAGGTTGTTCGCGACGGTCGTACATCTAAACAATATGATACAAATGCGGGAGTGCCTCAAGGGCATATCCTTGGACCTTTATTGTTCCTAACATTCATTAATGACCACCCCGACAAAATTGCCTATGCGATCAGTATATATGCTGATGACATCACACCCTATACCAGGCATTACAGGAAAACAAAGTAACACATATCTAAAGAAATGGCAAAAACACTAGAGGATGGGACAAAAATGGATATTCCCATTCAATGCTGCTAAGACTAAACTGGGTTCCTTCAATAATTACAGGAAACCTTCTCTGTCACCATAGCAATGGTCAGTGACTCTTTATCTGAGAGTACATCTTTCAAACTACTTGGCCTAACGTTCACAGAAAACATGAGTTGGAACAATTACATTGAAGGCATTACCAGGGCCGATGTGAAAAATGTAGGCTCTCTCTACCTTGCTAGAAAACTACTAACACCCGAGAGTATCCTGTACCTCTATAAGGTCACCATTCGCCCATGTATGAAGTATTGCTGCCACATTTGGGCTAGTGCATCTTCTACTATTCTATTGCTCCTTGACAAGGTTCAAAAGAGAGTCGCAAATCTGATAGGCCCTGAACTGGCATCAAAGATTCAGCCTCTGTCCCATCGATGAAATGTTGCATCCCTCTGCCTGTTCTACAAGTATTTTAATGTCGAATGCTCTGGCGAATTGCAGACACTTGTGCCCCCACGACGTAGACACCCTCGACAAACCCGACACTCAGCTAAATACCACCCCACACAGTAGAGATATAAAAGATATTTCTACTCCAGTAGTTTCTTCCCCAGAACCACTAGACTCTGCAATTCCATCCTTGGTTCTCGCTCTTCCCCAACTGTACTGGCATACAGAAGTTCAACTGTAACGTAAACCGACATCTACCTGCCCAAACCCCAACATAGTACCCCGGTAATTGTTGGCCCTGATAGTAGCTCCCTACACCAAAGTGGCAATGTGCCTTGTTTGGGGTGAAAATGTAATTTAAAAAATATATAGATTTCCCCATCTTTGAGAAACACAGATTATTGGACGTTCTAACTAGCATATAAGATAAGGTAAGCGAGACTTACGAGACTTCGAAAGGTTATCTGAAATCCTACTTTCTGTTGTGGCTTTGTCTTTAGTTATTTTGTAAGAGGCTGATCGACATATGAATGTTGATGTAAAACATATAATATGAGGTTGGTGCAGAAATTATGTCGTTTTTGGCCTGAAGTTTAACCGATATTATATTTGCACCACTCAGGTATATATATATATATATATATATATATATATATATATATATATATATATATATAAATATATTTTTATATATATATATATATATATATATATATATATATATATATATATATATACATATATACAGGGTGCCCACAAAGTCTGGCTACATAATCAACACGATGCTTCCACACAAAGTCTGGCTACATAATGTAGCCAGACTAAGAACATAAATAACGATAATATGTGAACATTACTTCCAATAATAGGAAACTAAAATTAACCATAACGTTATTGCAAGTTTGTTACGACCAAACTATAAATATAGAAACAAAACTAAAACATTGTTTTAATAAAAAACATAATAATTATTGGAAAATAAAGAACTTTAGGAACTCAACGAATGGGATGTATTTAAAAAATGGTCTAGGGTTTTCTGTTGGAACTTCTCATGACTCATTTCTTAAATAAGGATATGCAAATAAGGCGATATATTAATATTTAAATGGGGTTCTCCATAGCTACCGGAAAGGTAATTGTTTCTCATATGCTTTTGCCGTTAAGGGGATTTTTCCTTTTTCTTTTTTTTTTTTCATTCCCTTCAAAAATGCTCTATTGACAAAACTTTTTTTTATTCATAAAGTCTGAAGAAATGCTGGCTTTTGAACATTTTCAAACGATATAATGTTGAAATTGTTCGACTGGACATGGAAACAATTGTAACGTAAATTGAAATTCACTTTTGCTGTCATCAACACCTTCTTTGAAATCTTGATTTTTCTTTCGCAATATATTAATGCCCAATTATGAAATATGATAATTTTGTAGCTTACTCCTAAAGTCAACTATTTTTGGCTTAAAACTCATTGGTACATGAAAATTTACTGAATTTCACAAACTCAGTATATTACATAAACCCCCTCTCTCTGTGTCTGTGTGTGTGTCTCTCTCCTTCTCCCTCTCTCTCACTCTCTCCCTCTCTCTCTCTTTCTCTCTCTCTCTCTCTCTATATATATATATATATATATTTTAAATAAGGGAGTAGTCACCAACAATTTGTATTTTTTAACATTATTTTATTATTCCGTGTCTTGTTTTCTCATTGAGAATTATGTTTTTATCATTGTAATAATGTTTTTAAGTCATTGAAATCGTTTTTACGCGCGTTTCAGACGTACTGTGAAGCGTCCTCGTCAGAAATTATTTTCAAAAACGATTTTAATGATTTAAAAACATTATTACAATGATCTAAACGTAATTCTCAATGGAAAACCAAGACACGGAATAATAAAATAATGTTAAAAATGCCCATTGTTCGTGACCACTCCCTTATTTAAATATACATCTTTCTTTCGTTAGAATTTCTTAACCCATTTTATAAATATATATATATATATATATATATATATATATATATGTGTGTGTGTGTGTGTGTGTGTGTGTGTGTGTGTATGTTGGAGATCTTAAAAACACAAGGGGGCGGTAATCACTAACCGAAATAAAAACGTGCCGACGTACGTACAAACTTTGTATTTATTTTCAAACAGAGATGTAACTACGAGTATTTTTAAATAACATAAACTTTTAAATCCTCTGGTGTATGCCGAATAAATTGTTATATCCGTTAAAATAAAATATGTAGTTATTAATTTTTGTTGTTTTGGCTTTTTGCCAGTATATATATATATATATATATATATATATATATATATATATATATATATATATATATATATATATATATATATATAAAGAGAGAGAGATAGACGTTACACCCATTTTTTCACTAGTCAATTTATACCAAATATTTAAACGATTTCAACCACCCGTTACCACTGATCCTCTGGATATATTTTCCAGATAAGTTTGAATTTAGTTTTAATAATTCAAGTTAAAACGTATAATTACTGCAAATAGAGACCTCCTTACATTCTGCTTTTTTCCATATAAGACCTTTGGAATTCCTCACAACTTTATTCAACCAATCATCATCCAGGACACCATATTCTTGTGATGGTTCCTTCTTCTCCTTCTTCTACCAGAGTACTATCAGGTTTGTGAGCTTCGTTTACTAGGTACGTAGCTGTAGGAACGGCACGATCATAATGTATCGTGTACGACGTATGCCTAACTATTCTTTTGGCTCTGAACTATTTTGATATTCAATTTTCTCATTAAATGTATTATCTTACTCTATTGTGGCACATTGTATTCCCAATAGAATATATGCCCCATGTAGATGTTTAATTTTAGTATAGTCCAAGTTTTTAAATACAATGTGCTTTTTCCTATGCCTTATCGCAGATTCCCTTAAATTCTCATTTTCCTCTCAAAGGCTATATCAGTAAACAAGTTAGGATTTCAAAAGAAAAAGTAATCAGTTATGTTAGAAACATCATTTTCAAGGAGGTGCAACATTCCTCGTAAAACTTAGTGCACGTGGGCAATGGCGAGATATTATTTGTGCTGTCAGAACATGATTTATGTAATTCTCCATATATTCGTTTGACTTTCCTTCAATTAGATTCCTGAAAAGATTCATGGGTCTATTAACGTTTTTTACCTCTCAAATACTGTATTAATAAAAAGATGTTGACATATATTTATGAAAGCCATATGTATATACTATATAACTCTCTCTCTCTCTCTCTCTCTCTATATATATATATATATATATATATATATATATATATATGTGATCAGTTTTTTTTTGGAAAAAGAATTCCAGCAGAGTGCTCAATTAAAAGGAAAATCCAAATTTTAAGAGCGTATTTATATTTTGTGTACAGAAATTGTTAGTTGAGACAGATCATTGGTACCGTCGGTTTCAAGCCCGATAATAAGGCCCGTTTAAGGCATACTTATTCCGCTCTCTTCAGACAACATTCGTCCAGCTTACAACCGGAAGTGTGAAGTATATATACCTCGCGAATTCACGTTCAAATTGTTTTGTTTAACCCCCCCCCTTTTTTATTGGTAATAATATTACCAACACGGATTTGAATGTTTAATTTTTTAACCGATACCAATACAGATTTTAAAGTTTTTTATACATAAGGAAAGAGATTTTAAAATTAATTTGTGTTCAAATTAAAATCGATTTATATAAAGACATTTTTTTTCGAAATTAGATCTTAAATTTAAATAATTCAAAGTTGAAAATTAGGTATTACATGATCCGATATATAAAAAAGGGGGGTGGATTAAACAAAACGAGATTTGAACGTGAATTCGCGAGGTATATATACTTCACACTTCCGGTTGTAAGATGGACGAATGTTGGCTGAAGAGAGCTTGATAAGGATGCTTTAAACGGGCCTTATTATCGGGCTTGAAACCGACGGTACCAATGATCTGTCTCATCTAACAACTTTCTGTACACAAAATATAAAATATAAATATAAATATACATATATATATATATATATATATATATATATATATATATATATTAATCTTTACGTTAAGCAATGTTTTGTTTGAATTATACTGGAAAAGAGTAAATGCACCCATATATATATATATATATATATATTTATATATATATATATATATATATATATATATATATATATATATATATATATATATTGTATATTTATGCGTTACGTTTTCATTCAGACAAGGATTGTTTAATAGCACGGAATGTCCTTGTTTCAAATTTTTAATTTTTTAATTTTTCGAATTTATACCGACGGTAGCGATTATTTAACTCATTTAGGTTTTTCCGTAGGAAGGAAAGTATTTCTTCGAAACTCCCCGGATTAAGGACTATCCATTTATCTAGTGTTTCCTTTTCAGATCAAATATGTATTCAACTCATTTCAAAGTGTTTTTTTAACACATTTTATTAACTGTTTGCTCATATATATATGTATGTACAGAATATTTAAATCAGATAAGTCATTGCTGCCGTCGGTTAAAACCTAATGATAGGGGACCGTTTTAAAGATTCATATCAAGCTCACTTCAACCGATACTCTTCATGAGTATCGGCTGAATAGAGCTTTGTGTGGGAATCTAAGACGGTTAAGTTTAGCAGTAATACCAAAAAATGTGGGTGGTTCTAAACAAACCAGTCACCATTGTAACCTTATAATCTCTGTGCATTTGAGCAACTATATTTAGGCGGAAGCAAGTATGAAGCAATCGACGGAAAATCCATTATATCTGCATGTAGGCTAATCTTGCCAGAGGTAAAGCAATAAATGAAGGTTTAACGAGGATAGTTAAGATGTGCTTATTACAGAAGTAACGTATGAAGTATTTTTTTACATATAACTTTAATATGCCCTCATACATTCGTGAGAATGCTGCAGTCAGTCAGTTACAAGTAAATACAGACTACTTCAAACTATGTTTTTATAAAAAAAACGTCAGTCAGTAATATATGTATATATGCATGCACACAGACACAAACACCCCCGCACACGCACCCATACACCCTCACCCCCCCACACATATATATATATATATGCGTATGCATATGTCGGTACAAAGATTAGATTGCATTTAATGAGATTAATTTTACAAATATCTGCAAATTAAAAAAATGAGTTTCCCAAAATTGTATTGTTTTTATTATATATTTGGTGACTTCGTCGCTATTAAATATTTTCATGTTGCTCATGTCAAAAATAATTGATTGTTGTACACAAGATGCAAAATTAAACATCCATATGGAAAATTAACAACGGAAAACACATATACACCAAGAAAAAATCATTAATCAAGAACCATAAATTCGCAGAAAATGAACATTCTTACGTGAGTTTCAATTGTTAATAAATGTACGTAAAGTAATTATATTTCGTCGATTAATTGACCGCTGGAAATCATCGGCCACGGTTCAAAAGAAATCAGTATATGCCGGTATTTAACGTAGATCGATTAAATATTTCAAAGTGAATCATTTTTATGTTCCTATATTTAATGACTTGCTTCATACAAGCCCGTATCATTTACACATATTTTGTATCGGTTTGTTAAATCTAGGCTGAGATACTAAACCGTATGCCCAACATTCAACTGCTAACTCAGATATTTAAACCGAAATATCTTTTTTAAGATTCTGACCTCCTTTCGCATGAACTTAATGAAATCAATCGCACACTTGGATCAATGGGTATATTTACCAGGTATATTTTAAATTGATTTTTGATTTTTCTAGTTGCTCCAATGATTATTGGATGACAGCAATCTTCCTAAAACTCCAGTTCTTTTTTTGTACGAATACATGCGCAGACAATGTAATCAGACATTTTGAATTTCATGTGCACATATTTAAATAATTTTCTTCGTGCACATATGAACGAAATGATGTTATTATGTTTTCCATTATTGTTTAAAGCAAAAAGTAATTTATGAAAAGATACAATATTACTGAAGAGTGAAAGCTGAATTATAACGTAGCAAAGAGAAGATTTTAAAAGATGGGGTTATTAAAACAATGTTGATCAGTTTTTAAGATGGCGGATTCCTTGCCATTTAGTTTGAATCCGACTTTTTTTCGGTTTGCATGAAAACCTCTCTGTGGAAAAATGTCTAATGTTTATTTAATTATGAATGAAACCGCCTAAAACCAAAACAATGATATAAAAATATGCTGGTAGTTAAACAATAATTATTCTATATATTCATCCGATAGCGTGTCTGTTATTTATTTATTTTGTGTTTCACGCATATATCCGAGTGACTGTCGTTTAATTGTTATAGACTTCCCTATCTTGTAATGAATAATTTTACCAAAATTCTTAATAAAGTTTGGTTTCGGATTCGATTATAATTGATGGCACTTAAGTTATCTATTTTTCATATAAATACTTTTATAAAGAATTCTTCAATTTTTTTGGTTTCGGCTTTGATTATAGTTGAAAAAAACTTGAGTTGGGGCAGAGTTTAGAATTTGGCAAGCGATGGGTGGGGCCTGCTAGGTTTACGACACTTTTTAACACCTATCTAGTAGCAAGAAACTGTTGGCAGATTGTTTATTTAAATATATTACATAGGCATGAAAACAATTATAAAACACCCACCGAACCCCACAAAATGTTTTCCCTCTCGCTTTATAAAACAGGTCCCACTGAGAGAGATACACCTATATTAAACAATGGAATACACTTTGTCAGTCGAGGTGGAAAATTCATAGAAATATACTTATAAAAATAAGAGCAAAATTCGCGCAATTCGCATGCAGGTATATGGTGTAGGGTAATTTATTTTGATCGAAATAAATTCGCCGCTGTCCTTTACATAGAAAACAAAAGCTAGTGATGTGGAAGCCTAAATGTTTTTATTCCCGCTATATTTGTAAATGAAAAGATTAAACTATAAAAAAACACTTCAACACGATATGTGTTATATTGACGCCATGCCCTTTAATATTATGTTATTTTACATATTATGCAATGTAAATTTCTCATTCATTGTTCCTCAGGTGAAAGTGTAGCAAAAAGATCATCGACAAAAGGGTCAAAATGTAATCAGCTCGTCTGCTTTCTAATTAGTATCGTTTAAATTCGGATATTTGTATGTGTGCCATATCCTATCATCACTTTTACCTCTTTTTTATTTGATTTTCTGTTCCTCTGTTTTGTTTATACTAATGTTCGACAATCATTTTATTATATAGCTATTGCATCGTATTAAATAAATAGTTTATGTAAAAATTGTAGGTAATCTTATTTATTATTTCCTATAATTCTTACGTCAGCAAATTATTTAACACGATGCAATCGCTGTATAATAAATTAACAATATCTACTGTTATATGAAAGGCACTTTGTACGTGAGTGAGTTCCTTTCTCATAGGTTCCGAAACGGTTTAGCCAATCTTTTGCAAAATTTACACAAATCTACTTTATATGTCTGGTAGTGTTCTTAGATATGTTTTATGCAAAAATTCATCCGATTAGTTTCGAACATCGAAAAAAAAACGATCTTAGATTCTTTTGTATAAAAATATCATCCGATAAGTATCGAAAATCTAAAAAAATCCGATCTTACAAATAGCTTTCTGTCTTGTAGATAGAAATAAATAATTTTTACAGGGGAATATGTCATGTTTCACCGGTCAAAGGGAGATAATAAAATTTCAGCAAATCATTTCTTCTGCAAAAAAAGCAGATATATAATCACCCAGAGAAATGGATTAGTGATAGATCATACGACTATAAATAAAACTATCCCCAGTCATAGCCTGAGTGCACCTCATTTAATTGTTTTCTCATTAATGAGTTCAACTTACGATAAAAAAGAGATACCATTTAAAATCGTCCCGACTCATTTTCTCGTTGGAATATTTCAAAACTAAACGTTAATCAGAAGTAACTTTTCCAGGGCATTCACAGCTAAACCAAAATTGACGATGACGTGATATTGTAAACAAACACAAAAGGAATGGCAGGAAGGATGTTATCATTGTTATTTTTATTTATTTCTTTTCTTTATCGAGTTACTCTACCGTTCAAATTATTCTTCGTAATATATAATATTCAATAGAGGATTGATTCTATAATAATACCTTGGTAATATGCATAAATTTAAATATCATATTTAAGTGCATTGTACGACCGTAGAAAGTCTGGCTGACAGCTAATATAATACAATGCAAAGATGTACAAACATTCAATTGTTCGTTTAATTACATAAAAAAATCTTACACAATATATGTTTACCAGGGCGTTCATATTGCCTGATCGAAAAATACACTTACCTATATTTTAACTTATAAAGATTTCGTATTTATTATTATAGCGTAAATTCTATATTTAATTAATTCTAATTTACATGTTAGTTATTTTAAAATAACAAAAAAAATTATTACTTGGCGTTTCTTTGTTACGCAAATCGCTATATTTGTGGCGGGTTATCGCATAGAACGCTGAACCTCCGTATGTACCTTCAAAGGAAACATAATCAAAGGTTCAACATTTTAATAGCCGGGGTTCCATATTGGAGTACATATATAACGTAACTCATGTAATACAGACAGTGCTGATGAGGAAGAGAAGATATTTATATATTTACATTTATTTTAACACATATTAGACTGATAATAACATTTCTATATATTGCATCATGACGACGATTCTGAAAATTATTGAGGGAAGACATTTATATATCAAACCGGGGATTGTTCTCCTTAACATATACCGAGGAGAGAGTGATATATTGCACAGTTCTTAACACTGAGGATGAGAGATACATAATCTTTGAAGGGTTAAACTGCATATTATCTTATAATGATAATAAACACAATTATTTTCGTTCGCGATGAAGGATGTGACACAAGACAACAGTTACAACATAATGATGCTTTCTTTATTCACCTGATCGGCCGATCAATGATGTCAGGAATTCAAATTTTGATCTACATAGTCTAAATGTTCTCCCTTCGCTTCCAAGGGATCAACTGATCAACTTTTCGTATCTCAACCCTCAACTCAACTCACAATTTAACTCAACTCAACTAACTCTTAGCTCCTATATTGAGAATTTCCTTTGTCTATGATGTCTGAAGCGTGTTCTTCAAATGTGACCAATTTCACGGGGCTTTACATATGTTTGTCTAAACACACCCCTGGCGGACAAAAGAATCCTCAATTCTAATCTAACCTATTTTTAATATACATTGTTTATTCTTTTGCTGACATATTTACTATTCAGATTTCCAGAGGATTAACAAAATACTTTATTTCTAACATTTCATTTTTACACTTAGCCTACAGAGTTCGATTCTAGGCTTATCCTAATTTCATTTTCACTTATCTAATATTCTTCTTATTAACAAAGGAAGGCGACAGCCTTTTCACAGTAACACAACTAGAAAAGCAGAAATACACTTTTATGAAAGTATAATGTAATAATTATGGATTTTATCATTGCTTTTACCAATTTCTCGTGTTAGTATTATCACAACGTACGATCGGTTTTTTAACTACCGGTTTTCTTAATTCAATTAAAGAATACAACTAATGAAGCACTTGTTTCTTAAGATTTTTTAAAAATAGTATTTTTTATACTTGATTTTTTTAGGATTTAATGGACAGGTGTTTCCATTGAATTCTTGAACATTTTTCACTCAACAAATCTAGTTTATCAGGTTGAAGATAGTCGATTAAATAAAACATCAAATTGTCTTTTTTACGAGGTCGTTTTTTTTCATCAGACAAATGATTATGTCCTAATAGTTATCTGATTGACGAAAGAAAGTGAGATATCAAGGTGGGGAAATGGATGAGGGATAATCAGCTAAACTGAATGTTTATTATTAGTAAATACATATAGGTTTGATTCAGTTGTCATCCTTGGCATCTTTGTAAAAAGACGTTTTCTTAATGGCGTACTCTTTTACAAATTTATATAATTATTGCAAAAATATTGACTTAATGGGTAAAAGATGCGCTTAATAGATAATAAAAAGTTAAAGATAGACGTTCAAGATTAGTAGGAATGATGTGTGCGAGACTTTTAACCTTCTGTGGTAGTTGGGTGTGGCATAATTTCATATGCGTGATATGAATAGTCTACCGGCGTCACTTCCCGCCAAAATTTCAGAGAAAATTCAAAAAATCGTAAAATAAAACGAGTAAAGCGTGCATGATCTCCCATGAGTGCATAGTGCACAAGTTATAAAAAATGACTAATCGCAGCATTGTTCTCCCATTTAGTCCCAAATGTCCCCCAGGGGACTTCAAATCCTTGGGAAAATGAACAAACGGTGAAGTTTTAGGCCTTTATACTTGTAAATTAATGTTCTTCACCATAAGAAAAAGAAATGATTAAGTCCACCATTTGCCACCCATTAAGTCCCCAAAGCCCCTAAGGCCTTAACATATTTTTATTTGAGTTCATCAACATGCAAAACTGCTAAATAGACCCACACACTCACACAATTTTGTACAAAAATAGTAAACTAGTCCCAAAAATGGAGTGTTTTTATTAGCCCTAAAATAGCCCCTGGGGCAAAGTTATTGTGAAGTATAGACAAACAAGATTATGTTGAAATTGGTTAGTTACAACTTTTCAGAAAGTTTTATACAGATCCAAGGCATCGTTTTTTTTAAGAATCACAAGCGTCAATTTTAGCAATTTAAACCCGAAAGGCACCCCTACAGAGACACCCAGAGGTTTTCTGGAAAATCCGTTCTGTTATTTTTTTACTCATATCATGTTTAATGTTTGTGCAAAATTTCCAAAAATTCACACCCGTAGTTATTGAGAAAAGTGCGGACAGACGAACGGACAAACGGACCGACATGGCTGAATTTACAGCCCAACACTCCTTTTGTCGGAGGACCAAAACTCGCTTATTTTAGTACTTGCCAAGCTTAAGGTCTCTACAATTCTGTGATCTTAGATGGTAGACATGTCAATGTAAATGCTCTGTTAATACAATATTAGATATTTATTTAGGGAAATATAAATTAAAATATCTAATATGTAAGTATAACTTTATGTTCGGTACTATTAATCTGTCTAATCTGTGTGTGTGATGGTAACTGCCAATAATTGATTAGTTTTAATTTCGACAATATATTTGAACTTCATGACACCATGTAATTTACGCACTTAACCTTGATATCTGTACTGTATAGATTTCGGCGATTTTACGGATGACAATGTTTTTCATAGAATATGTAGTAAGGAGTTTAACAGAAAAAGCTGAACTTACATTTTGCCTTACGGATTCGGCCAATAAATCCGACAATATATTAAAAAAAATAGTCATCAAGTTCTTATAATACAGAGTGCGTATCAACAAGAAATGTAAAAATATATTCAGTAAAAATATATATATTATGGTAAATATAAATAAAATGTATATTACGGTAAAAATATTTTCGCCTAAGTACATACAAATGTTATGTAGGACTACATCAAAATCAGATAATCTTGTGTAAATCAAAGAGACCAGTAATATTGTTTTTGCTATCACGATACGGGTAGATGTTCTGCATCAACATCTATCGTATTAGATACGATACACTGTGATGGGCGGGAAAATCTATAGTTAGTTCTGAATGCGGGGATAGTCGTAGGAATACGACAATATGTTACAGAAATCCTCAATAAATACCTAATTTAAAGACACATCTATTCTTTTGTGTCTCTGTTAACTTGGACTCTTACATAACACGTGCAGGTGTTTAAAATATTATAAGAGCCTGTGTTCGTCAATACATTTATGACGTTGCACTTCTGTGTTAGATACGACAAAATAATGTGTACACGCCGATTCCAACGAGTTTCCCGAAGTCAAGCCTGGCAAGTACGAGATTGGTGACTGAGTCATAAGAAATTTCCAGGTTGGCATCTGAAGGCGCATCAATTCGCTCGGAAAGGTCCACGCCTTGTCTAAATTAAAACAACTAACTTTCATGACGTCGGCAGCAGGACGTGGGGTGGTCATGGAGGAGGATAAATCTCTAGCAGATCAACCGTTCTATGGTATTAAGAGTTACATTTTCGACTACAGCTATGCGGATGATCTTTGGACAATAAGGCGCGTCAGATTCAACTGTGCTGGGTAAGGTAATGACAACCCACCCCAGTCATTCTGTAAAGTTCAAAATTATGATGTCTTTAAAAGAATCGGACCAACAATAAATGCAGTGTTACATGAAAGGCTGTTCCTTATCACGTAATAAGAAAACATACTAGATAAGTGAAAATGCTATTAGGATAAGGTTAGAATCGGACCCTGTTGGTAAGTGTTTAAGATAATGGAAAAATATAATGTTAGAAATCCAATCTATTGTTAATTCTATTAGAAATAGTTAAATATTGTTTATGTCGCAAAAACAGTCGAATTCCCATTCTTTTAGAATCTAGATATTAAATATGCCAGTTAAAGAATGGACAATGCAAATTAAAAGGATATCGTTTAAAAATAAGTTAGATTAGAATTGAAGATACTGTTTATTGCCAAAAGTGTGTTTGGACAAACATATGTAAAGCAACGTGAAAATTAGTCACGTTTGAAAAATACACCTTTGACGTCATAAAAATGAGATTTCTCAATATAGGAATCGTAGGGTTCTGAATTTGGGTCAGAATTGATGTAGAGAGTTGAAGAGAGATAAACCAGTTGGAGTGGGAGCCAATTAGAGGCGAAGGGTAGAACATTGTACCATGTAGATCCAAGTTTCAATTCCTGACATCATCGTCCGGCCGATCAAATCGATAAAGAAATCACCAGTTATGTGTGTAACTGTTCGTCTCATCATTTCTTATCACAAAAAGGTAAATGTGTTTTATCATCGTCTTGTAAGAACTTTGTGTAAATCTTCCAAATTATGTGTCCGCTCCTCCATCATAAGCGAAGTATCCTCTCCTCTTATATGTGTTAAAAGAACTGTAATATATACAAATGTTTTCCCATTGGAATTGTCATAACCATCCGTTATATGTATGTATGAATCCGTTATGAGTCCCAAATATGAACCCCCTTCATGGCAACATGAGAGCTATAGAGAATACTAACCATGACTTGTTCTACAGCATGAACATGGTGTAGGCTCCGTCGCAAAGGAGATGGCAAGGAATTGGGAAAAATTTCAGTTCCCTGTTTAATTGTTTAATAAAATATTATTATTTCAATCTCTTTAAAGTGACTGGGATCCCTATCTTGATCGTGAAGTCGTCGAAAATAATCCCCAGTCTGTTCTCAAATGTATCTTTTTTTTTAAATTTTTGTTCCTTGCTGTGACGTCAGGGCTCGATTATTTCTCTACAGCTACCGTACGGACATCAGCGCTCTGTTACGCATTGTTGAGTTTTTCATCGGTCTGTCATATTTATATTTAAAGTAGAATTTAAAAAGCACAAACTTCACTTTAGGACATAAACCGTCTATTTGTCAATCACTTCTTCAGTGTGTCAGACTTCAGTTCGACAAAATAATTCCAACGCTATATGCACTTTACATATATCGGTTTTATGTCTCACGCGTGCAACGATCCGGGGAGAAACGCAATTCAGTTCTGTACACCCCAGGTACACCCACAACAATGGTAAGTAAACGAACGCCCTGAAATAGATAAAGTACAAACAAAGAAATCGGGAATTTAATCAGATCGATCGTTTGCAAAGTCTGTCGATTGCAGATTAATGGTGGATGAAATAACGGATAGAGTCGATGTCCGATAATCTAATGAATGTCGTTGGCGCGACCTTGTTCGTATTTGTCTTCTTGTTTTAGAGGCAGAGACGTGCCGAGATACCAGACAAGGCGACAATTCATTTACTATATGTTGATTTACTCGTGTTTGAGCGTCCAGTCTCAGTGCAGCATGGGACTTAATTTCCGACAAACTAATGGGATAATCATTGGCGACGTAAACAATTGTCACACAAATGGTACACTTTAACGACAACGCGAATGGTATATTATATTTGTAAAACACGCCGTCACGCATATAGTAAGATACATGAATTAAAGGTTAGAATCTTAAAAAGATCTCTCGATTGGAATGTATGAGATAGCGGTTGCATGTTTGGCATCAAGTAGGATCCTTGCTTAGTCAAAATGATAAGAATTTTTTTAATTGTAAAACTATATGTAAGCACTAATGATTACGCATTTACACATGAAATAGAAATAAATACCGACGGGAATGGTACGAGATATATACTACAAAAATACTCGTCCCAAAGGAGGGATAAGGCATGATGTGTAGCATTTTTACATTTTTATAAAATATTATATTTTGAACCTATTTACATTTCTCGACAAATCCATAAATTGTAATGTTAATTCAAAGAATTCAAACGTTTTCCTTGCACACACACAGAGGCACACACACAAAGACAGACATACAAATATATACATGTACAGACACATATTGTGCATAGAGTATATTGTTTTGATAATTCCCAATTCGCAATATATTTGTAATGGAGGGGCATTGAAAAATATGCTGATTTATGGAATAAGGATTCCTAATACAAATTAATTTAAAGTTTTTCGTTATTTTTTCTTTTATTTTTGGCACAATGGTTTTTTTTTTTTTTTTGCATGTTTTTGTCGATTAATACAGATGGCCAAGTAAAAAGAATGCTGCAGGATTGAACAACAGTAATTTTCAAAGTGTTGGTTGCTGATGAATGCAAACCAGTAAAAATTTGCATGGAGTATGTCAAATGTGTATGGTGTCAATTTTTTTCAGCGGAAACGAGAGCTACAAAGACGGGGGTTATACCATTAAACGACTGACTTTTTTGTGCACCAGAATTCATCTTTTTACATAATCACCATTCTCAATTATTTTTTGCCGAGAATACAATAATACATATTTGCTTCTGACACACACGCCCATAAAAAGGCGTCCTTCTTAGAGTTTCACTTTCTTAACATCTTTTACAGAGAGATAAATTTTCACATCATAAATTAACGAGTCATGTCATCATCCCAATGTCATTTTCAATCCGTGTTGATCTATTCGGGACGAGTAAAAGAAAGCAGGAATTATTTTGGAACGTCTACATTGTTTAAAGAAGTATGGGCAAGTGTTGTGAAAGAGGAAATCGAATCAGTCGATTATTTCCGTCAGAAAAAGAACAGTTGACTGTATTGGAATGATTTGGATGTTATCTGTTGTGTGTGTAAGCAGTAGATCAGAACTAAGAATATTTTTGATTTCCTCAAATGATTTATGCCGGATTATGCTTATTCAGAGATCTACGTTACTTGCGCAGTTCAAGTAAGAATAAACTATACTGGCTTATTGTCTGAATATTATCCGGATTTTTTGTCGAATATAAATCCAAAATATTTCAAAGAACTGTGGAAGAATTTGCATTTATCTGGTCTTAAGTAAAATGCATATTGTTGAATTCGATCAAGCACATAACTTCCTCTTGGTATGTTATTGTAACGATTATATCATCAATGTAGGCAGAAAATCTTGGCAATCCTGTATTCATAGTTTGTTGGAAAATTGCTGGAGCTTACTTAACCCCAAATTAAAGAGGCTTTAATTGAAATAATACCTTGTTGATTTTGATAATGAAAAGATCTTTGAATCTTAATTAACTTCAATTTATAGATATGCACCTGCAAAGTCCAGTTTTGCAAAACAACTTCCGCCGTTGAGTTTGGAGAAAAGCTCCTCGGTACGATGTGTGTTTTTGTCTGCAATTAAATCCTGTGCTAAAGTCGGCACATAGATGTACTTTGCCATTATCTCTCTTCATAATGACATAGATACTACCAAGTACGAGTAAATTATAGGTTTGATTACTCCTTGTTGTTGTAGACAATCCATTTTTTTTCTACTGGAAGCAGACGCTTTGGTCTGAAGACTGGTTTTGCATTCGTTTTACCGATAGAGCAACGTCAAAGTTCTGTTTCACAAACTTTGCTTTGATATGTTCTTAAAAATATCTTTCTTCATCAGTTGCAAAATGTGGTTAAATACAATGACCCCACAACTCAATCTTCACTATTTAATCCTGCAGTCCAATGCACTTCTGACAGCAATTGCTTCTGCCAAACAAAAAAGACACCCTCTCTCCCCAATACAGGCTTTTTATAGGACAAAACCGTCCAAAGTTATTTGCATACTCTTCCCATGAACTCTAGTCTATAAATAGACGCAGTGGCCATTCTCTTCTTCTTTCTTCTTTAACTCTCTGAAGCGGGCGTTGCAAGTCGTAAAATGTTTGCACGATTTTTTTTTTTTACTACACGCCCCCATGATCATTAAAGATCATTCACATCTCATAATCCCGTGTCCAGATCGGCGCATTGCGTTCTCTTTGCGGTCTCTGCATCGGCACCGGTTCATCTTCTGTAGCAGAAGTAGCAATAACTAAAATGAGGGGAAAAAGAGCTTACCTCGGGTACGTCTGTTGTGTCACCGGTTGGGGGGAAAAGAGAATTCCAAGATGGCGTCCGGGGGTTTTTATTAGCGTTTACCCCATGCAACTCTCGGAAAATCACGTTTCTTTCTCATGTGATTATGCAAATGGATAATTCCCGGCCACTATAAAAGCAGGACGCTAGAGACGGGTCGGCAGTGTCCTGCAAATTGTGTATGTGGGTGTTTCTGGCGATTGGAGTGTGTCTTCTTTTACCACGGTTATCACGGACAGGAATTCCCTCTCTTCTGGAGGTGGGCGATATTGACTATTTTGAAGTTGTACTGTTGCTGACAGAACATTTATTTTTTTTTGCCTACTACATTTTTGTTTCATCTCCATCACTCCCTGCCTAAGTACCACCATCCTCATCACCTAACTGGACCACACGCCTTAAATCTAAAACATGTCGTGGCATTCCATTGCCACTTAAGTTGTTTGGGGATTGCACTCCTGTTATCACTCCTATTCCCCACTGCGTTGTGCATCGGGCATTAGGCGGTTTCACCCAAACTTCTTCTCCTATTTGGATTCTGGCTGGTCCTTGATCATTAATTTCCGGTGACATGCCTCTAGGATGTCTCCATTCGTAACTAAAGATTGCTCTATGTGGTACTGTGTCGTCTCTTTGTCCGACCTTAGGGGACATGTTGTACCAAAATGTGGTCTCTTCAGGCGATATTCTTCCTCTCTCAGCTATTGCTTTCACGGTCCGATGATGTCGCTCCACAATGCCATTTCCTCCAGGTCTATAGGCTGCCCTGTAATAACTTTTAATCTTCCATTTTTTTAGCATCGTCTGAAAGATTTCTGAGCGAAAAACAGTGCCGTTGTCCATTATCACCTCCCTTACTAGACCTCGTTCAAGCATCACCTTTTCTAATTCAGTTGCAACTGCAGATGCGGCTTCCACTCGCAGTTCCTTCCATATCGCCAGTCTACTTGGCCCACAATCAATTATTGATAAGTACGCTCCCCCTCGGTAGTGTGCTATGTCAATAGCTAATCTCGTCCAGTTCGTTAAAACTCCAATTTCCCCAGGATTATGTATATTTGGGGCAGGATCGATCGATTGACACCGAACACAGTTCTTTACTATCATCTGAATTTCTTCCCGTTTTACATTCGGATCCACTTGCCTCACCAAATATAATGTTCTCTCCACTCCCATGTGATGCATGTCATGCAACTCTTTAATTTCTCCAATTCCAAGACAGCATATCGGCGCCTCCTCTTTCTCAATTAACCACTGTTTTTTTATCCGTGTTAGCGCATCTGCCTTGTTTCTTTCAGAAGGCACAAACACTGCTTTTATTTGCAGTTTCAATTAAGACATCTACTCTCGAAGCATCCCTAATCTCCGCTTTATTATCACTTCTCCGGCACCCTTTGTTCGTATTCTGCCACTCTCCTCCACAGTAGAGTTCACCCAACTGAGTACAGTGGCTGAATCAGTTCTTATTTCAATATTTGTCAGTCTCCATTTGATAGCTAAATTGACACCCTTTAGAACAGCATCTAATTCAGCTATATTAATGTGATTAAAGTCATTACTTTTCCTCAGCCAAGTTGCATCTTCCGCCACCACACCGCCAATCTCGACAACCACGCCAGTTGCAACATTGCTTGCATCACACCACACGACTCCTGTGCTCACTTCAGGTATGTGCCAAGCGCCATTAACAGGTTCTTCTTTTTTCACCTCAGCGAGAACCTCCTGCATCACTTTCATGGTTCTGCAATCAACTTTTTCTTCCCAATCCATTCCATTATCTCTTCTTTTCACATAACTGCATGCTAATCGCAGCCATCCAGCAATTGGATAGTGCCCCAATAATTTACCACAGATCGAAAATAGCTCCCGCCTACTAATTTCTCCTCCCATCTCTGGGATCTCGTTGCCTCTCCTGAACATTAGTGCACCCATCTTATTTTTCATAAGCTTAAGACCCAGTGCCGCTCCTCCGTCCAGGGATTCCGAAGATTTTGCTGCTAACCCACACCCCTTCAAATGTTCCACAACTTCCTGTGTCGATATTTTCGTTACGTCTACAATTATATCATCAATGTATGAATCAGTGGTCTCTTTCGTCCTACTTCCTTTCTTTAATACTGTTTTTAAAATGGCTGCCATAATCTTTGGTGCGACATTAAGTCCGAATCCTAATCGTGTTAGGCAATAGGTTTTTCCTTTATAACAGACCAGCTGGTACTGCCATAGTTCCTTTGCCACATGTAGTTGCAGACTTAAGGTCCACTATTGCGGTCCCTCCTACCAACTGTCTCCACTTTCTTATCTTTTCATCACATACATCTATTATGTCGCACCCTGTATGACACGCCACAAAACGGTTCAACTCACGAAAGTCGAACACTGGCCTAACTTTCCCTTTTGTGCCCTGAAATACTGTCATCAATGGCAACACGCCTTTTCTTTCTCCTTTCCATGGTAACAGAATACCATCCGATATCCATCTTTCCACCTCTTTCTCGAATTCTAATTTCTTATCGCCTTCCAGAGAGTTTTTATAATATTGGGCTTTGTCCTAAAATACTGGAGGCTCTCCCTTCCATGTCCATCTTACTGTCCATTTATCTCCATCGAAGTTTGCTTCAAAATCTTTATCCTCGATTTTGCAAACATTCAGCTGATGGACAGCCACGGCACATTGTATATCTCCAAACTTCACTTTGGCTTTCTTCATAGTTACACCTCCCAGCTCATTAATCACGTCCATTCCAATTATGACGTCGATCCCATCAACGATGTGATTCATCAAGATGGCCCTCACCTTTACGTGCATTCCACAGACTTTTATCTCCACTTGTCTGCCCCCTTTACATTCTATATTCCTCCCATCAACGGCTTTCACTGTACCGCTCCTTCCATATCCCTTCAAAAGTTTGGAATTGATTAAAGTAGTGGTGCACCCAGTATCGACAAGTGCAGTCATTACAGAATCATTCATCTCTACTTCTATTATAGGAAGAGGCCAGTATCGCACCTTCATTTCATTGCTAGGGTAGCTTGCGGCGCAGAAGCCCCCCCTTGCCCGTTTCCCTGAATCTGAGGACAATATCTCGCAATGTGGCCAAATTTTCCACAATTGTAGCATGTTGCCCTGGCCCTAGGGATCTCTGTGACATCTTTTTTTAGGTGCGGTCCTTGACATCTAAAGCACTGAAGGCTTGATTCTTTCTTTCCCTTATTAGTCTCATTAGTTTGCGCACTTGCGGCCAATGTCCGAGTTTCTACGACCCTTTTGCTGACTAAAAGCCGTGCAGTCGGTATCAGTTTGCTGACATCCATTCTCTCTATGTTCGGTAGCTGCTGTAATGCCACAGATACATCGTCTGGGTATCCAGTTATGAATGCCAGTTTGGATGTATGTTCCAGCCCTCTTCCCAGATATCACGCCAGTCTAGCCAATCTTTTGATTTTATTAGCATAAACATCCACCGATTCTCCTGTCCACTTGAATCGTTGCAGTTTTTCGTATGCCTCAAAAGGCCCCTCAGTGAAGGCGGTCACGAGTCTCATCTCTATCAGTTCTGCATCTTCTTGTTCTGCATTATTCATCTCAAGATAGAGAGCGAGTACATTTCCCTGCAAAAAAAGTGGAATAAAACTGGCAAGGTCTGGCACATGTTGTAGCTTAGCCACCAGTTTTACTTTCTTTATCCATCCGACTACATCACCTTCTTCACTAAAAGGTGGTATCACATCTTTTCCCAATCTCAACATCCCAGATTCCATGATCTGTTCTTGGCCGAAATAGCTTGTGGTTAAATACAATGAACCAAAACTCAATCTTCACTCTTCAATCCTGCAGTCCAATGCACTTCTGACAGCAATTGCTTCTGCCAAACAAAAAAGACACCCTCTCTCCCCAATACAGGCTTTTTATAGGACAAAACCGTCCAAAGTTATTTGCATACTCTTCCCATGATCTCTAGTCTATAAATAGACGCAGTGCCCATTCTCTTCTTCTTCTTTCTTCTTTCACTCTCTGAAGCGGGCGTTGCAAGTGGTAAAAGGTTTGCACGATTTTTTTTTTTTTTTTACTACACAACATTAATATTGAAAGAATTAAACATTGATTTTAAGGGAGCACTAAAAAGATCAAGTTCTTCAATAATATCTAAACACAGAATATTCGGGATTGATGCTTTAGAAACATAGCACACATTTGATTTTTTTCTTTAAAACGGGGCATTGCATGTTACCTCACCATCTTGTTTCCCAAGCAACAAGCAACATGGGTTGTGTTCTTAAAAGTTGTTTTTCCAACAACTCTCATGTTGGATGTGAGATTAAAGTGATATCCGAAGCGTTATCAAACTTTAAATTCACTGGCTTGTTGTTTATTTCAACAAGTATATACTTTCTCAGAGCCTCCAAATTTACTTTGAAACTGGGAAGAATTTAATTCCATGTGGCGATCTGGGAACCTTCTGACATTTTTCTATGGTTTTTAGCCCTCGGCTGTGCAGTGCCCGTCATGGGAGTGTTGCGGTTATTTTTACCACAAAATCCGTCTTTTTGCCAACAACGTGAACAGTGTTGATATGTGTGTTTTGTAAATGGGTCAGAACGGGCATAGTGCACATCTCTACATGGCCAACAGGGTGAGGCGTCTTCTTTTTATTTCCATCGTGAATTTCTCTCCCAATTCTATTAGACACCGATGGGCTTTGCTGTTGCACCATTGGTGTTTCTAGTTTTAGATAGAGTAGTTGTGGACATTCTCTGGTCAGAATTTGTACTGTTATTTATTTGCCTTTTTCAATCATAGACATTAGACTTATTCGAATATCTGCATCCTCGTTAGATTGTGACCCTGAAATAAAAATATAGCGTTTAATTGATCCTCTGGCAATGATTTCAACCGAAGATTTTCGCATTGTTGATTAATAATCCTAGCATATTTAACAAAGTCGTCGACATGTTGTTCACCTCTCTTAGAGATCTCCAGTTCTTTCTGGAATCTTAAAAAAGCGACAAGGCTTGCTTTCTTTATTAGATTTATTTCCACATTGATCACTATAACACTTACATACACTAGCCTTTTATGTTTACGCAATCATCAGTATAAGAAAACATCTATTTTCAATCATAGTATTCGAACCAAATTACGATGTCACCATTTGCTCTATTTGTCGATCCTCAAACAATTGCCACGGGAATGAAGGAAATGAAGAACTATTAAACGCTGAATTTGAGCATAGCTTCCAAGGAAAAAATGGACTAAGAATCTCAACTGTAAAAAATATAATCATTTTATATAATAAAAGTTAGTCGAAAAAAAACACGAATTCAGACATACACCATCCCTCACATAATAATAATAATAATAATAATAATAATAATAATAATAATAATAATAATAATAATAATAATAACAAATTAATGTTAGTGGAATTAGTAGTACTATTAAAAATAATATGTAGGGATGTATGTGTACGTTCGTCAGATATGTTTATTTTCGACAACCTTAATTATTAATACGGATTTGCATTGTGATTGCAGCAATACTCCCAGATAATGTCTCGTTTGAAAAAAGGGAAATCAAAGAAATAATCCTTGACATAACAGCTGAACATGGATAAAAGATAAACGAGACGTAACAAATCTACTACGACTTGAAAACGGACAGCAAAAAAGATTGTAGAAGTTAAAGAACAGACAGATTTTACCTATTTAGATGTGGTGTGTTAAAAAGCGTTTAACAAACGAATCGAGAAGATTGAGATCCAATGAGACGTTCTAGTACTTCAAAGAACTAACTCGTTAGGACCTGTAAAGACCTTGCAGAAAGTACTGACAAAATAAGATGATGATAGGCTATCCGCATTTGTTAAGATTGACATAATATCGGAAAAAAGAACAGCCAGCCATAAAATGTGACAATAATAGTTATAAATGTTCCTGCTCGACGTAAATACCTCTGATAAACCCGACAAGTTGCACAATTCCACCCCTACGGAGCAGTAATCCCTGAATCAAGAAATTATCCTACTCTAATAGTTTCTTCCCTAAGACTGCTAGATTTTAGAATTCATTTGCGGTTCTCTGTCTTTCCGGATTTTACTGACATGCAGAAATTCAATTAACATACATCTTGCTGCTTTACGTCTTACATAGAATTCCTGAAAATCATGCCCTATATAGCAGCCCTCCCCCGCATGAAAACGACATTGGGCCTTGTGTAGGGTGAAAATGCAGCAACAACAACAACAACAACAAAAATAACAATAATAATAATAATAATAACAATAATAATTTAAATAGGAACTATCTGATGATGGCGGGTTTAAATACAAAAAATGTTCGAAATAAGAAGGAGAGGGATTGGATTCAGCGGGATGCCTGAGAAGATACGATGTATAAAAATAAATAAAACAGATGAAATATTAAGTACAACACTCGGACGCGTACACTATTACACATGAGCTACGGGCGAAAGCTGGATATATAGAAACTGATACAGAGAAAAACACAGAGAAACACCACATGGAATCATGAAAAAATATAAATATAAATTTATCATCATCCATCTATCAACATAAAAAAGAAGAAATTGGCTTCACCCAGCACCATGTCATAGACGTGAAGAGATTCGAGGAGGATGAAAAGACCGATGAGAGAACGCACTAGCAAACCTCCAGTGGATGAGTGCGATAAGGACTGGTATCTTGGGGAGGCTTATTGCTAACCAACTTCAAGTGATGACCAATGGTAGCGGCCAAAGAGAAATCAATTGTAAAGGAATATTGTAATAACGCAAATCCATCAGCATTTTTCAAACAAGTAGGGAGTACCGGATATGTTGGGAGACTCCAGAAAACAAGGAAATCATTTGATGAATAGCTATGTGACTATTCCTCATGAGTAAATAATGATAACATTCATGTTTTGAGACGGAAACGTTGCAATAGAAGAAATGAAAATAGGAAAGCGTGAGACAATCGTAGACATAGAACCTAACGGGGTGAGAGTTATTCGCTTACATGATACAAGTAAAAACACATTATAGATGCAAATACAATTAACTATACAGATTCCAAAGAGTTATTTGGAAAGTTATCCCATAGACAACTAGGGGAAATTATAGACAAACTATATATTATGAATTCAATAAAAACGTAAACGCATAGGTAATATCGTTAATAAGTGTCCTGGAAAATTGATAGAGAGGAAGAAGAAAGAACTTAGATTTCTTGCATTTCACCCGAACTATAATTCTAACTGAGTATATTAAAAAATATACAAATATTGAAGAGGACTGATACGCGCAGACGACTGTAACACGCACAAAATAAAACTTAGCAAAGTAAATAAACCAGGAAACCGGAAGATGGATGATCGCAATAACATACAGAGCCAATATGAACAAGACAGACAACAATGAAACTAGACAAAAAAAAGAAGAAAAACAAGAAAAAAGATGGAGGATAAATATTTGCATTGACGCATACTAAGCAAGGAAAAGGCAGGTATTTATGACAACACCGGGATACGGAAAAGAAAAGAACACAAGAACAGCGTAAGAAAATCTCCAGTGACAGCTGCATAAAAGAACGCGATAAGAACAAACACCCTATAAACTTGGAAATCATAACCATATATACACTCTGTAAGCAAAGAGACAAAACAGTAAGCAACATATAATGCAACAATCTAGCTAAAGTATATGAAAATAGGCAGCGCATGAGAGTTTTACAAACGACTGCACATCGAACACGCGGGCAAATAGAACAAGAATATACCAGAGACAGTACTGTAAATAAACACAAACAAATCTTTGGATTACACGCAAACTCATATAAGCAAAGAGACTGAGCGTAATGACAGTTTACAAGCAGGAAAGAGACTGCTAAATTCTGAACGTAAACGTCTCCGAAAACCACATATCAAATATAGAAAAAAGAAGAATATACACGGAGTATGCAAGAGAACGGTAAAGAACATGGAATTTGAAAACATATACATAATACAAATGGTTACAGGAGAAAGGGCATGATCAAATATCAGAACAAATCGGATTCAACGGAAGGACTGAGACTATACTACATAGGGTAATTATGAAACTAATCCATGCGAACTACAAACGCCAACTAACAACATGGAAAATTCAATAGAAGTAAAAGACAGAAGAAAAACACTAAATAAGAAAGCAGAGACTGAAAAATTGTAAGTTAACTACCATTCCTGTAACAATCAAAATTATAGGGTTTGTGTAAGAATTCCACTAACAGTTACTCAGCAACAGCAGCAACCGCATCACAAATGTGCAAATGACCATATTGGTGCTAGAATTGACGGCACTACTAAATTTGCGAAAGGGAAAAATAAGAGAGAGAAAGAACACGATGTGGTGAGAGATGAAGCAAGGGGTTCCCTCGTGATATGAATGTGTGGTTTCGTGATGCAATAAAGCACAAGTTTTGTTACATAGATGCTTAACTTAGAGACTTTTAAAACAAGCGGTGACAGAAAGTACAGTTGAGAACCGTCTTGTATTTCAACTATAAAAAATGAATTTCTTTTATGTGTTTCTTTTCGACTGCCTCAACATGTGACTGTTTGGTCCGTGTTAACATGTAAGGAAAACTTTACAATGGTATCGACAGAAAGTAATTAGTGTCTAAGCGTCAAGTAATGAGCATTTTACATTTTTTACTCTTGAAAAAAGCCTCCACTAAACAACGGGTGAAACGTCGTGATCAAGTGTTTGTGTCTCTCCACCTCCGTTTTTACACACACACACACAACACACACACAAATACACACACACATATATATATTTACATATCTATATATATCTACATATATATATATATAGATATGAACAAATGATTAATAAAACATGTTAAAATACATCTTGAAAAAGAGTTAAAAACATATTTAATTTAAAAAAGGAAGCACAAGATAAGTGGATAGTCCTTAATCCGCGGAGTTTCGAAGAAATACTCTCCTTCTCATCAGGGCAGGAATTAGCAAAATACAGGATCGGATTTTGCATATAAAAGTATTTAATGAAACTACAAGTAAGTCACCGATCTTACTTGATTAAATAAAAAAGGGTGAGGTAAGGGGAATAGGAGGTAAAAGAAAAATGATAAAAAGATTTCACATGAATGGATAGTCCGGTAAAGGGTAAAAAATCCAATAATATATATATATCCTCTGAAGCAGATCTACATTATAGAATTCTTACGAAAATTGCATTTAAAATGGGAATTACTATGCAAAAATATCTGAAGAACAGTCGTTGTAATTGTACAGCCCCCGTTTTTGTAGCTCTTCCTCGTCTTCTGTTTGCTAAAGCTGGGAGACTATTTTTTGTATGCCTATCTAATTGCAAAGCGCATTTCAGCCGCCTATGCACACCTATTGTTCATCTCTGGCAAACGTGTATTGTGAACAGTTGTGACAATATAAAAAATATCAATTCTATGCCACGAAATATCTCTTATTTTTATTATACAATTCCCATCTGCGAAGCTCTTACCATTTTGAATCAACAAATAGGAGGATTTCCTAACGACACCAATATAAAATAATTAATTTGATTTTTTGTCATGAAAAGCAAACACTGAGAACATTCTGTGGTAAATGTTATTAGGCATAAACGTAACAAGTAATAATTGAAAGAAAATATATACCGCTGAATATATATCAAGTATATATTTTGGTGACGTGACTAACTTATCTATCTTCTACACTTTCGAATCATACCTGTTGGAATGTATTCAATATGGTTATCGATCAAGGTATGATGCAGTAATTTAATAACACCCAATGAAATCCTATGGTAATTTGATTTATTGCTTCTTATGGGGAATATTATCAATCTATTTATTGCATAAGCGAAAATAATCGAATAAAACAATTGATAAGAATACGAATGGACACACCATGCTTGTATACACACACACGCACACACACATATAAATAACTATATATAACTATACATATATACACACACACACATATACACACACACATATATATATATATATATATATATATATATATATATATATATATATATATATATATACTAGACTACCCGTGACCTGTTGGGTCAATATATGTTATAGCTAACTATAGAATAATGACAATACAGAATTAATGTACAAAGTGTAAGTGACTTTACAGAGATAGTCTACAAATGCGGGAATATTTAACGCACGTGACGACCAGCGAAAACCAGAAGGAATACATTGGCCTGAACGTCAATGATGTTGGATTAAATTAATTAATTAATTAGAGGGAAGTAATCCGTTGAAAATTTGAAGAAAAGACGAAATGAAATAATACTCGGAGGGAGTGGAAGGTCCCCCTAGTTTTTGTGTGCCTTTGTAAACCGCCTTAAAAATATCGAGAAACAATAATTAATTAAATAATTTTTAACGGTGAGATCTTTTCAAAGCAAATCTTTAAAATGTCTCTCACACATGTTGACGTGGTTTTACGTATCTTTAAATGTTTGGACTTATCACAACACCCAACTCTATCCCCTAATGTTGGCCTTTTCCCGCTTCCAAAGAGATAACGATTACATGTCTGGTTTCCGCCACGGGGCGAAGAAGTGAGTGCTAGTCTTACGTCTAATTTATATAGGAACGTAATGCCCCTCACTTTATGGTTATTATTATTATTTATAAATCCGTATTTTAAATAAAATTTCAAATTTTAAAAGCTGCTAAACATATTAGTCTCCCAAAAAGATGTTGATATTTTTTAAAAGGTAAATAATGCTGGGCTAGGTCGTAAACAATACCAAAGATTTTTTAATATATAAATTACGTGAGTAGATTTTTTTGTTTTGTTTTGCTTTATTTGAAAACTATTTATTTTGGTTTTTGTTTCAAAACGATTCAAACTCGCAATGGAATTATGATAAAATATATTTTAGACGTGACATAATATATTTAGACGTAAACAAAATATATTTAAACGTGAACAAAATATATTTTAAACGGGAACAGAATATATTTTAAACGGGAACAAAATATATTTTTAACAGTAACAACATTTATTTTAAACGTAAACAAAATGCACTTTAAATGTGAGCAAAATGTATTTGAAACGTTCACAAAAGGTATTTAAAACGTGAACAAAATATATTTTAAATGTAGACAAAATGTATTTAAAACGTGAACAAAACATATTATAAACGTGAACAAAATATATTTTAAACGTAAACAAAATTTATTTTAAACGTGGACTAAAATGTATTTTAAACGTGAACAAAATATATTTTAAACGTGAACAAGATATATTTTAAACGTGAACAAAATATATTTAAACGTGAACAAAATATATTTTAAACGGAACAAAATGTATTTACAACGTGAACAAAATATATTTTAAACGCGAACAAATTTTATTTTAAACGTTAACAAAAGATCTTTTGAACGTGAAAAAATATATTTTAAACGTGAACAAAATATATTTTAAACATGAACAAAATTTATTTTAAACATGAACAGAATATGTTTCAAACGAGAAGAAAATGTATTTCACAAGATTACAAAAGATACATTAAACGTGAATAAAATATATTTTAAACGTGAACAAAATATATTTTAAACGGTAACAAATGTATTTAAAACGTAAATAAAATATTTTTAAAACGTGAACAAAATATATTTTTAACGTGAACAAAATATATTTTCAAATGTGAAGCTGTAAAGCGGGTGAGTGGTTTAAACGGCCAAACAAGACGGGTTCAGGTGTGGTTGGTTGTGTTTGTTTTACGGCGTATTAACTCTTTCCAAATTATTGGAAATTATTATTAATGCCGAATCCGGTGATTTTGAAGATATTTTTTTAATAGAATATATTTGGTTTTTGCAAGTAAGTTTCTATTTAACCCAGTGTTGGGACTCTAACAGGTATTACCAATCCGGGTCAGAGTGAACCTGGGGGCAATGCCAATTAAAGGGTTGCTTCACACTCCCCAAAGCCCGCAAGCTGGGGCCTCACTATCGAATGTAGTTTAAGGTCATATCCAGTAACAGTTCATGTTCATACCCCCCCACATACAAACACACACATAAACACACACACACACACACACATATATATATACAAGTAGTTAATAAAACATGTTAAAACACTTTGAAAAAGACTTAAAACATATCTAACATATTATGTATATATATATATATATATATATATATATATATATATATATATATATATACATATATAGAATGCACATCAAGTGCGCTAGAAACCAAAGCACAGTGTAATATTAGGGAAATAAACAAATATTATACTTGTTTGAAATTTATCACAAATATATTTCAAGGGTTTATCACTAATATATTTCAGAGGTACACTCAAATTTAAATTCCACGTAATTGCACACGGTTAATGGTAGCCGAATGGATACGGTATTTGCTAATCGAACCAGAGATGTCTCGTGTTGCCAAGTTCGAATTCTATCGACTGATCTTTATCGTGACACCCTGCACTGTAGATTCTTGAAAGGATGAAGCACTAGTGTCTTTAGGTATTTAACTATTATAGTAAAAAACTAATTATGACATCCCCTTTAAGAAATTCATTTCTTATCGTTGAGCACTTTCAGGTGATAATTCACCTGAAAGTGCTCAACGATAAGAAATGAAGTCGGTAAATTTAGCTCTTATGCATGGATCATCGTATAACGATAAAATCATTGCCTGACTGGCGTAAAAAAAAACAGTAAAAATTAAAATGTTTAAATTCAACGTTATTTCACGCGGTTTATGGTAGCCGAATGGATACAGTCTTTGCTAATCCAGCCAGTGATGCCTTGTGTTGCCAAGTTCGAATTCCATCGACTGGTGTTAATCGTGACATACTACACTGAAGATTCCCGAAAGGATGAAACACTAGTGTCTGTAGGTATTTAATTATTCGTGTAAAAATAATATATATATATGCATATGTATATATATGTATATATATATATATATATATATATATATATATATATATATATATATATATATATATATGGAGTCAAAAATTCTACAATACGCATTGACAACTTTTTAACATGATCAATTTAAAAAACGAAAGTGATTTTTGAACATTATTTAGTATTTAAGACTTCTGATGAAAATATTTTTCGCGAAACTTAGATACAAAATCTGATGTCTCTACGAACGTATCCAATGTCATGTTCCCCAAAGAATTTCATACCGCAAATATATTTTAATAGATTAATGGTAGCATTATTAAATAAGGAAAAATGTATATTCTGATTCGTGATAGCATAAGTCAAGTAAAAAAAATAAGATCATTTGATAAAAGTTCCATTATAGCATATTTATTACAGGGTGGTCGAACATTCTGGCATTAGAGAGATAATTCAATGTTGAATTTAAAAGAAATAAATAAAAATATAAAACTCACCAAAGCCATCAGAAATCTTATCAGAGACGCCCCATGGGGAAATATGTTTCTCTTCCTGCTGAACAGTGTGCAGACGAGACCACTGAATGGTTCAAAATGGCAATCGAAGCGCATGTTCCCATGCGAAAATTCTATAGCAAGCCCCAACCTCCCCAATGGTTTACTTGGACTTGCACAACTGCCATTGCTCAAAGGCAGCATGTATTCCGCAGATTTAACCGACGTAAGTCCAGTTCAAACAGACAGAAGTACATAGAAGCTAGAAGTAACGTTAAGAAAGAAAAAGCGACAGCTAAGAGGGAATTTACGAAACCACTAAATAACGGATAGAAGCACAAAACTAGGAACTCGTGACTTCTGGAAAATCTACAACAGTGTAGTAAATAATGGGCAGTCAACAATTCTCCCACTAACAAACAATCACGAGGTACTTTTCTCAGCAACGGAAAAGGCTAACATGCTTGCCAGTCGGTTTGCCTAAAACTCCACACTCGACCCTTCCAACCACCTCCTACCTCAATTTTCTATGCGGACAGACGCCACGCTAGACGATCTGAACATCACCCCTGCTCAGGTGCATGCTATCATAAAAAACCTTGACACTTCAAAAGCATGTGGACTCGATCTCATCCCAGCTGTGCTATTAAAATTTCTCAACCGAAGTAGCTCCAGTTGTCTCCAAACTCTACAACAAATGCCTTAATGAATCTTGCTTTCCGGGCTGTTGGAAAACTGCTTCTGTGGTACCAGTATTCAAGAATTCTGGCGAAAGGAGTGACCCATTAACTTATCGACCTATTAGCCTCCACCAACTTTTTGCCAAACTATTTGAGACCTTAATCAACTATGCTCTAGTCCAGCACCTTACAGATGCTAAACTTCTGACCGATTAACAATATGGATTTAGAGAAACCCGTTCCACAACAGACATCCTCGCTGTAATCTCTGAACGCATATACCATTCACTGGAAAAAGCGGGAGAGGACAGAGCAGTTGCTCTAGATATATCCAAGGCTTTTGGCAGGGTATGGAATGAGGGTCTCCTCAGGAAGATTAGATCATTCGGTATCACTGGTAGAATACTTAACATAATTAAATCCTTCTTAGATAAGAGAAAAATCCAGGTTGTCTTCGACGGTCGTACATCTAAACAATATGCTATAAATGCGGGAGTGCCCCAGGTATCTATCCTTGGACCTCTACTGTTCCTGATATTCATAAATGACCTCCCCGACAACATTCCCTCTTAAATGGGTATATATGCTGCTGACACCACACTCTATAACAGACACGACAGGAAAACAAATGTACATATATATATATAAAGTAATGGCAGAAACACTAGAGGATGCCCTCAAATCAGTAGTGGAATGGGGACAAAAATGGATGGCCACGTTCAATACCGCCAAGACTAAACTTGTTTCATTCAATAATTACAAGAAACCTTCTCTACCACCTATAACAATGGCCAACAACTCTTTGTCTGAGAGTACGCCTTTCAAGCTCCTTGGCCTAAAGCTCACAGGAAATATGAGTTGGAACAATTACATCGAGGGCATTACCAGGGCCGATGCAAGGAAGGTGGGCTCTCTCTACCATGCTAGAAAACTACTAACACCCGAAAGTATCCTGTACCTCTATAAGGCAACCATTCGCCCATGTATGGAGTATTGAACGTGTACGTGAACACCCGCGACAGACCCGACAAGCTGCAAAATCCCACCCCCACACTGTAGAGATCCCTAGATGTAAAAGATCTTTCTACTCCAGTAGTTTCTTCCCCAGAACCGCTAGACTTTGGAATTCCATTCCAGGTCACTTCTTCTCATACTGTACTGACATGCAGAAGTTCAGCTGCAACGTGAACCAACATCTTGCTGCCCAAATCCCTACATAGTACCCCAGTAGTTGTTTCCCCTGATAGTGACCCCCTACATCAAAGTGACAATGTGCCTTGTTTGGGGTGAAAATGTAATAATATAAAAAAAGATCCCCCCACCACCGCCACCCAAAATACCCTTTACATATCGGCATAAAAGCAGACTGACTAGCTGACATTCGGCCTCTTTAAGCTATCGCCTGCAACCTAAGTCGAACTCTACGTTCCCAAAAGCTAAGATAATTTTCTGTTCGTAACTTTTGCAGCCTACTAATTTAAAAACACTAACATGTTTAGTTTTTTTATTTTGTATTTTTTCTCTTCTTCCTTATCACAGGTTTTACTTTAATCCTGAATATTTGTATTGTTTTCTTATATTTCTACTAAATCTTTTTTTGTCAAAAATACTATCATTAACCAATACTTTTTCTTATAGTTAAAACGAGAGAAAAAAGTATCCCATGAAATTGACCATTTCCCAAATTATATTTGCATATTATCTTAACTCAAAAACACGCGGCTTTTTTTCTCTTCTAAAGTATGCATTATTCTAGCTAAAGTTAATACATAACCCTAAAGGTATTACTTCTTAACCAGCTTTTTAAACGAGTTAAAAATAACTAGAGTTTTTCAATTTGAAAAAAGTTCCATTATAGCATATTTATTATGGGGTGGATCTGGAACGGTTTAACATCCCAGCTCGACCTAGATAAAGGCAATGCATGTGGATGTGTTATCGGCAGCTCCAGTAACTCTCGCTTCTCCTTTTTTGTCCTTCAGTCCTCATTTCCAATGAGTGATTTTTCTGACAAAGGGTGAAGAAAAAGCTAGTAGCCTGAGATGTCGAAAAATGTGTGTTTCTATGCCTTTTCTTGTGGTCATGTCACTAGTAAGGGTGCCGGAGGTAAACGTTTCTATCTGGGCTGACGTTATCCGCCTGATAGTCAGGGACCTGAACCTTTGATTAACCACTTAGGAGGCTGTCCTATAAGCAGGTGCAAAGTACCGGGGCTGCTGTATTGACATTTGTTGAATGGATTCTGAACCATACACTAGTTTCTGGTAGGGCCTATCGATGCCATACTAGTGGGTAATTGTTACGAATTTACCTTATCATGTGCCACAACAAAATTCTTGTCTTTTTCTCTCTTATTTTCCCTCTCTATCCTGCTCCAACCAAGTCTACCGACCTGCGCCACAAACCCCAAAACCTCAACAGTCATGACAAATTTCAAAAAAAATAAACAGGAATAAACTTAGAACCCCATCCTTCAACGTAGACCCCCTACTACCAGGTCCCCTTCTCTAACATCAGGGGTCTACGTTCCAACATTCCAGAGGTTGAAACATAATTACAGAAGACGAAACCAGACATATTCTAAGTTAAACTGGCATAGGGGCAACCACTTCTCTAGACGAATTCATAATTAAAGGATACTCCAACTTAACACCTAAATCTGACCCCCAGGATTGCCATGGACATGGAATATGTGCCTATCATCAACATAAACAAACTCCTGACAAACCGCCCCCTTAAGTAAGACACTCTATCAAACCCCCTAATACCAATGATTACTACAATACTATCTCATTGATTACTGCACACACAATAACCCTTATCCCTGAGTTGCCTTCGGGCTTTAATAAGTGGTGACCACTCCCCATGTAAAAAAATATAAAAATGTTGAACAGCCAGTGATATTTTCTGGCAAATATCTCACTTAGATTACCTAGCTAAGAGAAGCGAATCAAAATTTGGCATTTGTCTACTGAAGTTTCTCTGACTTTTGAAACATTAGAAACTTAATTTTTCATTTGGGAATTCTGCTTCTTTTGGCTCGGTAATAACTTTAAATTAATAACAAATAAGAAGTTTGCATCGATTTAAATATATCTAGGCTTTTTTAGGAGCTTGGTTGTTGTTAATAATCCATATGAGTGTTCTAATATTGTTAAACTGTGTTGGAAAAGGTGTGTTTTTACACGTTCACATTTATACCAAATATAACAACTGCCTAACTAATGCCTCAGAATGCGGCATTTACATTTCGATGAGCATCTATCATCTTGATACCGCTTCCCCGTTCTCTCCCATTCCATGCTTGCCTCATCCATACATAATATCAATCGATCGTCTTTAACCGCACTATGGAGATGATGGGTGTAATTACTGCTTTTCAATAAATAAATATGGCGATATTAATTATCGGGAACAGAATTGCGTTTTATTTCTTAAAACAATGGCCTCTTAATTACAGGAGAAAATTTGTCGTGAGAGTTTTTATACAGCCGATGATAGCCGTCTATATAGAAATGCTAGCGTGACGGAACCAACAGCATTAATTATTTAACGTGATCATTATTGATAAACCCAAATTACACACAAGAAAACTGGACGCCATGATTAAGTGGAATTACAGCGTCGTAGATAATAATCAAAAGATATTGCAAATAGAATGCCAAAACAAAAAACTGTGTATGTCTTATATTTGAAAAACTTATGTATTTAGCCATTCGAGAAGGATATACTTAGGTGGCTTTCATGTGTGGACTCCAGCTGATCCCTACATGCGATATTACACGATGTCTCAAAGTGTTGGCACGAATTTTCACATTTCCGCTCGACAAATGAAAAAGTAAATAATACAGTGCGCAACAGAAATATATTTCACATTTTGACATGCAATGTTCCCAGGCAGACGCGTGCAGTTTTTGACCAACCATTAATTTGTAGGAATGAAACTGTATATCAATGTGTCGAATTTTTCTTACTGTTCGATCAGACAATCCCAACGCCAAATCATGTTGGCGAGCTGAATGTGTAGGAAACTGAGTAAAGAAAGTTTCACAGTTCTGAAACTGTCTGGCGTTCGAGCACTTCGTGTCCTTGCAGGGCGCGTTCTTGCGCAATCTGTAACTCTGAAATTTGAAACCAATAGCTGTATTTGTAGAACAGCATCCTGCAGTCCTAACGTGTTATGAACTCAAAAGCTTTCAGTGTTGCAGTTTACCCCAAATACATTTCTACACTAAAATCAGAATGTACACCATTCCAAACAACATTACTTGATGGGCGTACCTAAGAAATTGTAAGTAATTCGATACATGAAAACATTTTTGACACTTGTATAAGTTTATTAGCAGCATGCAGTTAAAAATTTAAAATATAGAAGTTATTTTTGCTGTAGTCTGCAGTAAATAATTTGTGTTGCCTTTTTTTCTTAAGTAAAAATGCATTATCTCGAATTACATGATCAAATTTGCGGTTTAACCTTTTATTGTGTTTTTTAATAGCATATCCTATTTTAATTCACACTTTACAAAATTACCTATTACGTTGCATTATTAGATTGGGTGTTCTAGCCACATCCACGGAGGGATTATTAAGCGCTACATTTGCTGCTTAATCAAGTGAGAACGTTTATTATTTCGGAAGATACGTTGAAATTTTATCTCTGCTATATTATTATTTCGATCGAAGATGCCCCAGTCTATGCCTCTAAACATCTAGGTGTGCTTACTACTAAACAGTCTACACGAACAAAATTAATTTCCTACAACTATTCTGATAGGTGACAAAATATCGTAGGTCTGATTCACAAATTTGTAAAATATGCTCGTTTTCAAGTCTTATGTAAACAAGTTCTAGTAAGAAAAATCTCATATAATTAAACGCATCTGATTATTTTATTGTTCTCTCGCCGACTTCCTAACACATTATGACTTACCTCTGTACGGCTTCTTGGTCTTCATTCGTTGTGACTTTATGAAAACGAAAGGAAAGTAATGCGCAATTAGTATTTTCATATTTCGTTTAATATTATTCAACTACTAGTTCTTCTTAAGTGTTTTTGGATTTGTTTTACTAATGAAATATTAAGTATTTTTGCTTGTATATATTCTATGTATATTTAAAATGCTCATTTAAATACACCTTTTATAAACAAGCATGATTATAAATAAATAATCATTGATACATTTTATTTTTACAATCAATACTTATTCAGTAAAATTCATCTTTCCTAATTTTTTTTTCATTTTTGCATTTTGTTTGTTCACATATTTTATTTTCTATTGCTGTAACGCAGATAAAGGTCCGTGACCATAATGTGGTAGTTTTGCGTCTTTAAGCACATACTTTGCTATTTCGTTTATGTGTGTGTAGTGTGCGTGTCCTCTCAAAAAGAAACCTAATATCAGTAGCGTCTTATTAGCATTGAGAAAAATAATCCGTGCAAACGGAGATGAATCATATCCAGCACGTAAAGCGTCGGCTCGGAATTTTGATAGAGTCAGTTGTTGAATGCTTCTGCAGTGTAGCCCTACATGTGCTAAATAACAGAGATCCGTGGCGAGAAAGAATGGTGCTCTTGTCATAAACGGAAGACATGAATTAATAATATTCTTAAAAGGAATCACAGCGCCAGTCACAGAACTAAAGTTTACAAGAGCACAGCAATGTTCCTTCCTCATTTTTTTTTATTCGCATCATGCGATATCTCATGTTGAGCTCACGAGATGTACTAATCTCATCAGAATAAACATTAGAAATGCATAAAATTAAAACATCTTGGATGCAAGTCTTGGAATAATTGATGTTTAATGACAAAGATGTGTCAACTTCATCTTCTTTATTTATATAGGTATTATTTTGGTATCTTTGGCATTGCAGTTATTTTGCACTTTATAAAAGGCATATATATGTGTATACACACACAAAAACGAAAACAAAACATACATATATTTATATATATTTAATAGTTCTCAAAGAATGGCTATTTATCAAAACGTTTATCTATTTATAGGAAACTACGTAGCACAGATAAATGTAGTTCAAAAAGTAATTCCGGATAAAGCACATATTCTAGGCCAACTGGCAGTTACTATGTCCATTTTTACTTTCACAAAAGTCAAGTATATGCACGCACAATTGCAAACATATATGTGCTATATATATATATATATATATATATATATATATATATATATATATATACACACACAAATATATGTATGTGTATATATCTATATTTATGTCTATCTCTCTATCTCTCTCTATATATACGTATATATGTGTATATATATACACACATATATATATATAGAGAGAGAGAGAAAGAGGGATTATATATGTGTATATACATATATATATATATATATATATATATATATATATATATATATATATATATATATATATATAGCCTAGTTGTAGAAATTCCCGGGTTGGTATCCTAGAGGCGCATTAATTCAGTGGAAGAGGTGCACTCCCATGCATCTAGAAGAATGAGAGTCTAATTAAAAAAAACTGTTCTATTGCAGTCACCTGTACCGACAAAGTGTCAGAGTAATACAAAAAGTTGTTGCTGGGAGAGTCTATCATATATTGATACCAGATAAGTATCTAAGTATAGTGGGACCTGTTTTTTATGACGGTTTCTGTCTACTTTTAACCCTTTTGCATAAATTCAATCAATATTATCGATGTTAGGCCCCTTACGCCATGCAGCTGTATAATGTAATTAAAAATAATCCGTTTATTTAATTTTATCTAATATATACAAATATATAAATCTGAATCTACATATACTTAAATATGTAATATATATATATATATATATATATATACATATATACATATATATATACACATATATATATATATATACATAGAGAGACAAAGATAGAGATTTAAATAGAGAGAAATAAGTAGATGTGTACATATAGAGAGAAATAGAGTAAAAAACAGAGGGGCAGTCAGAGAGAGAGAGAGAGAGAGAGAGAGAGGTCGATAGATAGGTGTTTGCCGGAGTTTGAGAACTCATAAAATTGATCAAACTGTTTTTGTGTTACAATATAATAAGGAAATGCCCATTTGTTTTTATGATAAATATTCTTGAATGTTCTTGTAATATATAACTCCCTCATCAACTCATCGAAGAAGGTTTTTCACAAAAGGTATCGGCATCTACATGAATATGTACAAGGAGTCAGTTGCATGAATGAGAAGCTTAAACAGCACAGATTTCTCTCATGAAAATTATGTCTCTTAGTAGAATAAGGCTAAACTTCATATCTTTATTATAAAAAAAATGCCATACAATGGCTAAAGATAAGGTAAACATTCAATGAATCAAAATGTTTGGCATTTAAATCTTCTCATGAAAATTTAGTTACACGGAATTCTTGACTAGTATTTAATATAATGAAATGCTTTAGGAAAGATAACTCCAGAAGTGTATTATGTGAATGTAATATATAACTCGAACCTTAGATCTTTACTATTCCTGATATATGCAAATGACATCTGTGATGACACTGCTCACCAAATGTATTCTAATCGATATGTTTTACAATGTCCAGCAGCATAAAACCTCAGTTTCATCATTATGCTACTCGCTAGACTATATATATATATATATATATATATATATATATATATATATATATATATATATATATATATATATATATATTCATAGTGTAGTTATCAAAATAGCAAAATAATCCTAGGGAGTATATTTAGAACGGTGCGTTGGAACGGCTTGCTTGAGGTGTGAGTTATATATATATATATATATATATATATATATATATATATATATATATATATATATATACATACATATATATATATGTGTGTGTACGTTTGTGTGTGTGTATAAGAGAAACAAAATTAAATCAGTAAATTGAATTTTACAATCATAATTTATTGTTCGACTGAATACTCCAAAACTCCTAATTCCGCGGAATTTCAAAGAGTGCTATACTTACCACCAGAGGGCATAAAGAAATCAGCAAATTATATTTGTAGCAATGCAAGAATTTGCTAGTTAAGGCATTAAGTGAAACCGCATTTTTTGTAGTTATTAACTTTCAAATAAAAAAATGCAAAAATATATTGGATATGTGAAAAAAACTAATATAAAATCGTACTGCGCATAATATTTCAGCTTGAATGAAACTCCTTAAGATTTGATCCAAAACGCAAAATAGTCCTTTAGATAGAATGTATTCCGAAATAACTCCAGAGTGACGATGCATATAATCCGTTTATACACTGTTAAAAATCCGATTAGAAAGTTTTAAAAATAGCTGAAATAATGAAAATTGTTTATTTCCGGGCAGTACAGTAGTCCAAAGAGAAGTCTTCAGTCCCTTGTCAAATGCGACCTAATAGTAAGAAGAGAGAAATCCAAAATGAGAACTTTCATCATGGGCATAAAAATTTGCATGCATATATATATATATATATATATATATATATATATATATATATATATATATATATATATATATATATATATATACTAGTATTTCAGCCCGTCATTGCCCGGGTGTTTGGAGGTGTATTTTGAGCAAAATAAAAACGGTCATTTTTTAACATTTTATCCCTATTATTTATTGTTTTGGGCGCAAATCAAGTTATTAAGTCATACCCATGTCCAATGAACCTATATCCAAACTGTTAAGTGTTTAGGCACAATATTGTCGAAGGAGTTTGGTAGAGCTCTCCAAGGTCAAATCGTTGAACTTCGACCCCTTAACAGCCAAATTTCTGTCCGAACACCGATTACAAAGAGTTTCCCAAATCTCAATACCTTTATATTAAATTTCGAGTCTGTAGAATGAACAGTTACAGTTATTGCGTAGATAAATGTACACAGGCACACAGACACACACACAGACATATACGTTCACTTTTATAGATATAGTAGCATTTCAACCCGGCGTTGCCCTGGTGTTTTGAATGTGTGTTGAGCAATAAAATAAAGTGGTAGTAGGAAGGCAGGCTAGAACCCGTACCGCGAAGGAGGAGAAAAAAAACGGAGAAAATACTTGACGTCTTTGCTCCTACGACTACCGCCAAACCGGAAGTTACGTAGGTTTAAATTAAGGCTAGAAAATCGAAGAGAGGGAATGACTGTCGAAAATATCGGCTGAAAATCCGACCCCTCCCTGTAGAAAACTGCCCAGTTGAGGATAAAGAAATTAATTTTTTTAGCCAATTTTTCGGTATTTGTCGCCCGATACACGATATTGATATTGTTAAAATTTGTCGCGTTTGCCGAAATTCAGGCAGAGATACATACATTTATATATTGATAGTTCAAATTTTCGACACAAACCAATTAAAAAGCTTGCCCTATTTCTGAATATCCTTTATGTAAAATTTCAAATGCTTAGACCAGAAATTGTCTGAGTAATTTGGTAATCTAAATCGAGTTTTTTCGTATTGTTTTTATATTTAATATGTGAGTCTTTAATTAGTATTTGGGTGAAGGGTGGTACTATACACAGAATCGAAGAAGTTGTCCGAAAACAAATAAATTTTATCAAAAGTAAGATAAGTTACTTTTCCACCTAAGTTGATATTTTTTAGTGTTTTTATTTCATGTAAAATGTTTAATCCGCTCGAAAAACACTGTTTCTGGTGTATTTAAAAAGACACATTGTGGCGGAGGCTCTGTTAAATACGTATAGTTTTAGAAAATGAGTTAAAACTAAACATATATATGTATAAACTACTGATAAAAATGCACCGATGTATGGTATCATAACATAGGCTGACATATATTTGGTGGGGTTTTGACAGTATTTTGTATAGTTTTTTTTAGTTTTAACCTTTTTTCACAAACTTAGCGTCATCAACATTTGTACTTTTTAATTACTGTATGTTTTCGAACCGAATTAACGATACAATAAATAAATACACCAAAATCTATCCAATTAGGCAGAAAAGGAGCATTTATTTGTTATATATTTGTTTTTTGTTTTATTGACAATTTTTCGAATCTTTGTGCATAGTGATATAAACTCTAAGGGGATACTTTTCTGCGATATTTTTAAATAGTTTTTCTAAGTTAAATTTAAATTTAACGACATATTGTATTTTTGATAAGTTGTTAGTTGGAAGCACAGCATAGTTACAAAACACTATCCCCTCCCAATGTTAAGAATGGCTTAAAAATAACGGTGCTCTTGGAAAAAAATTAGGAAAGAGCGATTAAAGAAAATCATTTTGCAGTTCGTATATAAAACAACTTCTTTTAATAAAAAATAAAAAAAACGTATACTGCCAATTTTGTTTTAAAAAAAAGTTTTCTTAAAGAAAAACTTTAACCTAACAATGGAAACATTAATCAACTGACGTACACGAATCGGATCGCCATTGGCAAATAGGAACTGACTGCAATGTTGTATGCGCCGTCCATGTTGTTTATCCAAGTTTAATTCAAATTTCGCTATATCTTTTTTTTTGTTTAAATTGTTAGTTTAAAGCACAGAATAGTTACAAAACATATTACTCTTCGCATTGTAAGAAGGTCTGACAAAATAATAACGGTATTATTTCACCACGTTACGAAAATGCACATGCCCGTTAAATTTCCTTTAAAAACTTTCTGTAGTTTCACCTAACAAGTTATGATTTTAATAAAAAAAAAAGCTTTCTCGTATGCCAATATCTTAGTTTCGGAATATCATTTTATGTGCATTTTACGATCAGGCAACGTCGAGCGGTCTGCTAGTTTCTATAAGGCTTCTTATAGATATTTTTTCTTCCATCAACTATTTCTTTTATCTATAGCTTAGAGATTTCGAGTTAGTTGCTATTAGTTATTTTAGGTTTGATCTAATTCCTGTAGAGGGCTACATGCTTTTCCACGGTTTCATAATGTAACTAATGTGTTTGTCTTTGGATTGTTATTTGATTCCTTTTCTAATCTGAAGTGCCAAGGTTATTTAAAATAATTTTTACTTGATACATTGTTGACTTTATAATTAATCGTCATAATTTTGGTACTGTATTTATATGTTTTTGCGAAATTACAGGGTGTCAAATAATACACATTTTTACTTACACAAATACATTTTTTATATTCCTAAAATACCTATTTATGCGTTAATCGATATAAAATAATTTATACAAAAATTGCTTGAGAATACTATTATACACGCGAAGGCAGGTATATTTTGAAAATGTAAACAAACAGATTTCAAAAATATGATATCGTTTGATCTTTTTAAAGGAATATTCGTAACGATGTTGACAAATCATGTGCAAACTTGTTTTACTACATTGTAACGTAAGCCATATGTTGCACTTGGAAACAGATTACAACTTTTCATTTAGTTTACTTGTAACCAGTTAATGCAATTTGACACCGAGCGAAATTATAACAGAGGAAGATATTTACACCTTTAAGAGAATAAAAATATGATTTATATAAAAAAAAAACGCGTGAGAGTGCTCTTATAATCACAAAAGCTAGCATGTCTTCACAAGGTAAATAAACAACACTAAAAATATCTCTAATATCGCATGACATTCAATGATATTTAATACATATTTATAGTATGGTTTTAAAACAACGTACAGTGACTTTGTACAGTTTAATTGAACTACTAGCAGCTATGGTCGCTTACAATTTGCCCTGAATAAGTTTCCTGAACTTTTTTCGGCAATACATTTAAATTATTGCACACTCTTGAAAAATCAGTATGTTATTGCTATAGATCTTATTATCTGACTAATTATTATGATTTCAGGTACAAATAGACAACTACAGCAGGAATTGAAATATACCCTACTAAAGTCCGGTGTTCAAAGCTGGTGCATTTCAAAAATGCAAACTGGATGTGCAGACACTTTAGAATAAATTTATGCAAAAATATTATGTTTTACCCTTGAAAAAAGGTCACAATAATGTATGGAATGCTGCAGACTTCGTTTGGACAATATTGCTAGAATAGAGGGTAAGCTTTTGAGTGGCATGAGAGATTTAAGGAAGGCAGGGAGTTTCTGAGGGAAGATGAAAGGTTTTATAAAAATCTGCCATCTTGTTTTAATGCATTGTCACCTGAGCCATGTGTGGCACTTGGGGAAAACCCCACTTAAAACTATCAATTTGACCCTTATTTTTTTTTTTACACATGAATCACGACTTCCGATCCGGATGTCACTCGAGGAAAAGGGTTAATGGGTATACATTAGCCAATGAGATTATCGCGTAGGAAACATAAGTAGTGGAATTTTTTGTAAATTGGATAACTAAGGGGGACGGTTCATCCAGAACTTGTATAACACCCGGTGGAGTTATTAAAGACTTAACACTTTCAATTAAACACCCAGCAAAATTATGACATAGAGAGAGATCGTAACATCTCCACGCAATGAAAAAAAATGATCTGTAAAAAGAAAAACAAAACGATTAAGAAGGTTTTTACAATAGCGAAAGCTACCATGTCGTCAAAAAGTAGACACCCATTCTAAAAAAAATATTATATTTGGGGGGGGGGCTTTTAAGGAAATTTTAATAACTATTTATTTTTAAATGTATATAATGTCTTGACAACCACGTACAGCTGTAATAGAGCGCATATGAGCAAGTATAAAAATATCAGCAACAAATGGTTGGATTGTAAGCGATTTTATTTTGCAGCAGAAACAGTCTTTGAACGCGTATAAAAATTAGGAAGTGTGCGGGAGCTAGTGTAAATAAAAAAGAATAAAAAGTACACCACGTGGTCAGGAGAAAAAAATCGCGTGCCGAAGGAGACAGTCGTGTAAGGTAGTGGCGACAATGGGCAGGATGTGGCCGGCGTGCGGTCGGAGAAAAATAAACGTCCGTCAAGATATATGGGCATGTGGCAGCGAAATGCTTTTTAAGTAGTGTCGAGACGGGAGGGCCCCTGTAATATTTGTTTTTGTTAATGTAGAAAACGTGCCGACCAGGATTTATATTCCTTTCCGGTTATGTTTCATGAATTAAGTAAATTTTAACGACCTCGTCACACATCGACATTTTACATTTAAAACGCACTGTTAGAAGCCGTAAGCGTTTGGAGTTCTGAAAAGATGTGTTCTCCACAGTAGCTACTATAACAGTCACAAAGAATATAATTCCGCAAAAAATATAATTGGAAATAAGATTAATAAATATAATATAAATCTATTTTATAGATTTATATTTACTATTAATCAGTTTGAATCTCCAATTCAAAATATGTTACCAGTAAAATAGAAAATATCAATAAAGTCTGCTAGCTTTATAAAAAACAAACAATATTTGTTTTATATTTGCCCTTGCTCAACATAAAACTCTTAAAGAATGCATTGAAAAGCAATTATTTAAAAATGTACATTGAACATTTTTTGTACAAATTTAGTTAAGCTATAACATTGCTTGAAATCATATGTTTTTGGAAAACAATATGAAAAACTACAATTTCACAACGTTACAGTGTTCATTTCTTATAAATGGTCCTGGGAAGATTATCAAAGACATATAATTATTATAACAGTCACAAAGAATATAATTCCGCAAAAAATATAATTGGAAATAAGATTAATAAATATAATATAAATCTATTTTATAGATTTATATTTACTATTAATCAGTTTGAATCTCCAATTCAAAATATGTTACCAGTAAAATAGAAAATATCAATAAAGTCTGCTAGCTTTATAAAAAACAAACAATATTTGTTTTATATTTGCCCTTGCTCAACATAAAACTCTTAAAGAATGCATTGAAAAGCAATTATTTAAAAATGTACATTGAACATTTTTTGTACAAATTTAGTTAAGCTATAACATTGCTTGAAATCATATGTGTATTTTGAAAACAATATGAAAAACTACAATTTCACAACGTTACAGTGTTCATTTCTTATAAATGGTCCTGGGAAGATTATCAAAGACATATAATTATTATTTTTTTCTATTTTTATTCTTCTGGTCTTTAAAATGATTTGATAATTGACATATACAAAAGTATGGATGTTGTTTTATAATAAGACAAGGCATTTTTTACGATGTTATTATCGTTTTCTTTTTAAAGGGTACATTCCCTAATCACTTAATATGCAGAACAAGTTAAACGAGTATTACAAATCATTTGATATCGCTATTTCTTCGAACGTTATTCTTGGATTTACATACAGTTTTTGGAACACCATGTAAGGATTAGTTCAGTTGTGGCTAAATATGATGCCGTATTATTGTGAACTTTTGTACCCATTGGTCGTCTATAGAAAAAACATATGTTACAAGCTAATAGGAAACATCTGAAAACAATAACCAATAACCAGATATATTTTGGGCTATATAAAGAGAGTTCATTGTAGATTACAATTTTAAAAATGCTAGTTCAATAAATGTGTAGATCCGCGCTGTTCCGAACGCTGATGAAAATAAAATTGAATGAATATAGACAAGTAATTTTAATCAAAAGAGTGGAATTTCAACGTATGTTTCCACCTATATTTAAGTGCACGAGGTGTTTTTAATAATCTTCCCGCCTTTTTTTGTACAAGCATGTAAAAGTCTCATAGACTGTTGAAGGTTCACTATGTTATTGCTATCGGAAGTCAGGCCACCAGAGTTAATTAGACAAATAAATAAAAACAAACGTGAATAATGACCGACGCGTGTCTATAGAGACAATGCGTGCACAGATACGTGTCAGTGTGGTAACAGGTAATTAATAGAAAGGAATGAATGATATGGAGATTTCCGCTTAGGCAGCAGTAAAGAAATGCAGCCTTTCATAGTATTTGACCAAGATGTTCCTCGCCCTCCCTATATTCCATACGTTGCTCTTTGTGACTTGGGTTATTTCCTAAGCTTAAGGAAAACCTTGGAGGTTGTCGTTATGAGACAATTGAGAAGGTGAAATTGGTTGAGCCTCGTGTCCTGGACACGCTCGCACAAGAAGACTTTAGTGTGGCTTTCCACAGTATGTTGGGGCATTACAACAAGCGCATTGCAACTGGAGGAGATTAATCGAAAAGGACTAGAGTTTCATTTGTGTTGTATCATTAAATGCGTCCACACGAACGAAATCTGTAAACTTATTGAACGCACATCGTATGTAAGTAATTTACAGTGTATTTTTATTTAATTTTTTTGTGTGTTTCTTTACATATGTAAAACAGTTCGTCTGTTGCCAATTTTAAACTCTTGATTAAAAACGGCATATGACAAAATTAGAATTTCGTTTCAAACATACAATGCTCCTGGGAAAAGTGAAAAAATATCTAAATCTCTAAAAAAAAAAATAAATACACGACTTCTTTCCGGCGGGAAAAGTGGAAATGATAAGAACTTTTCCTCATTATATTTTGGCTTGTGTGCTTTAGAAACTGGTTTCGATATCGTTAATAACATTTTCTTTTTTTTTCGCAAACAATTATTGTTTTTTAATCTATGTTTTAGGAGCGTTTTTACAGGTTATTTAAGACGACTGTTAACTTTATTTGCGAACAATTAATATATGAAAATATGAAAGTTTGATTGGCTGCAGCCTTTTACTATTACAATAAGCATTTTCTGAACAATAATCGTTATATCTTCAAGATAATTTCATGCGTTAATGTGTTCGAACGCTTTTAAGTGTCCCTCCATTTGGAAGATAATCTGGTTTGTATTTTACAGATGTTTTTCCAGTCTCGTTATCTGTGAATGATTACTGGGACTTTGACAACAGCATATTATTTTCCTTGTTTTGATTCTCGGGCATATCTCTATTCATGTCTTATATATTTTATGTAGAATGATGTGATCCTCAGTTAATTAATTGCGTGTAACTGTGCCGGATATATACTCGAGAGCAAAAACACGGATAAGAATATGCTGAAGTCATAACCGTAGGTTTTACCAAGAGAATATTAAAGTTTTTTTTTAAATAAAGACTTATTATACCAAATTGCCGCCAAATTTGTTGTTATAATAATTATATGGTTCTTTTTTCTGTTGTATATATATATATATATATATATATATATATATATATATATATATATATATGTGTGTGTGTGTGTGTGGGTGTGCGTGTGTGTGTGTGTGTGATATCCTCCGTCTGTAATGCACTTGTTCTCCCAACAACTTCTGGAAGACCCTATAGAAGTCGGTTTGTTTAAGAGTGTCAATAACCAAGTGTATTATCATGGTGGAAATATTACTGCCCCTATTTGAAAGTTACTGGCCACTTCGGACGGAATTTCTTCCTGAAGTCTCTTAAAATCTTGATGTTTTCCCTGTTGAATGCCTATAAAGTCAAAACTGAGGAGATTTTAATAATCTCCGGTCTGTCAAAAAGGGATCAGCATAGGTTTCTTGAGTGGATTTGCTGTGTCTGGCCTTCTTTGATCTGAGAATGCTAGAATATTTAACAAGGAACTGTCTCTAGGTCTCTGTGTTATAGCATTGGACCGCAGGTCACCAGAGTGTCAAGAACTGCAGAATCTCAATTGATCAGACCGGCAATCTTCCTGCTGCCATGAAAATGTCTGCCATTCTGATTTTCTCTGAGCACTCTTGGCAAAAACTTGGAGTAAATCTTCTGCATCTTGAGTTTTTCGCGAATAATTTTGCGTACTGTTCCGAAACTGATATTCCTCTGCATACTTATTGTGTCTAAAGACATACGATGTTCCTTATCGATGAAACTTTTTGGACAAATTAACTCTAGTGTTCTGAGTTGGCTATCCCTCAAACACCTCATAATATCCTTTACAGACCCTCTGCCTATCTTTAATCTCTGATGTCACTCAAAAACTGATGCCCGATTGATGTCTGGATTGCAGTTTTAAAATTTAGTAGCTGAGACAATCAGGCTAAAGTACGGTGTATTCCAATTTCTACCGCAGCTGTTCATTTCAATCTGTATTCATAAATATTGTTCCGTCATCTCATTAGCCGTATAGCAATAACATACTAAATCTGCAAGTGTCCTCGACAGATTAAAAATTTCTGGAAACTTATTTAAGGAAATTCGTATATCTTTCCTTTATCTATTTATTTTTTTTATTTCTGGAATATTATCTTCATCTTCATGTCGTTGTTTCAGTGACGAAAGCCAGAAGGATAGTTGACCGAAACGTCGTGAGGCAATTACTATGAATGATAACTAGAGCGATTACAAGAGAATATTCCTATCATTGTTTTAACTCACGAGTATATATATATATATATATATATATATAAATATATATATATATATATATATATATATATATATATATATATATATATATATATATATATATATATATATATATCCGGCAGGTAGACAGAGTTAATCAATCGAGAACCACATCACTATATCTAAAGATATATGACATTAATTGATATATACTCAAGAGTCAAAATAATAAAAAGAAGATACGATTTTGGGGCTAACATAATTCTTATGCTCTGTTTTTTTTTTCACTGATTTATTCTCTATTATATCACAATTATAGTTTAAGTCCCGCCGCGCTAAGTGTTGCGTATTCTAACTCTGCAAAAAAACAAAAAAAAAAGTAAAAAGTGGAGCAGTTGCTAAATTCATTGCTACAATTCCGTTATAATTTAACTCTTTTGCGGCTTGACGATGTAATCACCCGTTTAGCCAACACTCTATATACATATGCAAATGTCTTATATAAGGCCTACTTCAACGAATAAATAAAGTGATCACTTCGAAATTCTGTGCAGTTTCCCGAATTTGGAAGACACATTCCCAATTCTTACCAGAAGGTCGAAGTTTACATCGGGAGAAATGTTATTAAATTTGCACGTAAGATGAAATGGCTACTCAAAGTAAATCAAATAATACGAAAAATACAGAAAGTAAAATATTTATAATGTATGTCTTAACAAATTAGAACAATATATATATATATATATATATATGTGTGTGTGTGTGTGTGTGTGCGTGTGTGTGTGTGAGTGTCTCTCTCTCTCTCTCTCTCTCTCTTTGTATATATTCTTGGACGCGTGTGAGTGTGCTTATTCTAAATGTATATTCCCGCGCAGAACTACAAAAAAAAAAAAAATTATCCGAATCAATCGAATTTTTGTCACACCTTTGTCTTCACACGAACGAAAAACTCTTATACGTAGGACGCATGTGATAAATCTCAATAATTATCTTTTCATGTTGCAATCTTAAATCTTCCTCCTCACTCGGAGATTCTGACAGACGCCGCACCAAGATGAGACGAACAAATCCCTTATTGGAAATCGTGCCATTGGCCAAAAGCGGCCGGACCTAATCAACAAATACCGGGCAGCAAAAAAAAAAAAAAAAAAAAATCAGTGTCGCCTTTGGGCGGGTGTCATTGGCAAAGAGATTAGGTCGGACGTCATATTGTTTCTTTTTTCCCCGGGGACTCAGTGTGACGATGAAGATTGCAATAACGCACGATTGCTTGAGATGAATTATTAATGTTCACCTTCTCTCGTATTTCCTTCATTATAACAAGTAACACAAATATGTGTATTAATAATTTCTGCCGTCGCAAGTAAGGCGAATTGATTAACTTAATTCTTCCAAATGTTCTAGTTTTCAAAAAAAAATATATACGTTTTCGATACTTGATTTACTATCAGTCTATTCACGGGATTAAAAGCCAATTATCTTTTAAGCCATTGTGTATATTCAAATAAAACCCAAAATCGTGTTAAATTTCATTATTTATGTCATAATCACGTTAGCACAGCGCTTACTGTCAGATGACGATAATTAAGCGAAATTGAGGTTGGCGAATACTGAAATGGGTAACGATTTTGGACTATTAGGTACTTTATTGTCTTTATGAGTCTAGTCGATAGGTAAATGTGTAATCATTTGATTATGCCAGATGCTGTGTGTTCTCGGCAGTCTGGAAAGAAAGGGGCGCTGCCATGCTATTATAGCGCAACACAAGTTGCATGAATTACGTAAAAGATTTAAAATCAATTAACATTTAGACCATTGCGGATATTACTATAAAATCCAAAATATTGTAGATTTCATTATTTTTAAAAAATTGTTATTACATTCTCACCCCAAACAAATCAGGTTGTCACTTTGATGTAGGGGGGTTACTATCAGTGACATAAGCTACAGGGACACTACGTAGGGAGTTGGGCAGCAAGGTGTCGGTTCACGTTACACTTTAACTTCTGCATGTCAGTATAGTTGGGGAAGCAGAGACTCGGAAATAGGAATTTGTAAGTCTAGCGGTTTGGGGTAAGAAACCACAGGAGTAGAAGGGTCTCTTATATCTAAGGATCTCTACTGTGAAGAGGTGGGGTAAAGCTGCTTGTCGAGTTTTTCGGGGGTAGTTATGTCGAGGGGGCACAAGTGCTTGCAGTTCGTCAGAGCATTCATCGTTGAAGTACTTGTAGAACAGGCCGTCATAATGACGCTTGCACGACGGTTCCCATTAGATCGCGATAATCAATGGAAATTAAAACTGGCAATAAAGTAAAATGGAGTACGGTTTACGACTATTAGATAATTCATGGGCTCTCTGCATGATTTCCAGTCATGTCTGACGTCTCATTTCTACTTAAATGAAGCAGTGCCGATTCAGTTGTTAAATGGTTTGTATTTGCTTAATAGTTCAACCTCCAGACATTCTTACAAACAGTATGCACCGTCTCTTTAGACTGAACGGGAATCATTAATGTTAGTTTTCATTACAATTAGTTAATACACGACAAGTGATGTCAATTTTCTATTTCCCCGATCTTTGTTTAACTCTTTGTTTGTCTTTTTCATTATATATAAATAATATTTTGCTATAATATTTTACGGATATATAAGTCAGTGCATGTAATGTTAGAGCATTTTTTTGTCCGATATTGGATGATTTGTTGTACATCTTTATTCGTATTATATTAAGAATTAATAAAACTCTCAGAAAAAAACACCCTTTTTTCTTTAAGTTACCGCATGCAAATGAAATACATCGGTCATAGTGGAGTATGGAAATATATGTAATCGATATCCTTCTGGACAATACATGTAGGCATGTGATATGAACAAAGAAAATACATCCTATTTTAAACTAATTATTATTAAGTACTAGCGGGGGTACCCGGCGTTGCCCGAGTGTTTGTTTCCGGGAGGGGGGGTTAAAAATGTTATATAGGTAAGTAGGAAGGATCCAACCCGGAGTCATGAGTAAAAGTAGGAAAATAAAGTGTGAAAAAAAAACAAAAACATCTGCAACGTTAACAGTTCGGCCACCAAGAAAAGTCCATTCCAGTTGTTTAGGAAAAAAAAAGAAACCACTATGGTAGGTCGGCGCGAACGTGAAAATATAATGTGAATTGTCCAGCACCCTAACCACTACGCCACAGAGCACTGCAGCTTAGTTTAGTGATTTTAAATCACTTCACATGATAGAACTACGAAGCCAAACCGGTGTTCTCTTCTCAACTGTTCCTTGTGAACGATCTCCAAACGGTGTTAAGTGGTGGCAGGGGGAGGAGGAATTTTTAAGAGAGAAAATATTTTACCACTTCCATTGATCTTAACCGATTTTGGCCGTGACTTCTCAGCAGAAAAAGTATAGAAATCTAAGATTATCGAGGAATTTGAGAACTAATAAGCCTATAACACACCTCAGATATTGTTCTGTCGTTTGTGCATAATGTATTTGCATGAACTATCTTGATTTTTAATCCTATTAATGTCAAAATCCCACGGGAAAAAATGAGTTCATTTTATTTATATAGAAGAAGAATAGATAGAAGAAGAAGAAGAAAAGAGAAGATAAGAATTTTGATTCTCACCCAAAGTTAATTAATTCCTTAGAAATATCGTTCATTGGATGTAAGAATTTCAAGGTAAAAATAGGAGAAATTAAAGTAATAAGATCTAAGAAAATAATCTTGCTTTCCCGTTTGCTTAAATTTAATCTGATAGATACGTAAGAAAGCGCGTATGACTGCATGTTAACGAACCAGGAGCACCTGAAGAATGTCTGGGAAGCGAAGGTTTTACCAGCAGCATTCGGTAAAGCAGAGGTGCAAATAAGCAAATGTCTTCAAGCTTACGTCACAAGAAAAAGAGAGAAAAATACACCACGTGGTCAAAAAGAAAAGCAAGTTGCTGACTGAGTAGATGGACGTGTAAATACGAGGGCGAGAAAGAACTGGTTAGCGTCAGCGTGAGGTGCTGAGAACAGATTTTTTTTAAAAAGCGCATTTATGTGCAAAAATAATTTAGAAGCATAATGAAATGTGTTATTTTTAAAGAACCTTGATTACATGCAAATCATGTGCACTTTAAAAAATGCCAGGTATTTTTTATTTGTTTGTTCCTTTGCGATGAAGTATTAAATAAATTGCGGGTCAGAGTGGGTGAAATGTAATGCCAAAGTACCTGATTTGAATTGCACATTTCCAGTTGAAATCTGGTTAGTACTCTCCCACTTCGTACTTTCCATCATCCCCAACCCGTCAGTACTAGCTGGGGTGGCGCCAGTCGATGTCATCTACACTTCCTTTGGCACTTCACAGGCAACGTTGACCCTACTTATACGGGTTTGGTTTAATGGCTGCTCCCTGAGATTTTCTTTCACGTTCTTCACATATATCTCATACACTTTTTTGTAATCGAGGGTGTATTTTTTGGAATATTTGAAATGTCCTTAATTAAACTTGATTCATACTCTTATTTCGTGCTTGTTTTTTTTATTTAATTTTAATTTTAATTTTATTTATGTTATTATTATATTATTTTTTTACACACTAATATTTTTATTTTTCGTTACATTTATTTTTTCATACATATTCCAATAATGCATTTCTCTGCCTCAAATAGTACTTGGAAAAAGGCTTCGTGACTAAATAAACCAATTACAACATTTTTCGTATGCGCTTTTTAGGGGGCAATCATTAAATTAAAACCAATTTATGCAGGGTCCACGTTCCCAGAAAAGGCCCTTTTTAAAATTATTGTTGCTATAATAATAATTATGCAGTGTACGCACCGTTCTATACCTTAGATATGATTTTCAAGTTAAATGTTATAGTATATTTTTTCAGGCAGTTGTTAGGTGGAAGTAGAGAATAGTTAGAAAGCCTACTTATTAAGAATCGCTTTCTAAACAACGGTTTTATATCATCACTTTAATACACGGAACAAATACCAAAAAATATTTGTTCCTAAGATAAATACAAGAAAATATGCAAACTAAGATTTAATATACTCTTTATTTTTTCATCATACCAAAACTTTAATTAAAACTGGAACGCTATTGAATTTTTCGATTAATGTGTGTTTTCATGTCTCGGGAGAGAATAGAGACTTTCTATTTAATTTCCTATTTCAGTCATGTAAATTATTTACGGATCAAAGGTCATAAAAAACATTTAAGTTTTAAATATATCTCAAAGAAGTACATTGCACTCGGTGCTAAAATATTGAATCCATCGATCGTTTCAGTAAAAAAAAAAAAAAAAAAAAAACAGATAGCATGAACAATGCTTCTACCTGTAAAATATTTGGAATTATTCAAGGAAAGGTTTTATTTAGTATTAAAAGAACGCACTGAACCATATTCTGATATAATTTTGTTTTGTTTTGCTGTTAAAACATAAAATCAAATATGCCACTTCCTTCAATGGATATAAAAATTCAAAGACAATCCGCTTACTGTTATATTTGATTGGATTAAAATTATCCCAATGTGCAAGTATTATAATTATCAAAATGGAGAATTGTTTTGTTTTTCTTTAGAGGAATAAAATACATGCGCGTTTTGAATACTTTCATAAAATTACCACAGCCACAATCTAATCCACGAAACATATTTGTTTATGGCCATGTGGTTCAACACCGGACACTTTAGGCAACTTAACCTACATGTTAATCTCGTAAGGACATGATGATGTCATGTTCACCGGTCTACTCACTCGGTAGCCATGGTAATACTATCTGTTGTATATTCTCGGGAGCTTGACATGTGATGGGCTCTGCCAACCTATTATTGAATGAAATAATATAGCACTTCCTGTTTGGGGCTCATCCCTCATCCAGTCTGGCTTCGTGAAGAGGAGACTACTGCCACACAGACTAGATCTACCCTCCTTAATCACCCTGTCTAGGATATGTAGCTTCGCTAGACACCATCGTCTCGCCGAACGGATGATTGCCAACGATACGACGACGACAACGACGAAGATTTCTTCGAAAATCTTTCTAAGAACATTTAATAACCTCAAGGGCGAAGAAAGCCAAACCACAAAAAAGATGCGCTGAGTCTCTAATTAGAGCGCAACTAATGTTGATTTACCTAAGAGCTGTCGACAGTCGCTAATTGACAGCGGGCTATAATTTACAAAGAAACAAATTCAACCAGTTTAAAACTAGAAATCTACTACAACCACCACTACTACTAGTACTACTGTTAAACTATTCTATTCATGTTAATTATAGTTATTTGTTTCGTACGTAACAATGGTTTTCTCTTTCTTTTCTTTCTCGTTGTCAGTATTCTTCTTTAATTAAAGGGGGACATAAATTTCAACCAAGATGCATATTCTGAGGTTGTTCGATGTTTTAATCAAAGGCAAAATCTTGCAAAATATTTCAAATGGGAATGATTGTATTGACATTTTTTCAGAACCTGTCATTATCTCCAACACGATTACTACTTTTTCGTGTGTTTCTTAACAATGAAAGTGTTTTAACTATTCCCAAATACGAGGATGCTTTTGTCTAATTTTAAATTTAAAAAAAAAAAAATCCGTATTTATCTAAAATCACTACCAACAAACGCTTACACAAACATTTTTGCAAACATAAACACGCAGGCAAAAAATGTTGTTTTTTTTTATTTCTGGCTAATATTTTAAAAAAGGGGGGTGCCCCTCACTCCCTCTCCTTCTCTGTGTGCATCTCTCTCTCTCTTTCGTTCTCTCTCCCACTTTCTCTCTGTCTGTCTGTCTGTCTGTCTCTCTCTCTCTCTCCTCTCTCTCTCTCTCTCTATATATATATATATATATATATATATATATATATACTCATAAAAGTTTTCTTTTTGTGCATTGATATTCATATTAAACCCGTGTTTTCTATTCATTTAAACAAATACAATTTTGTTCTATGTAGGTTGCGGAAGTGAATTCATCTGTAAAATAAGTTGCATATGTTTAAGTTGTTTATTTTTTATTAATTTCCTATTACTTTTTTTCGGTCTTCTCATAGGATGCTCGTCTTTAGTTAACTATTGCGTGTAATCATATGCAGATACGCTTCATGATTTATTCTTACGTAATATTTGCGTAACTGAGTTATACTAAACACACACCTCTGTTCATCTAGATTAATGTATGCGTATATATATATATATATATATATATATATATATATATATATATATATATATGTATATATATATAGTTATACAACAAATTGGCCGGCGAAACTCCTCTGTCAATTTTTTATCTACAGACTTGAAACTTAATATATATATAGCATTTAAACCCATGCGAAACTTTATATCTCTGTTTCAGCCGGGGATAATCGGTACAAAAATCTAAAAAATAAAAAAAAAATACAATTTACCAGGTAAAGGTTGAACGAAGGCATTAAAAATATGCATGTGTTACGTAATAGCTATTGGTTTATGTTTCAATTTTTAACCTTTTCAGCGCATATGACACATAGCTAAGACATTAACGTCAAAGGAAAAGTAAATCGTAAGCTAAACGTTTTGGTTTCGATTCCTGGTGGCGCAAAATTAATTTTGTTTTGAACTTTTTAAATCATTACTATATATTGGGTCCAATATAATATATATCTATTAAAGTGAAAGTCTCTGTGTGACTTTCTATGTGTCTGTGTGTCTTTATGTCTCTCTGTGCGTGTGTACATTTCCCTACGAAATAACTCTGGCAATCTTTAGTCTACAGACTCGAAAGTTGATATACAGGGTACTGAGATTTGGGAACATCGATGTTATGTGGTTGCGGCCAGAAATTTGGCTGTTAAGGGGTGAAAGTTCAACGATTTGACCATTGAGGACTCTACCAAACTCCTCCGACAATTTTGGGTCTACACACTTTGAATTTTAGATATAGGTTTCTTGGACATGGGCCTAACTTAATAACTTGATTTGAGCCCAAAACAATACATTTTAAGGGGTCATAATAGGGGTCAAAGTTTTAAAAATTGACCGCCGGGGTAAAATGCTAGTATATCTATATAAGTGAACATGTCTGTGTGTCTCTGTGTGTGTCTGTGTACATTTCCCTACGCAATAGCTCTGTCAATTTTAAGACTACAGACTCGAAATTGGATATTCAGGGTACTGAGATTTGGGAAAATATTTGTAAACCCTTGTTGGCTAGAAATCTTGCTGGTGAGGTGGCAATGTACAATGATTGGACCTTTAAGTACTCTACCAAACTCCTCCAACAATTGTGAGTCTAAAGACTTGAAATTTTAGATATAGGTTCCTTGGACATGAATCTAACGTAGTAACTTGATTTAAGCCCAAAACAATAAATGTTAAGGGGTCATAATAGGGGTCAAAAATTTTAAAAATTACCTCTGAAACCTCTACCAAATGACTCAGAAAATTTCTGGTCTAAACATTTGAAATTTTACATAAACGTTATTCAGAGATAAGGCAAGTTTTTAATCGGTTAGGGTGGAAAATTTTTAGTTGCCAATATATAAATGTATGTATGTTGTCATGGCTGCCTAAAACTTTCGACAGAGGCGACGGTTATACCAACACTGATATTGTTATTAAGTTCGACCTTTCAGACGACAAATATAGAAAAAATTGGCAAAAAACATTAATATCTTCACCTTGAACGGGGCACTTTTCTACAGGGGGCGCTTTTTACACCGATATTTTAGAATGTCATGCGCTCCTTTCGATTGTATAGCCTTAATTTTAAACCTACGCCACTTCCGTTTTGGCGGTGGTCGTAACAGCATAGACGTCACGTTTCCCCCCATTCCTTTCATTCTTCACAGCACGGGTTCTAGTTTGCCTTGCTACTACCACTTTTTTTTTGCTCAACATATACCTCCAAACACCCGGGCAACGCCGGACTGAAATGCTAGTATGATAATAAATACGATGTCTGCGTAAATTAAAATCTCATATTGAAGCTTATTTTACGACAGGGTAATACCGGGCGTCATGAACAAAGCTTCTTTCTTAGAACTGCACGCCTGTGGAATTGTCTTCCGTTTTCCTGCTTTCCGGCTGACTACAATATGGTTGTGTTCAAGTCTAAAGTAAATAAGTTCTTGATGAGCCGTTCCATATAAGTTATTAAATTTACCAAATTTTCATTACTAATGATTACTATATTGACCAATTTCTACTGTACACTCTTTAACCCTTATCCTTGAGTGGCCTCTGGGCCTTGATAATGTGGTGATGCCTTTGTAAAAAAAAAAAAAAAAAAAAAAAAAAAAAAAAAAACTATTACATAAATAAATGTAATAGAACGCGAATGCGCGCATGGCGCCTATATTTAAATACCGAGCCGTGTGCAAAATGACGTAATAGTAAGAAAAACATAAAATATTCTTTATAAAAAAAAAGACAGAAAGGAAGTTTGAGAACACAATAATGTTAGATACGCGGATGACGTCACACTCGACAAGAAAACATTCGCATGGCGGGAGAATGAGGAAAGAAATATCGTTGTTACAACAAAACATCGAGTTATTACCTGTCATATATTCCTCTCAAAGTCCTCTGCTACGACGTGTTTGTTATACGTTACAGATATATGGCATGTGTATTCAAATTACGGAGTGTCAACTGAGAGTTTGTGCTGAGCCCAGAAGTAACATAAGGAAACCATGTGACATCTCGATAATGATCTGCCAATCTTTTGCAAAACGAACGCGTCAACATCGCGGTTCTCTATCAGAGAAGGCGGAACACATAATGAAAAAACGTGACACGCTAACTATACCCTTACAATTTCTATTTTCGTTATTCCCTCCCCCTGCCAATCGAGCATCAAGTCACAGCTCTTTCGCATTTTGCCTTGCAACTTCAGGGAATGGACAATGGATTTTCGTTAAAAAAAAAGCAAGGTCATAATGAAGTAAGTACAAACATAAACTACACATAGTAAAGTATTATACAGATAAGTTGAACGCCATATGTTTATATTGTTTTTATTCTTATAACACACCTTTATTTAGAAGAAATGCTTAGTATATTAAGGAAAATAGGAAACGAAAAATGAATAATATGAATTATGAAGTCTTCAAACTATTGACATTTTAAGACCATCAGCCTTACAAGACAGTCGGCACTCTTTGCGTCCGTGTAATTGCAAATGCGTCCCTGTCTTATCAAAGAATCTACTGCTCCTTTTTTATGCTGGATTTTCTGCTTGGCTAGTGCATGTGGAACGAACACACATACACACAGACATACACATCGACATACACACAGACATACACAGGCTTAAATCCAGACAAAACACATTTTAAAGTATTAAGGAATATCATAGTAATGATAGGTCGTTTCCAAAGCGAGAGTTTCTCAAAATTCAGATTCACACAACAATATTTTAAAAGAAAGATTGGTAATTTGTATTTTGTAGGAAAAACTTAAAACGTTTGCATCATGGATGTAATTTTGAGTCAGTTTTTGGTTTTTCTACACTTTTTCCGGATACTTCTTCGTACACCCGGGAATAATTATGCCGAAGTCGTAACTCTAATTTGAAATTAAAGAGCCTGCACTAAAATAAGAAACTAGATTTCCCGCCTTCCGACACTCCTGTGTGTGCAGAAGTGTCCACTAATTCCTTATTGTATTCTAATTATGGCGAATACTGAAGATTACATCTTCCAACTTCTTAAGACGGTTACTTAGGACTGACTATTTCATGACGCGAAATACCTCGCTGTGGAAGAAAAAATATAAAGAGACAAGAACCGGAAATTACTTAAAGGGTACAACTATTTTAATGTTTCAATTAAAATTGTTTAATTTCGCTTGAATTCGGATGTAATTATATCAATTTGGTTCGATATGCTCAAGGTCACGTTGCACTTGATATTCTTTAAAATGTTTTACTCTGTGATGTCAATAAAAATGTGTTTGATATGTTAATCGAATACCTACTTCCTATAAAAGTGCAATCGAATAATTTCACGAACACAAATATAATCGCGGAAAAATAGAAGATTATTGAAATATACAATACTCCACACGGTAGAATACTCATATCATTCTATTTTTTTTCTTTTTAAATCGCTATTTGCTGTGGGAGTTTGATCATTGTCACGACTTTCAAATTCCATTTAAAATATCTACTTTCAATCCTTCAAGATACAATACAGTAAATAGGGTTGGGAACACTTTTACTCACATAATCGTTACCTTATACACACACACATGTATGTGTATATATATGTATATGTATGTATATATATGTATATGTATGTATATATATATGTATATGTATATATATATATGTATATGTATATATATATGTATATATGTATATGTATATATATATAGCCAGTAGAGTTTAGTTTCCTAGAAGTACATCCAATGAAACAACATGTGTCTACCAAAATAGTGCCTAATGAGTGAACAGAGCAGGTATATTAATTTTATTTATACAACCATTAATGGCTACATATGTGCATACATGTTTCTGTAATCACCCACGTTGGGGGATTACGTCTTCAGGCCAAGAATTGCCGTCGAAAGTGATATTTCCACCAAATACATTTTCCTATTTCGTTTATCAAGTTATCAAGTGTAGGCATTTATAAGTATATTGATATATTAGTATATATAGATACATATGGGGTTTAGATAACTTTCGTGTTTTATGTTTATTCATATTTTGTTTGTTTATTTGTTTTTATTTCATTTTCATTTTAATTTATTTTAATTTAATTTAATTTTATTAATTTTATTAATTTTATTTATTTTTTGTTTTGTTTTATTTACATTATTGTAATTTTATCTTTATTCCTGCGTAGTCTTACAGTTATTGCCTAGTTTCAGTACGTGTGTTGTGAGTAAAATAAAAGCGTACAGCATAGATTCGCTTTTGAATATAGGTATTAACGTGAGTGTGTGCTGGTGTATGTGTATGTGTGTGTTGTGTGTGTTGCATGTATGTGTGGGTGGATGTAGATTAAAAGGCACCGGTCAGTACTTAGTGACCATAGCTTATGTTCTTAATTTACAGACTCCAAGACAAAAAAAACTAAATTCTCAAGTACCTTATGCCATAAAAACTAATAGTTAGGTTGGATGGGGGGGAAGGAGAAATGAAAAAGATATTTATTATCTTCAAAGGCCTCACTTATCCTCTTACCGTTTTTTTATGACTCCCACCCAGGTTGCATTCTAACTTGATAAACGAAATAGGAAAATGTATTTGGTGGAAATATCACTTTCGACGGTAATTCTTGGCCTGAAGACGTAATCCCCCAACTTGGGTGATTACAGAAACATGTATGCACATATGAAGCCATTAATGTTTGTATAAATAAAATTAATATATATATATATATATAAATATAAATTTATATATATATATATATATATATATATATATAAATTTAATTTTGTGACTTTACTCGAAAATTAGGGATTACATAATAATTAGAAAAAAAGATAAATGCAGATTCGGTCTTAATTACTGTATTTTCAATCATACCTATTTATTTTCTATTTAAAAAGTGTAAAGTCCTTTTCTTACATACGAGTTATATGAGATAATAATTTAATTAATTATTTTTCGGTACGAAACAGCAGCTGTCTTGAATTGTGCATGTTAACATACTTGAGTGAATAAATTTTAAGACCGTAAACCTCTTAATATTTTCAATACAAATTGTTGCCGTTTATGTGTTATACGCTAACTTCATCGAGCTTCAAATATTTCGCATTGGTAGGATTAAAGGTTAAATATAATTGAAGAAACATATCCCACATTAATATGTATGTATACATATTTATATATGTATACATACATATTTATGTGTGTGTGTGTGCAATGCACACAGGGTGATGTGATGCGCAAGTGTGTTAGCTATAAGGTAGCGTCTTGGCTTACGCACCATCTCGCTCTCAGCAACAACCACTGGCTAGCCTTGCGCGAAACGAGAAGCCGAGTGCGTAAGTCTTCTCCTGTCAGTACACAGCCTCTCCATCATCAAGACCTCTGCTGTGCCTCCTCGTGGTCACACACGGTAACTGGTTGTCATGCGTCTCCAGGCTGAATCAGTAGAGGATCTCGGAACAGTAGGGAGTCCCAGAGGGACTGTGCTACGGCCCACCGACGTGTGGACATGCCCTGACACATTACCAATCCCTATCCCAGCCATGGGTAAAATGGCCTCACTGCCTTGTGAGAGCCATGGAAATGGATAAGGCTAGGGGAGCAACCCCGACAGAAACGATGGAGTGGAGCCCCTTAGGCGGTTGGATGGCATACTTGCCTCCCTCCGGCAACTCCTGCACCCTTGTTCGTCCCCAGCCGTCTCGACTATGTCTTGCCGTTGGAATTGGGCGGACCAGGACGAGAGAGTGAGGCCGATGCAGCGCAAGTCCCCCTCACTATAATCCAAATCCAGCGCAAGTCAGGGTATTAAACATTGAGTCAGCACCAAGCCCTGTGGCGATGGGCGAGCGGCAAAGCAGCAGGTGTGGAAATCACTGGGAGCTGTAGCTGCAAACCTGCACACAGGCGGCCCAGAAACTGGTCGTACTCCACTCGACCGAAGCAGCGAGGGGGTGCAGGCAACTGTCTGGCCGACCGAGCAGTCCTTTTCAGGATCACTCTGCCCGCCTCCATGGCATGAGGACGGGGCGATAAAAGGATCCCTAAACATAGCTGCTTCATCATCACCCCTGGCCAGCATACCGCGGCTGGCGGGGTTTCCCTCACAACGGTCGAGCCATGAGAAAAAAAGGGTTGGTGCTTACCTTAGCATCATGGAATGTTCGTACTTTGCTCGACAACACCAGAGCTGACCGACCCGAGAGAAGAACTGCTCTCGTAGCAAGGGAGCTTGTCCGTTATAAGGTAGACATCGCAGCCCTCAGTGAGACTCGCCTCTCAGACAAGGGTCAACTGACAGAGTCAGGTGGCGGCTACACCTTTTTTTGGAGTGGACGCAGCAGCGAGGAGCGCAGAGAGGCTGGCGTGGGCTTCGCCATCAAGACTGAGCACGTGAAGAAGCTGGTCAGCATCCCTGACGGCATCAATGACCGGCTGATGAAGATGCAACTCCCGCTTAACAAGGCAAGAACCGCCACACTGATCAGCGCCTACGCACCAACCATGACTAACCCCAAAGATACCAAGGACCAGTTCTATGAAGATCTGGAAAGCCTCATCTCCGCTGCTCCGCAGAGAGAGAAGCTCATCGTCCTCGGCGACTTCAATGCCCGCGTTGGCATGGACCATTCCACTTGGGACCGGGTCCTTGGCCACCATGGAGTGGGCAAGTGCAATAGCAACGGCCCACAGCTGCTCAGCCTTTGCGCTGCACACGACCTTTCAATCACTAACACCATGTTCCGCCTACCCACCCGTAGCAAGTCGTCGTGGATGCACCCACGCTTCCACCACTGGCATCTGATTGACTACGTCATCATCAGGGCAAGAGACAGGAGAGACGTAAGATTGACCAAGGCTGAGAGTGGTGCCGACTGTTGGACAGACCACCGCCTGATCATATCCAAAATGTGCCTCTGCATCCAACCCAAGAGGCGGCCTCAGGGCCAGAAAGTCACAAAGCGCCTTGACCTAGAAAGACTTAAAAGTCCAGATGTCATCCATGAGCTACAGGAAGCAATCAACGACAAGCTATCTGTCCCCCTCACCATCTCGGACGCTATCGAAGATCAGTGGGCACACCTCAGAGACTCAACCTACTCCATCGCTCTCGAAATCATTGGACCCAAGCAAAAGAAGCACCAGGACTGGTTTGATGAAAATTCAGCCCCTCCTGGAGGAGAAACGCCAACTTCTCCGTGCACATCAGAGTGACCCCAAGTGTTTCGCAAAGAAAGCTGCCTTCATCAACATCCGCAGCAAGGTGCAGGCCAGACTCCGCTCCATGCAGGATGCCTGGCTCAGCGCCAAAGCAGATGAGATCCAGGAGCATGCCGATAACCAGGATATGAGGAAGTTTTACGATGCGCTGAGGGCTGTCTACGGTCCCCAGTCCTCTAGCTCCTCCCCCCTGCTTAGCTCCGATGGAACAACTGTCTTGAATGACAAAAAGCAGATCCTTGATAGATGGGCGGAATACTTTAACAGTGTGCTAAACCGACCATCTTACATCAACGATGAAGCCATCGACCGACTACGCCAGGAGCCTATCAACGAGGAGCTCGACATCCCACCCTCATCAGAGGAAGTAAGCAAAGCCATCAAACAACTTTCCTCTGCGAAGGCCCCCGGCCCCGACTCAATTCCAGCAGAAGTATACAAAACTGGTGGACCTACACTGCTTTTATAGACTAACAGAACTCTTCCAATCCGTGTGGGAGAGTGAAGAATTACCGCAAGATTTTCGTGATGCTACTATCGTTCACATTTACAAACGCAAGGGAAATCGTCAGTCATGTGACAACCACCGCGGGATATCCCTTCTTTCTATCGCCGGGAAAATCCTGGCCCGCGTCCTTCTCAACCGCCTGCTGGTGCACCTTGAAGATGGTCGTCTCCCGAGAGCCAGTGTGGCTTTCGAGATGGCCGCGGGACGACTGATATGATCTTTGCTGCACGCCAACTGCAGGAGAAGTGTGTCGAGCAGCATCAGGGCCTCTACACCACGTTCGTCGACCTGACCAAAGCCTTCGACACGGTTTGCCGAAATGGCCTCTGGCGGATCATGAAAAAATGTGGTTGTCCAGACAGGTTCACCGCCATTGTCAGGCAGTTCCACGAGGGCATGACCGCCCGTGTCCTGGATGACGGTTACCCCTCAGAGCCCTTCCCTGTGACCAACGGGGTCAAGCAGGGCTGTGTCTTAGCCCCGACGCTCTTCAGCATGGTTTTCTCTGCCATGCTCCAGGACGCTTTCAAAGACAGTCACTCTGGCATTGTCATCAAGTACAGATGTGACGGGAAATTGTTTAACATCAGGCGAATGCAGGAAGTCACGAAAGTGAGGGAAACCATCATCAGAGATCTTCTCTTTGCCGATGACTGTGCCCTTAATGCCCCAAATGAGATAGAGATGCAACGTAAAATGGACGGATTTTCCACCAGTTGTGACAACTTTGGTCTCACCATCAGTACAAAGAAGACAGAAGTCATGTACCAACCCGCCCCAGGAGATGCATACCATGAACCCGGCATCACTGTCAAAGGGCAGAAGATCCATGCTGTGGAGCAATTCACCTACCTTGGCAGCACCCTGTCCCGCACCGCCAACATTGACAGTGAGGTTAACCATAGGATCTCCACAGCGAGCAGTGCATTTGGAAGACTTAGAGACAATTTGTGGAAGAGGAGAGGTATTACACTCGCAACCAAACTTAAAGTATACCGAGCGGTCGTCCTGACAATCCTACTATACGCATGTGAAACTTGGACGCCATATAAAAGACATGAAAAACAGTTGAATGGCTTCCACATCAGATGCCACCGCAATCTTCTCAACATCCGCTAGCAAGACAGAATTCCTGACACAGAAGTCTTGAAGCGCGCGGGGCTCCATACCATCACCACCATAATCCGCAAAACCCAGCTCCGGTGGGCAGGCCATGTCTATCGCATGCACGACAGCCGAATCCCCAAACAACTTTTCTATGGGGAACTCAGCCAGGGAAAGCGGAATGCAGGGGGCCAAAAGAAACGATATAAAGACTGTCTGAGAACGTCCCTAACAGACTTTGACATCAGCCCCCAGTCTTGGGAGAGTCGCGCTGCTAAACGTTCGGCCTGGCGTTGCGTCATCAGCCTAGGAGCCGACAAGGCTGAGAATCAACGCATGACACACGACCAGCAGAAGCGCAAGAGGAGGAAGGAGAGAGCTGCCGGTTCACAGCCTGCCGATACCGCCTTCACGTGTCCAGAGTGTGGAAGAGACTGCCGAGCACGGATTGGCCTCATCAGCCATCTTAGGACGCACAAACCCCTGACGCGGAACTGATTGATACCCTGATCATCGTCGACTTCGACGGACGAGCAAGAGAAGAGAGATATGTATACATAAATATATATATATATATATATATATACATGTAGATATGTGCACTTCTGTATATATGCCCACACACACACATAGGAACACACACACATACACACACACACATATATATATGTGTATGTGTGTGGTTTTTTTGTTTATATATATATATATAAATATTTACATACACTTCTTTCTGTGCATTTACAACTTAGCAGATCAGAGAGAACGTTCACACAAATATTATCAACGGCTCTATTTATCTATCTATCTACATATAAATACACAAACAAACACATACACACACGCACACACACTCATATATATATATATATATATATATATATATATATATATATATATATATATATATATATAAAGTTATACCTCAACGGTTGGGGATTATTTACGCTAAGCCTTGCTGTTTTATTTTTGTCGAGTATCTGATTAGTCCGCCTTACGTGTATGGCGCGCATAAATCATTTTGCAGAGAGCGTGATCACTTGTTCATTTGTATATTTCCTTCCTAGCATAAAATAAATCTATTTTTGGAGATAATAATACCGTATTCTCATTGGTGCTATACTTGACTCTTTTGTAAAGCTAGTGACTTCCTCATACCCAGTGTTAGTGTTGTTATTTTCTGCAAAACCATTTCACTGTTTTTTTTTTTATGTCATGATAAAAGATTCACTTGTAACGATCTTCCCTAGCTATATGTAGTCGTCCATTTCAGCGGCATTTTTAATTGTCCCTGCTATTAAATATATATTTTTTTGCGATTTAAAGATAATTGAGTCCATATTTAATGGTGTTATTTTAGTCACCTAATATTCCCAGTTGTACAAACGCATCTACTATTTGATATTAGTTTCGGGGACATGAATGCACAGGTTCTGAAGTAATGCACTCCTATATATTTCATTTATTTACATTCTATTTCAAAAGTGATGTGCGTTTCTTTCATTCGAGGTAAATGCGAAATAAATGCATTGATTGATTTAAAAATTTAATGAATTATTTTGCGCTACGAAACATGTTCTGTCTAGAATTGCGCATGTCACCATACTTGACGCAATAAATTGTAAGATGATCAACATCCTGAAATGTGGAGTACAAATGTTTGTCATGTATTTCTTATACGCAAATTACATTGAGATTCATACATTTGGGATTGGTATGATTAACGGTTATATATAATTGAATATACATATTTCCACATTAATATATATATATATATATATATATATATATGCATACCTCTATATGTATATATAAATATATATATATATATATATGTGCATGTAGTTATGTACACTTATATACCTCTGCAAACACACATAAACACTCGTATACACACATATATATATATATGTCTGTGTTTATTTGTTTTGTTTATATAAAAAATTATTTACATACAACACTTTCTTTGCATGTACAACATAGCAGATCAGCGAGAACGTCCATACAAATATTAGCTACATTACTCTATCTCTCTCTCTCTCTCTCTTTCTCTCTCTCTCTCTCTATATATATATATATATATATATATATATATATATAGTAATTTATAAAATATATATGGCGATTAAGCTACACTGAATATTCAGCGTTTCATCCAACTATAGGATTCGTCAGGCTTATGCGCGAATTCTGTCGTTGCTTCTTGTTTTTTAAATATGTTGAGGATTTCTAGTCGGCCAATCAGCTTTCTAGTATCCACCGCGCCCCTTCCTACCAGCCAATGGGCATGCATTTTATCAAACAAAGGATCTGTTTTAGAACTAGGTTAGTGGGTTTAAGTGGTCGTTCTCCTTCTTTTTTTTATACATATAAATATCCCTATGTGCACACAACAATGCACACACATATACATATATATATATATATATATATATATATATATATATATATGTATGTGATCGTTTATGTATATTCATGTTAATTTAATTTATTTATTTGTTTTTTTTCCTATTGTTATTGTTAGTTTTAAAGCTATTTTGCTAGTTCTAAAACAGATCCTTTGTTTGATAAAATGCATGCCCATTGGCTGGTAGGAAGGGGCGCGGTGGGTACTAGAACGCTGATTGGCCGACTAGAAATCCTCAACATGTATAAAAACAAGAAGCAACGACAGAATTCGCGCATAACCCTGACGAATCCTATAGTTGAATGAAACGCAGAATATTCAGTGTAGCTTAATCGCCATATATATTTTATAAATTACTAACAAGCTCAACCTACGTATTGAGCACTTTTGAAGTAAATACTTAAAGTTTACGCATAAATCTATACTTTCATATATTAAATTTATGCGAATAAATGAAGTATATATATATATATATATATATATATATATATATATATATATATATATATATATATATATATAGTAATTTATAAAATATATATGGCGATTAAGCTACACTGAATATTCGGTGTTTCATCCACTATAGGATTCGTCAGACTTATATATATATATATATATATATATATATATATATATATATATATATATATATATGTATATATATATATATTGACGATATGTTGGTTTACCTTACATTTAATTTTCTGCATATAAGTACAATTACGGATGCAAAAGAGCAGGAAGGGAATTTCAAAATCTAACTTTTCGATTGTAGAAACAATTAGAATACAAAGCTTGCTGGCATTTATTGACTTCAAAAATGTGTGGATGTGATTTCGTAGATAAGCAGGTTTGTACATCGAAAGGGTTTTTACATTAAGATTTCAGCTTGCACTATAATTGTCCAACAAGACTTCTAGTTTATAATATATTTGTCATTTGTACTTTAACCGTGTAACATAGTTGCATATATTGAGTAAGTCTTTACAAAATCTATTTACTTTCTTGTAAATTATGGAGATGGTAAACTACGTTAAATAACGTAAAACGTGAATAAAAATTATATACGTCCGTTTATACAGCAAAGAGTTCACATCTGCGCAGGTGCCTGCCATAGCAGAGTAGATTAGAATTCTA
>NC_136507.1:38079242-38094242 GCF_053919585.1 Euprymna scolopes | reverse complement strand
TGGCTAGACGAGTGTTTTTTTTTTTTTTTTTTTGTGTGTGTGAAAGAGTGTCGATGAATGACTCCTAAACCGCCAACGCATTCTTCCGAGGGAAAAGCAAGAGAATAGAAAATGGAATCGACTACTTGATAATGAATTTGTTTTGAACTCTGACAAAGTATGCGAGGATTCTTCGAGCAGCTACTGCCTTAATGTGGCAACAGTACTTTATTCTACCTCGTACTTGGTTATAAAGATAAAGAATTGCATCATTGTTTCGTAAGCATTTTATTATGCGTAAAATTAATTGATAAAATGTCAGTTCATTATATTACCCATGTGCACATTATATTTTCTTTAAACTACAGAGTGGTCGCTAAAAAATCGGGAAATTTGTCAAAAAAAGATTTATTTTTACGAAGAAATATTTTTTCTATTTTTTTCTAATAAAAGTGTTATATTATCCTCATAGATACTCAACGTGTTGTCCGTGTATTTCACCGCAGTGTCAGACAACGATTTATTTTTACAACACTCATACGGCACCAATCCAAAAATAGCAATTACGCATTTTATTCATGATCTAAGCTGACCTTCAACTCTCCCGCTTTTCTATTGACCACGCTGTATTTGCTGAGAAAAAATATGCCTAATCATGTACTAATCTTATGATTATTAGTACGTTATAAAACGAAGATCCTTCCTCAAGAATTTTTTTTCTAAATTATAACCACCATTCTCAATTCAACTTAGAAAACAATCTATATAGACGCGCATGTGGCACACTGTTTCACACCTTCCACAATTAAATACTTCTATTTTTTAACTCAAAGAGTTTAAAAGCTACGAAGAGTCATAAAATTAAAACGAGTGGCTTTTGTACTCCAAACATTATTCTACATAGTCACCATCATTCTTAATGCAATTAAATTACGGATGGACGTTACCTGTTTATCGATTACCTAAGTGTACTTAGTCCTACACCGACCGTTCCAAAAAGATCGATTTGAAATTCTAACAGTATAAGAGCTGCTCAAGATTTTTTTAAATGTATAAACACCTATTCTCAATGCATTTTCACAGAAATGCAATAACCCATTTCTGCTTCTAACGCACGCTCATAACAGAAGTCACCCTATTTAAATCTAACATCGCCTATATATGCAACATAGAGATGATACATTGAAGCTACAATTGCGACAGTTTCGTAATCATGACAATGCAATTTGCAATACCCTCTTATTTATTCGGGTGCAATAAAAAAACGATTTATTAAACTTGGTCAACCCCTGGCGTATCTATCTATCTATGTATCTATCTATGTATCTCTCTCTCTTTTTATATATATATATATATATATATATATATATATATATATATATATACATTTTATTGCCTTGTAATTATATTAAACTTCTTAAATAAGGACTATTATATATTTCCACAGATCTATATTTATCTATCTATCTATCTGTAGCCATCTCTCTCTCTCTCTCTCTCTCTCTATATATATATATATATATATATATATATATATATATATATATATATCCTTTGCTTGGATATTGTCTATCAAAAACATTGTTTCATGGAAACAAATTTTCATGTCATAAAATCACACTTCTATCGACAGTGAACCAATATTGAGTGCAAACAAATTCAGTCCTTGCCTTACTTGGACACAAACATTCAATCATTAAACTACGTTTGTTATGTTTTCCTTTCGATATTGATGCAAAAGCTGATGGTACTTAAATCATATTTTTTCTTTTGAAACCAGCTATTTATTGTGTGCAATATAATATGAAATAGTTGACTTTATGGTAATATATAAGGAACAAAAATATCATATTTGAGCGGATTTTAAGAAAGGATAACGGCATGCAGTGCTGCTAGTATGCTTGGTAAATTTTACATGCAAAGATTCTATTAACAATCTAATCAAAATATTTTGTTATTTTTTAGAACAAAATATATATATTACTAGGGTGTATTTGTCCCCCTGGAAAGAAAAATAAATGAATAATAATAATTATAATATCATTCATCCAATTCCATCTGTGTTGTTTGCAATATCACTTCAGCTTATGTTTGAGCTTGACGCAATACCCTCTTATTTATTCGGGTGCAATAAAAAAACGATTTATTACACTTGGTCAACCCCTCGCGTATCTCTCTCTCTCTCTCTCTCTCTATATATATATATATATATATATATATATATATATATATATATATATCCATTTCATTGCTTTGTAATTATATTAAGCTTCTTAAATAAGGACGGACTACTATATATTTCCACAGATCAATATCTATCTATCTATCTGTCGCTCTCTCTCTCTCTCTCTATCTCTCTCTCTCTCTCTCTCTCTCTCTATATATATATATATATATATATATATATATATATATATATATATCCTTTGCTTGGATATTGTCTATTAAAAACATTGTTTCATGGAAACAAATTTTCATGTCATAAAATCACACTTCTATCGACAGTGAACCAATATTAAGTATAAACAAATTAAGTCCTTGCCTTACTTGGACACACACATTCAATCATTAAACTACGGTTGTTATGTTTTCCTTTCGATATTGATGCAAAAGCTGATGGTACTTAAATCATATTTTTTCTTTTGAAACCAGCTATTTATTGTGTGCAATATAATATGAAATAGTTGACTTTATGGTAATAAATAAGGAACACAAATATCATATTTGAGCGGATTTTAAGAAAGGATAACGGCATGCAGTTCTGCTAGTATGCTTGGAAAATTTTACATGCAAAGATTCTATTAACAATCTAATCAAAATATTTTATTATTTAGAACAGAATGTATTGTTTTAGAAAAATGTATAACAGTTCTTTAAAAAATTTACTATTTTAGAAATATCATTCATGTATATATATATCGTTTTACAGAGAGGGCGAGAGAGACAGAGACAGAGATACATAGATTATTATATATTACTAGGGATGATTTGTCCGCTGGAAAGAAAGATAAATGAATAATAATAATTATAATATCGTTCATCCAATTTCATCTGTGTTGTTTGCAATATTCAGCTTATATTTGAGCTTGACGATAAATGCCCTGAAAAATTCACTTCGTATTTATGTTTGTTTTAAAATATACAAAAGGGGTTATTTTGGTGGCCATTTCAAATGGAACCGCTCCTTTTATCCTAAATTAAACTCATTAATAAGAAAAATTAAAATAAAATTGCTGAGGTATATCTGGGCTTGCATAGAAGACAATTCGACCTTTAGTCGAATGCTCTCACACTGAGCTATATTTCAAGGCAGCAACACACCTTTTTTGTTTAAATAATTTATAGAGAATGTATTATTTCCTTTTGTCAATGTAACACAAAATAATACCCGGTCAAATTCTTGTGTTTTTTTTATCTATATGGAAAAAAAGTGTTTTTTTAGAATCGAATTTTTTTTTTCGAAAATGATTTGCTGAGATTTTTATATTTTATTTAGTCGATGTAACGTAAATGATTCACCTGTAAAAATTATCAATATTTTTACTATGAAAAAAGACTATTTTTAAGACAGGAATTCTTCGGTTTCTGATATTTATCAGATAAAATTCTGTACAAAACATACACAAGAATACTCCAGGCATTTGTATACCTTTGTATGATATTTGAAAAAAGACTAGTTGAGCTATTTTTTAACCTGTGACTAAAGATCTCACACACTCAAAAAGTGAGTTTTATATTATAATAAACACATAGATAAATATCACCGATAACAAATGCTTCACTTGTATTTCAATTATAAAATAATAATTGTCAACAATGTTTTAGCATACATCTTTGACCCAATACTGTAATACAAAATAAAGAAAAAATACTCTATTAAAATATGCGAAACTCGTCTGTAAATAAGAATAGTAGAGGTACAACTACCAGCAAGGCAATTGATGACAGTCTTGTAATCTTTATGTTTGGCTGTGAATAGAATAGCTTTACAGAAGACCAGATTTTATAACTAGATAGTTCTTACTCACAAAAAATTATTATTACAGTTTCTATTTCAAATGGAATCTTCAAGTCATGCGTATTTATATCATCATTAAAACTGTCCTCTTCATATTGATTTTGTTGTAACAGTCCTTTCCCTCTCTCCATATATATATATATATATATATATATATATATATATATATATATATATATATATATATATATATATATATACCCGTTCACATACACCTTTCAAGATAAAGCTAGAACCTAGAATTAGATAGAATCGAGCAATTGCATCGACAACGGACAACGTCAGACCCAAAGTGGGTTTCGGTGTACTGCATCTCATCACTGACGTGCTCCAACATAGGCTCGAACCCAGGTTGTCGCACTCATGAAGTGTGCAATTCTGACGACCTAACTATATGGGGCAAGCCTCAATTTTTAAATTCTTATAATCATTTTTATCCAGTTCTACATTCTATGATGTAAAAAGCAACGCGTCCTATACAACTAAGATAGTTGCTGCTGGTATGCAGGCGGTAGATATCACATCTACAAACATTTACTGAAATTAGCCGACTCCCCAGACACGTTTCGGAACAACCTATTTGTTGAGGGACATCACGTCCCTACGAAGGATGAACCGCTTTTTACTACACATATTAGACATTAAGAGGAGATTATATATAGATATATAAATACCCGTTCACATACACATCTCACGATAAAGCTAGAACCCAGAATTAGATAGAATCAAGCAATTGCATCGACAACGGACAACGCCAGACCCAAAGTGGTTTTCGATGTACTTCATCTCATCAGTGACGTGCTCTGATATAGGCGCGCACCCATCGAAACCCAAAGGTGTTGTCCGTCCATAGCGATCTAATAGTCATAAAATCATTATCTTCTAATATGAGCTTAAGTGATCGACTTTCATTTCAAATGTAAAGTGCTCAACAATAAGAACCTTAAAGTCTTTATTTCAAATTTCGATGAAGAACATCGTCTCGTTTAACCCTTTGAGTATGTTTACATTAATGCAACACCTACTTTTCAATTAAACAAGAACGTAAAGGCATCAGCGCATGAATATGAAATCCGATTAGTTTTCACATTACTTTATTTCAATTCATTACGTCATCTTTTTTCGGGTGATGTTAAACATAAACGGCAACATTGTCAACATCCTGAAATTTAGAATATAGACTTTTGTTATTTATTAGTTACACGTGCTTTTTTTTACACAGTGGTCACCACTTATCAAGGCCCGGAAGCCACTCAGGTATAAGGGTTTTTGCAAGTACATAACGTTAGTGTTGAGATTTGATGAAGTGTTTACTAAAGGGGGCGGTTCATTAAGAATTTGTTAACGTTGGACTTGAAGACACCCAAGTTGTAGTCCGGTGGGAAGCAGGCAGACGAAACAGAGTTCCACAGGCTTGCAGTTCTAAGAAAAAAGCTTTGTTCATGGAATCCACGTTTTGATTTAGGCAGAGATAAAGAGTGGGGGAAAGTTTTGACAGTTGCTTGAGCTAGACGGGAGTTTTTCGTGAAAGATTGGCGAGGGGACCCAGAGATTGGAGTTCAGACGAGCACCTGCCATGGAAATAACGATAAAACAAGGATAGGCTCGCAAACCCTAATAATAATAATATTAACCATCATCCCAATACAAACTGCATTAATATATTTTATCAAATCTAACACTAGAATCGAAGAAAATGCAATTAAAAATATCATACGTAGATACTTGACGCTTTCTGTGGGAGAGAGGTGGCAGGGTAGGGAAAAGGGCATCCCCCACTAAGCCACGAAACCTATTTTGTACTCTGTCAATGCAGGATATGCTGTTTTTAGCAGCTCCTGCCCAGATATGGCAGCAGTATTCCATCATTGCTTTAATTATATCGTGCTTCATATATAAACAGAAGGTAAAGTATAATTGAAGAATCATATTTCTATGCAAACACACCCGCCTATATATATATATATATATATATATATATATATATATATATATATATATATATATATATATATATATATATATATTCAAGCAAGTTTTATTAAATGCAACGGAGAGACTTTGCTTTATGTTTCTTTTCTTTCATTTATCCATTTTTCGTAGGATCTTTTTTGTATCAAAATCAAAAATATCAATCAAAGTTCCATAGTTATTGCTGTCATGCGTGCTTTCGATTTGTCCATGAATCATCATCAAATGTTGAAGAAAACGTGCGAAGTAGTGAAAACGAAAATTAAATGTAGAAAACTAAAATATACAGTAAACGGCGATAAGTTAACATATATAGAGCCGATGAAAAGGCGAGTAAATATATAAATCGATTAAAAATTCGAGTATTAAAATCAGCAAGTTCGTGCACACCGTTAATAAGTCCGTCTAATACGAACTACGCAAGACATTTTAGAACGTTACTGCTTTTCTCGAATGCAATATTATTTATAGTGGGTTGAAGGGTTCTAATAAATGATGCTTCAAGCAAGAATTTTTAATTTTTTAATATTAATCTCATATTGTAAAATTTGTATGTTGTCAACGAGAACTTTTCTAAGATTCGAGGGAGAAAGTTATGTTCTTGTATCAAATGTTTATCTATAGCACTAGTGTTATTTAGATGAATGGGTATTCGCTGGGACCACGTTGTCGTTGTATGTCCAATTTATGTATTATTGTTATTATTTTCGAAGTTACATTCTCCCATAGAGTATTTGAATGTACACACTACATTGGTTAATTCCAATATTTATATAGCCGGCGAGGAGCCATTTCTAAGCACAAGGCTTCGTGTTCTAAACTTCTTGGATTAGATAATAAATTTAATTTTAGAATTACTGTCAAAAGGCGTCAAGTATCTACGTATGATATTTTTAATTGCACTTTCTTCTATTCTGGTGTTAGCTGTCGTTTGGTTTGATAAAATATATTAATGCAGTTTGCATTACGATGTTGCCTACTATTATTATTATTAGGGGTTTCAAGGGAGTGTAGCATTCGTTTTATTTGTTCATAAAAAAAAGAAAAACTAAAAAAAAAGAAAAGAAAACTAATAGAAAAAAAAAAGATTCGGCCAAATTAAAACGATTGATTGATTTTGAAGATGTTGAAAGAATCGAATGAAACTGATTATTGATGAGATCTTGTTTAATTTTTTTTTATTTCACATTTTTTTGTGGATGATATCATTTTATCGCGATTTAATACATTTTTATTATGGGTATTTTGTACCTTTATGGACACTCACTTTTAAAGTTCAGGAGATGGAATTTATGCTCGTTGTTTTTTTTATATACAAAGGTATTAAAAGTATTATCGGAGGTGTCAATAAGGACATCAATACAGATATATATATATATGTGTGTGTGTGTGTGTGTGTGTGCGTGCGTGTGTCTGTGTATATAGTATGTTTATTTTTTGCGATCACAGTACATTTGGACGTTTTGTTTCAATTTAAGAAAACTTACGTTTTCATCGTTGTTTTTCTTCAATATAATTTTCGACTCAACATCTGGAAAGGAGAGATGGAGCTTTGACGTCAAAGCTCTCGCTTTTGATTATAACAACATATTTACTTACTTATTTTTTCCTTCCAATTTGTATTACATGAAGAGAACACGTTTAATCTTTTAGTAATTCGGACTGCATTTGCACAACAACACGGAAAGATGTTGGCGTCACACGAATATTCAATATTATATCGAAGCAAAAATAGAATGATGCCGAAATTTCAGGCTGGCTCCCGAAAGATTGATCATGTGATATCCTATTAATAATTTTTGCTCATGAAAATGATACCGGATATGCCAGAACAAGGAAACATTTCCTTTGAATAATAACAGGTAATTTATTTTAGTTCCGCCATTATTTTTACATAAGAGAGAAAATAGTGCCCTGAGGAAATACACCAGCCACAACTTGCTACCCACGGTGAAAGTATTACTATAAGCGATTTAGCATGAATCGCCGCTTTTGCCTTTTTGTTTCTTTATATAAATAGATGATGGATTACCATGTGTTTGTAAAGTATTTATAGAATTTTTCGTTGCAGACACCGGCACAAATATTCATCACATGTGTCCACGTCGAACATTCACAGGAGGAGTTCATTTTGATCGACTTTTGAATATATCAAGGGCGTTCCAATTAGTGACTTCTACTTTTTATTCCGCGCAAATGAGTCAGAGCGAATTGCAAATTGAATTATTATGATAACTGAACTTATACATTTCTGACATAAAACTCCATCTCCCTGTAACAGATATAGATGGGATGAGCCGCTAAAAAAGCACATCTTGTTATCGAGGTGCGTTAAATGCAGAAATTCGCCATTAAATCTGTGGAAAACTGCAACGATAATGATTTGACTATTTAGGAAAATAAAATCTGGAGCCCAACAGGATGCTAGCGATAATAGTATCACCCATGTCTTTGTATATCTTCAACGCTTAGAGTCAGTAGAAATTGAAATGACAAACCACGGTTAAGACGCCCATGCATAGTCATCGATTATCACTGGCAGAAATGCATTAGATAGAATTTACTATGCATGAAAATACATTTCCTGACGAAAAAGTCGCGTGTTTTACAACTCCTGTATTCATTGTTCTGAAACTATTTTAGATAAAAATATATGGGGTTAATTTGCGAACGATATTTGTGTGAAGTTGTTCTAAGATTTTCCCCTATGCTACTCTTTTTACTATTGACATCAAAATAGTTTCATGCCCCAAGCGAGTAAAAGAAATCGATCTCACAATTAAGATTATATTGATTTCTCGTCTCTCTGTCCTCCTTCAGTGTTTCGTGCGTTTTGCTATACTGAGATTTAATCTGTGATTACCTCTTTTGTAAAAGAAATGAAAAAAACAAAACAAATACAAGTCACATGTTATATAGGGACAACAATAATTAATAGATATCGTTTATCGCCCCGTATCTATCACACAATATCTCCCTAATTCTTCTTTTTACTCTCTCTCTCTCTCTCTTCTGCTCTCTATATTCCTTTGCAAAAACATAATTTATATTAACGCAGTTCCTTTTTATAAACACCAATTTCTTTGTCAAAATATTCAACTAAGAAGTTTCCAACTAAATAGTTTCATTCAAGTATAATGCTAATATATGCTGATGAAGCCATTCTGTTATACAATATATTTCGTTCTTTGTATAAAATCCTCTCATAATAAGATTCATTGTTTTACTGACGTTTTTTTCCCGATATACTCGAGAGGCATCCATTATATTTTGTTTATTAAGTATCTTGCTGGCGGTGACAATCTCTACTATCAGGAAAGTTGAGATCTTCGAAAAACCATTTCAATAATTTTCTGCAGCTCCTAACTTGTTATAGATGAGAAATATCTGCCAGTTATTTTCACGATTCCAAAAATATTTTAATCTGGTGATAACATTAGATGATAAACGTCACGTTCGTAATCAAGTGTATGATCGCTAAGACGTTATTGCCCCTGGTTATCTTTTGTGGGGAAAAATTTATCCTCGCGGGAATTTTTCTCACATCTCAAATTCATGTTAACGCGTATTCCGTCTGCATTTTTATAATACCTCACAATCGTTTCTAGAATCAGTTTTATCGAATAGTTCTCGAACAAATCCAACATTGTTTAAACAATAAGAACCGTAGTTTTCTTTTATATTGTTAATGTCGATATAATGATGCGATCGATGTGAAAAGTACTTGAGCAACGCATCTACTTATTTGCTTTAGATTAATGTTTGTAAATACGTTTAAAATCTTGTAATATGAATTATAAAACACTTTTCGATTACAGATTGTATAATACTGCAAAATAATAGTCCATATAACTATTATTATCAATATTAAGAAGACAACAAAATAAGATAATGAATAGCGCAACACACAAAATATAGCAATAACATAAATGGGGAATTTGGAGATAAAAACTGTAAATAAAAAGTAATACGACAAATTTGTAATTTAGTAAAGAGATATAAAATTATATATAAAAAAAAAATTGAACTAAGAAACATCTCCAAAAAAAGCAGTTTCCAATGGAGGTATATACATTATTCCTTGCCAAAATTGCCATCATCAATACGTTGGTGAAACCCAGCGTAAATTGGAAAACAGACTCAGTGAACATAAAAGAGATAAAAAAAATAATTCTCTAAGTGCATTATTCTTTCATTTATTACAGCATAATCACAACCTTTGACTTTAAACAAGCAAAAGTAGTTAAATTTATTTCCAATAAACCGCGCCGGAGACTTCTTGAATCTGCGTAAACGCAAATTCAACCACAATTAAACAGTGTGCAGATTTCTATAATATAGCGCCATTAATAAGTAAATTTTTATTAAAAGAACATAATTTAACTGTAGACACATGTAAACCCTATCACGCCATTCAAACACCCCCTATAATTATTAATACATACAATCTCAATCAATAAATTACATAACACTCATTTCATTTCTGTTACGAACCTATATTTGCATTTCAACATATATATTTCTTTCCAGTAAGAATATCAACTGCGTTCATATCTGTTAAAATTACATTAACGACTATATGACGTCACTAAAATTTCCCTCTCTTTAACAGGCAATCCCCCCTCCACTCTTTTTTGAATGTCAAATGTCTTTTTCCGTTTTTCTGAAATAGAACAGCGGCACACATTGCACGTGAAAAATTTTCAAATATTTTGTGTTTCTTAATTTCATTCATCCAGAGGAAGTCTCGAAATAAAGACGAAACGTTGATGAGCACATAATACGGTATGCTCCTTTTTATTTCTCTATTTTGTCGGAATACTATTTCCATATTTCTCATCATATATATATATATATATATATATATATATATATATATATATATATATATATATATATATATATATTAGTAAGTTATAAAATTATATGTGGCAATTAAGTTACACCGAATATTTCGCGTTTCATTCTCGTGATAATTTCTGATAATTTCTGAAGCCTGATAATTTCTCACGAGAAATAAACGCGAATTATTTTGTATGGCTTAATTGTTATATATATTTTGATAACTTACCACTATATATATATATATATATATGTGTGTATATATATATATATATATATATATATATAATATAAAGCTGAATGTGTGTGTGTCTGATCACGAATATGCTCCTATATGGTTGACTATTTAAAAAAAAAACTGATTACATATAATGATAGAAGATGTATTGAGACACAGGAATGGGTATGTTTGATGTGGCAGAACGGTGGTTCATTAAAATTGTGGGGTCTGCGTTCGCGCCTGGTCCACAAAGTATGGAGAAAAAACTAAAAAAAAACGTTTACAAGTGTTTTGGATGTAGATGTACATAATAATACTTTGATAAGTATGTTTTAAGTTTAATAGACATGGTATAAAAATTGGGGATCTGCGTTCGTGCCTTACCTCTATAGAATGGGAATAGGCACACACTTTAATAAATACTTTTCATATCGATCTGCCTAAGTTTACTTTGATAATTATGTTTCAGTTTGAAGAAATATGGTATAATAAAATCATGGTGAGTTCGTTCGCGCCTGCCCTCCATAGAATGGAAATATGCCACACAGTTTAACAAAGTTTTTTTAATATAGATCCACAGAATATTGTGATAAGTGTTTCAGTGTGAGCAGGAATGGTATAATAAATTATGGGGTTTATCTATTTTATATTTAATTTCATTATATTTTGCTTTGGTTTTGATACCCCTAAATCCGGAGCTATCTCTTTACAATCCTTCTTTTTCATAAACTATCATACTTTCATAAATCAGAGTCCATTTTCTGTAGGCTATTTTTAACCCAGTCAACGACGGGCACTTTTGCTATATATATATATATATATATATATATATATATATATATATATATATATATATATATATATATATATATATATATAATGAACACGGGCAAATGAAATATGTTTTAATTGATCACGATTCTTGCAACTAATATAAAAAAATAACATAACTTTCCTTCCGTTATTATATATTTTTTTATTAATATATTTGGTAACTAAATACCCAATAATTCTTCATGAAACTGATATGACAATAATTATCTTTTATTTCTAAATCTGAAGATACGTAAATAATTGGAATCTGTTATTATTTTGCTCAATGTTTTGCCCCGTGTGTAATGAATTTATTTCACTTATGTCAGAATATACGTAACCATATTTTGTATATATATATATATATATATATATATATATATATATATATATATATATATATATATATATACAAGTAATATGGTTACGCATGCATATGCATGCGGGTGGGTGTACGTTAAAAGGGTCAATTGTCACCTGATTTTAATTCATGTGTCACCTGTTTAAATGTATAATTCTTTGTCACGAACTATGAACGTGATTCAATGAAAAATCCTTTTTTTTCTCCAATTCTTCTGTTCGGCGATTCCGTGTCGAAAGATGATTTCCATTGCACGAAATTTAAATAGAAAAAAGTTCATTCCACTTCTTGACATTCAATATTTATTTTACAACTATCATGACTATATACTTCTATTAGTTTTTTTTCTTTTCTTTTTTTTGTTGTTCATATTTTACGACCGATCAATCTTATTTAAACACTAAATGGCAATCCGGCACAAATACTGTCATTATAATTTTAATGTGGTGGCATTATAATACTTGTGTGAGGTACTTTTGAAATAAAATGGTGCCTTTATTGATTGATATTTTTAAATGGTAGTAACACAGAAAAGTACGCAGATTACACTGTTGCGCACCATATTTGCGATACTGAGATAAAACACTCATATAGATAATCTATATGTATATAAGCTAAAATCTATAGATGTGTTTGTATGTCTGCTAAAAACTTTCGACATACGGAACAAAAATGCAGAAACTTGATCTCACATAAACGCGCCATCCTTCGCCCGACAAATACCGAAAAATTGGACAAAAACTTTAATTTTTCATCCTGAAATAACTACTTTTCTACAGAGGAGGGGTTCAGCAAAACCCGTCCTCTCATGAAGAGATCGATTCTATGCATGCGTCAGACGACGTCATTACCTGATTTACTTTAAATATTTGAAGAACTGACACAATTCCATGTACGTTGTGGTAGCATAGTTGGTTAGAACGTTAGGTCTAAAAGCTTTAGGTTGGATCGTGGTGTGGGATGTCTATTTTTTTAATATTGAAGCAGGGTTATTTAAGCCATTTTTTCACGTAACGTAAGTTTTTCTGTTTTTTTTTGTACTTCGCTTATTCTTAGGTTTTCATTAACACCGTCCACACCCGACCGAGCACACACACTCAAAAACACCCGGGTACCCACCGATTTTTTAAATTTTAATATCGAAACAGGCTTATTTAAGCTATTTTGCACATGTTTGTTTTTATTTTTCAGATTTTTTAAAGTAGTTTTAACGTTCGTTTTTCTGTTTTCTTTTTTGTTTTTGTTTTTTCGATTTTTACATTTAACATCGTTCGTTTGCCTTACGTTACTTTTTTTGTTTTGATTACCCCCATCACAACCACCCGGCCCCCCCCACGTTCGTTTTTCTGTTTTCTTCACACCTGCAAACACTCGGGCAACGCCGGGTACCCCCCCCCCCGCTAGTATTATATAAAAGGAACTTTATATATATCTGTCAGGGTGTTTGTGAATTCGTTCCATCAGCTCGTTGACTCAAAAGAAGTTGGCCGATTTTTATGAAATTTAATACGAAGTTGCTTTATAGTCCTAATCGATAATCAAACATACCGCTGTTGTGAACAACGTATCATGTTTATGTGGATTGTACTACCGGGCAACGTCGGGCTCGCAAATAGTATATATATTATATATGTGTGGTTTTTTTTTTCAAAATATAATATACAAAGATGGTTTCAATTAGGATCACTTGGAAATTACGAACAAAATTCCTTTTGTATTATTATTAATCAGACTACTGTTTATTTAATACTGTTTGAGTGTGATTTTCACAACGTTTCGGTCGATATAACCTTCGACCTTCTTCAGGTGTATCTTGTCGAACTCGGGAATGTTTCTGTCTAACTCGGGAATTTGGACGGAATTTCGAGCGGAACCCTTTATTTACATCACGGGGGTAACGTGCTCTTGTTCCGTCAGATATGACTGGATAGAGGTCCTAAGTAAAACATACCTTTTCTTCTACAGTCAAATCCACAAATAAATACTTGATATGGTTTGTCTTTCTAACTTATCTGGAAGGCGCACACAAACTACACACAGACACACACACATACACACACACGCACACACACACACGCACACACACACACGCATGATATACGGGTTGCCCCAAAAGTAACTGAAATATTTTGAATATAAATACATTCTTTATTTTTGATTAAATATTTCTGTAATTTTAAGACAATCTGATATGATAAAAAAACAATGCAAAGGTTCAACAATCTTCTTTATAAAAAAAAATGTCTTAGAAATATTGGCCATTTTAGCTTCGCATATCTGTGCTCTTTCCGAAACATTATTCACGGGTGATTGCAGAATCTCTGGATTGCGATTACACTCTTTTTTTTTCGTCCCTGATGTTTTACATCATATTCTTGCAGCTTAACTAATCTATAATGGTTAAATCACAAATATTTTTAGCCTGTATATTTATATTTGTGTCTACGTATGCATGTATGTGTGCGTGATGATAACAAATTGTCTATACTAAGAGAAGGTAAGATGATACATCTTTAAACAGGAATGCATACTAGAATTACTTGAAATGAACCATGACGAAACGGATAAAATGCGTGAAAAATTAAATTTTATTTAAAACTCTCCTGTTTAAACGTTTACCCTTTCTGAGCTGATGAAAGTAGCGCATATAATATCGGTGGATTAAATAAAAGAGTTCAATTCGAAACCCGTACATGTTCCTGAGATTGACAGAAATATTCCCGAGTTCGACAGGGGACACATGGAAACTGTATTAGATTACATTGGTAAAAATGGTGTGTGAATAATATTGACGGC
>NC_136507.1:38054242-38074242 GCF_053919585.1 Euprymna scolopes | reverse complement strand
TTTTGTGACGTCTAAAATCTTGAACTTAAACAGCATTTAAGCTGGCACAAACTGTCATCCTGACTCACAAAGTTTCATCTGTTATCGATGTGCCATAATGTTGGTAGTGATAATAGTATTCACTGCAGTTTATTATGGAGAGTGTTTGAATGCCTGTTAGACAATGCTCTTAAGTTTCCAAGGTTCCTCTGTACAAGGTGGTGTCTGTATAATCTGAAATAATAATATTTTCCCATAACCAAAATCAGTCTTTGAGACCAGATACAATATAGATATGGCTAACCTATGTTTTACTCCTTCTCTGAGTCATAATACCTTGAGTAATAGCAGAAAGCTAGATACTCTAGGCTACATTAATCCTTGTCCTAGTATTCAGTAAAATGAATAGACTAAAGATATACCATAATCTATTTAAATTTATGTTCTCAAATTCTTTACTGCTGAAACAGTAAATAATTCGAGAACATAATTTTCTAAATTGACTATTTACATAGAACATAGTATATCTTTAGTTTATTCAGATAAAAGAGAACGTCACTGTTATATACAAGTATCTATACATCTCATATAGAGAAACGTATTAGCTTATGAAAAGAGGTCAATTGAGTTATGAGAACTTCAACTGCATTAAAATGAAATGTTTTATTTATTACGGACTATTATCGTCATCTTACTTTGTTGTTGTTTCACGAGGTTTCCACTAACTGTTTCTTCGCCAGGTGGTAAACGCGATGGGAGAGGAACTGCGAATCTCCTAACTGCCTCCTCAGCCATCCTTGCCATTCATAGTTGTTGTCCTTTCACCACATATTGTCCAAATAAGCCTCTGGGCGGCTTTGGGTAGAGTTGAAATCGATATCTTCAGAGAATTCTCACATCAAAGAGTAGAGATTTAACATCTCTATTCACTGCGCCACGGGCCCCGAAACGTCGTGAAACAGCAATTAAGAAAGATGAGGATAATAGCCCGCAATAAATAAATTAATAAATAATACTCATCTAAATAATGAATTCCAATTAAATGATATATATATATATATATATATATATATATATATATATATAAAATGAAACAGTTAAAATATTTAGGTGTATATGATAAAAAAGGAGATAGGAGTAGTGAGGCCTATATTATAGAATAAGTATATTGCAGATTACGGTTTTCTGTTAAGTAAACAACGTAACCAAAATTGGTTAAAATAACAACTCCAGCAAAGAATTAAATAATTTAGGTTCACTTTCTCTCTGTAAAGGTTAACAGAGCGCCACTCAATTATAACATTATTTTCCCTTAGCAATTAAAAGTTACGTATGCGAAAATACATAATGTAAAACAAAAACATATAGAATATTATATCCTCGCTCCACGGGCATAGCATTAATTGACATTACACTCCAATTACTTTAACAAATAATGCATGATTAATTACATAAAACAGGGGTACTTTGTCAGTGTTTAAGAGATCGATCAGTATCCGCTTTAAGGGAGGTGGCATCCATGTCTCATCAAATACGTTAAAAGATTTGCAACAAGACTTTACCCAACGCCTGTCAACAATGGATTTAATGAGTTCGATGTAATTCCGCAAACCTATTGTTTGCAGACATGTCGACAGTGCACTAACATCGCTGTGTTTCCCCGGTTGAAAGAGACCCTTTACGTCTTCTCCGTCTGTTTTAATCGGACGTTCTAAGCTTCGAGACTGAAAATTAACCAGTACGTAGCATCTCTCGTTTTCTTTATTTTCCTTGTTCAAGCGGTCACCCGCGAGGCAATCTGTCAGGAACCTTACGTCTTATGATGCCGGGCGCACGAATATCATTATTAGTTCAAATAGGGTTGGCACGCGATTTTTGAATTTAGAAATTCGATTACAAAACGGTGTTGTCGAAAAGGAAGTCTTTGAGCACATTTTAGTACAGTTGATTTGAGCAGAAGAAACAATTGGATTATTGCTTGATCATGGGCAATTGAATATCAAACAGAGCATTTGATGATAAAGATGTGGGAATCAATTAGCACACAGTTTCCAAGAAAAAAAAATAATAATTTGAAAACTAAATCGGTACTCACAGTCAATATCTCATCAGACTTTTTTTTCAGAAGTTTTTTTTTCAGAAGTTTTTATTTTTTCAGAAGTTTTTTTTTTCAGAAGGTTTTTTTTTCAGAATTTTTTTTTTTCAGACGTTTTTATTTTATAAGTTTTTATTTTATAAGTTTTTTTTTCAATTTGCATGTTTTTGCCCAAAAGCTGTTCAATTATTTACTAATAATTACTAATTATCTGTTGAACTGTAATTTTAGTTCTATTAAGGTAATATACTACTAAAATTTGGTGCTAAATAATTTTAGTGTGTCATTTAAAACAAGCAGAACCCATGTTACGGCGTTAAAATAACATAACGGTTACGTTAAATTCAGAAAATGGGTAAAAATTGGTTGTTTCTTATATGTTATCATTTGAAGTTAATTATTATTCTTATATGTTATCATTTGAAGTTAATTATTATTCTTATATGTTATCATTTGAAGTTAATTATCATTCTTATATGTTTTCATTTGAAGTTAATTATTATTCTTATATGTTATCATTTGAAGTTAATTATTATTCTCATATGTTATCATTTGAAGTTAATTATTATTCTTATATGTTATCATTTGAAGTTAATTATTATTCTCATATGTTATCATTTGAAGTTAATTATTGCAAACTTAACTAAGCGAACAGCAGCAAAGACGTCACCTTTTTCACGTTCGTTTCCTCCTTTTCGCTTCGGGTTCGACCTTACCTCCCATCTACAACTCTTTTGTTTGCTGAACACACATCTCCAAACACCCGGACAACGCTGGGCACCGGGGTTAGTTTAAACTGAATGATACCCTCTAATTAACTCAAATAATAATATTTTATTTCTCAAACAAAAATTAATCACCCAAAATAGACAACCAATCATGAAAAGAGTAAGACCATAGTAATTTTCCAAAGGTTCCCAGGACAAATCACTAAGTGGATGGAGTAGTTGATGTAGCAATAGTTTTGCATATTTCTTGAATTCATGTAATAAAATAGGCAGGATTAGTTCATAAATTGCAAATAAAAAAGAAAACTAAATATTCCAAAATTAGGATTTCCCTTTATCATACGATCTGTTTCCTTATGTTCCTCTGTCATTCGATATGTTTCTTTGGTTGCCTCCTCGTCTATCTGAGCCTCTTTATTATACTTTTGTTTCGAACGCTACCGGATAAATAGCATTAATACACCTGTTCATATACCATAGGTTTTAGGATCGACATATAAAAGAAAGTTTTGCGTTCGAAATATTGCATAGATTTCTGCATTAATTCTAAGTTCCAAAATATGGAGCTGTTACATTGGTTAAACGATTAGTACATTCAATACCAACATGCGTCGAACACTCGACCAAATACAATAATAAATGGTAATTCAATATTGTGTTCATATTTCACACGGCAATGTACACTACTCTTCTTAACGTATACATTTCATAAGAAAAGAGCATTTTCATAAACGTATTTTCATATATTTCCCTCTACTGTTTTGTCATTGGCGTCTTTGTTGAATGGCGTTTTTGTCGAATGGTGTATTTGTTGAATGGCGTCGCGTTTCGGATAAATGAACTTTACCCCTTCCAAGGGCTCATTAGATGTTAGTACAATGTGAAGCCCCCAGAAAAGGCGAAACTCAATTTTCCAAAATCAACATCAACGTATATTTCTTGAATCATTGTTTCAACTGAGCGTTAGCACCAACTTCCAGATTAACCCCGTGAAAAAGATGCCGATATGGATCCTCTAATCTAATCGTTCACGTGCTTCAACTATGACTTCGTCGTGACATGTGAACACAAAACCAAAAGTTGCATGCAGAGACAGTGGCAAAGGAACCAAAAGTAATATATTTTACTCAGCTTTTCCGATCGAAACAAAATGTATTTTTTCATGGAACTTTCGAAATAAGTCATTGCATGTCAGTATCTACGTTAAGAAACTCTGCGTTCCGAAAACGTGTATTAAGAGTCTCTCACGCCACCACGTAGCAACACGTCCATCTCCCGCCAGTACGCATCCGATATGTATCCTCCCCCAGTTTTTCTGTTTAGATTCACAGATACCGCAAAACTTTCTATTCTAAAATGATTTTATTCCAGATACTTTGTTTCTTTGAATTCCATCCAATTCTCACTATTTCGACGCACGCACATTGGAAAGCGTCCTTATAAATTCTGGTCTACTACCATTAGGTTTGGTGTTTTCGTTGTATCATAGTTTTGTTCGTGTTGTTTACTGTGTTAGTTTATTTTTTTGCTGCTCTTTTTAGTTTTGCCCTATTTTAATAATTTTACTTTTTTGTATTATCGTTTAGTTTTTCGATTGTATTATTTTTGTAATTATGTTGTTATGTCGTATTTTATTCATACCACCTCGTAACTAGTTTATTGCAGTCGTCGTATTTTGTTAAATACAAACCTACACCTTTCCTATTTATTCAGGATTTTTTTATCGATCTTGTGTGCATTTTTGTGCCTGCATTCTTGTTTTCCCGTCCTATAGATTCCGAAACAGGAGGAGGTTTTTATCTAATGTTAACACAAATGCTCACGTTATGTGTCTGGGAGTGTCTGTAGATAGGTTTTGTATTTCATTGCCTCTAATAAGTATTGAAAACGGATAATAAAAAGTTCGATAAAACACGGAACATCCCGATTTATTATCGACGTTATCACCCTAATACTGTATAAAATCACAAAAGCATTTCTAATTTTTTATTCTTGCACAAAAGTAAATACCTGGAATATAAAATAAATAAGTAACCATTTGATAAGACAATAATGCGTTATAAATGTATGTTTCTCTTTAGATTTAACTTACATCATGATACATGACATATAGGGCATTTTTAAATAGCGGTCACCACTTATCAAGACATGGAGGCCCCACGATGACAAGGATTATGGAGTATACCGTACTGAATCGGATAATATAGTAATCGTTATTAGTGGAAATTATAATTATCATTTTATATAAATAAACTACATACAGCTGAGAGCGAAGAAACTGCCCTTTGAGAGCCATGATTTCTCAATAAGATACCACCTCTAGTTGACCCAGGTTGTGTTTGATCTTGTTAGGGCAGTTGCAATAAAGGTCGGCTATTAAGATTAAGTTAATTAAATTGTGACGGACTCTGGTTGTGTTTAGCAGGCATCTCAACATCTCAAGGAACAAATTCATTAAAATAGTTTAAGATTTTTGCTTAGCACGATCGAGAAGTTGTGGAGCCACGAGGGCTGTTGCAAGGACATATGTAATGTAAGATCACTATGTATATATGTATCGATACAAGTTAGTAGCTTATTATTTTCGCCAGTGCGGGAGGTATTTATGATTTTATAAATAAATTATTGCTAGGTTATATATCGCGTTTTTCCATTACCGTTTCAAACCTATTGCACAGTATCATTCATATATAAAGTTTGGAAATATTACTTTTTACGAAAATAAATAAGTAAAATCTCAATAATAGATCATTATTCATAAGATAAACTTTCCTTGAGCTGGATCAACATGTGTGGTAAAATTTCATTCCCTGATTTACTTAACCAATTATAAATGCTTAAAAAAAAGGAGAATTGGCAATAAACTTCCGGAATTCATTAATCCACAGTATGTGTTTTACAGTAAAAACCGGAACTCCTCATGTGGAGCTATTTAAAATGAAATCAGAATTATCTTGGAGTTGAATGTATACAGAGGAGAGCACTTTTTTATTACAGAAGAAAGAACATCTGAAACTTATGGTGAGCTACTGATTTAGGAATGGGACGGAATATCATGATCCATTTATGAGACGTCAATGATACATTGAGCGAAATCTAATAAGTATATATCGGTCTAGGTTTACAAACAAAGAAATAAAAAAAATACTTAGTGACCGACTTGCAGTTTTCAACCGAAAATACATTGAGCTCTATCTGTTAAAAAAACGGGCAATGAGTGATAAACAGTATAGGAGTTGACAACAGCTGTAATGCAACCACAAATGACGTTGAGTGCCATAGCAAAGATGAAATATAGATGTAGCCAGGAAGTTGTTTTATCCTTATAATAATGAAAATCGGTCAAATTACACAATTAGCTTTAGAGCACTGGGAAAAATGCGTATACTTTACTAAATAAATCGAAAATGAAATATCTAATTACAAAACCCAGGAAAAAGTATGAACGACATAAAGCAACAGATCACAACAAGATTTGGGACTTTTCATTTATAATATTCCGTTTTAAAAGACGAAATATTTCTTATATGTTTTTAAAAATAATTCATTACAAGTTCATGGACACCACTCTATATACCGACATAAGTGAAAATATCTGCGTGTGTGTGTGTCTGTATAAATTTCCCTAACAAATAACTCTGTCAATTTTCGGTCTAGAGATTTAAGATTTGACATAAGGGGTATTGAGATTCGGAAAAATCTGTTTAATCGGTTTTCGATCAGATATTTGGCTGTCAAGAGGTTAAAGATCCACGATTTTACCTTTGAAAACTCTACCAACTCTTGAAATCTTAAGTGTAGGTTACTTGGAAATCGATCAAACTTTATAATGTGATTTCAGCCAAGAAAAATAAATGTTAACAGGTCAAAATTAGGGTAAAAGTTTAAAACTATTTTTCTCTGCTTTCTGTGCATAATTACTCAGCCAATTTCTGGTCTAAACATTTGGAATTTTACATAACAGCTTCTAAGAGAAAAGGCAATCTTTTAATTCGGATAGGGTCGCAAATTTGAGCTTCTAACTGGTGAAAATTCAAAGGATTTGACCTTTGCGGTGTCTTGAAAACTACTCAGCTAATTTTTGGTCTAAACATTTGAAATTTATACATAATGGGTAAGCAGACATGTGGCAAGCATTATAATCAGTTTTGAGACGAAAATGTGGCTACTAAAATGTCAAAGTTGAAAGAGTTGAATTTGTAGATTCTACAAACGTTCTCTGCTAATTTTGTGTCTAAAGACGTAAAATGTCGGTAACTTGGACATGGTTAAAACTTTGTACTTTTGAGTTGAGACTAAAATAATAAATATTAAGGGGTAAAAATTGGTGTCAAGTGAAATTAAGAAATATCTCAGACAAATTTGGTTTAAAGATTTGAAATCTTACATAAAGTGTATTCACACGTAAGACATGTTATGAACAGTACATAGGGAACGAGCTAAGCCGGGTTGAACTGCTAGTATATATATATATATATATATATATATATATATATATATATATATATATATATATGTTGTAGAGTAAATGTGCGTTTTATTTTTTATTACTGTATATTTCTGTTCAGTTGCATTATTGTTTCAGCTACCCTGCCGTTTTTTGGCCGTCTGTAGCTTCCTCAGACTTTTACAGAAAAGTCAGGTTTTACAGGGTGTTTTTACCGTAGAAGTCTGAGGAAGCTACATACGGCTAAAAAACGGCCGGGTAGCTGAAACAATAATGTAACCTAACAGAAAGATACATAAGATAGATAAAAAATAAAACGCATATTTGCTCTACAACAGTATCCAGCACTTTCTTCAGTTTTTATCAATTACCATTATATATATATATATATATATATATATATATATATATATATATAAAATAAAATAAAAAATACAATTAAATTCACCAAAATGATCCAAGATTGTAAAACTAAAGTATATTATAAATATTAAAGAATTAATATTTATAAAGTAATATCAACCAGATGTAAAGGCTCGATAAACCAAATAGGAGATAGACCTTATAAAAAGAGCAAAAAGTTAATAAAACATGTTAAAAACACTTTGAAAAAGAGTTAAAACATATTTAATCTGAAAAGGAAACACTAGATAGGTGGATAGTCCTTATCAAGGGTTTCCTTTTCAGATTAAATATGTTTTTTAACTCTTTTTAAAAGTATTTTTAACATGTTTTATTAACTGTTTTCTCATATATATATATATATATATATATATATATATATATATATATATATATATATATAATATAAATATATATATATATATATATATATATATGTGTGTGTGTGTGTGCTATTTATAGAATAAATTGAATATGAAAATGAAAACTCAACCCGATTATATAATAAATAATTGATTTTCAAATAATTTTTTGATAAATTCAGACAAATGCAATAACTGGAACTATGAACAAGTTTTGATAAGTGTCGAGGGAAAAGAATTTAAAAGGTTGAAAATCTAATGAGATGCTAAAATCAATAACGGAAGTTTCATCAAAGTCACGCTTCAGAAGTGAAACCATCGTAACGTAAAGAGTAGAAAACGTGCGCATCTTTTTTCTTTTATTTTACAAAAAAAAAAACGTTGTTCACAAAGGAGTTTTCTTATTCAACTGTTCTGGCGATTTGCGAGCTCGCATATACATACAGACCATCGTTTGTTCTCGGCGAGAGGAAGAAAATAGTTTGCGAGACTGGGGAAAAGATTGCTGATTATCCTTATTGACTGTCTTACTACTAATCCTTATTAGGTTAAATATCGCACTGTTGTGAAATTGTTTTTGACAGAAAAAAAGGGGAAGACGTTAAAGCCGAAATATATAATCTACATATATCTATATATATATATGAAAGCGAAAATGTATGTATGTATGTATGTATGTCTCGCAAAACTTTCGACAGATGCGACGGATTTTCTCAAGATAGGTATCATTTTAAACCTCGAAACTTCGCCCGACAAATATCGGAAAATTGGCCAAAATATTAATTCATTCAAACTCAACCAGATTATTTTCTACCATGAGGGTTGGAAAAATTCGTAACATCATGGCAAGGTGGCTTCTACGCATGCGTCAACACGCACAAAAGACGTTGTACCTTGAATTCGTTTCAATATTATAAAAGCCGGCCTACATCCGTCACGCGTTTATAGCGCACTTAATTAATTGACAGCGTCGTTATCGTTAGATTGCAGGTTCGATCCTGGTTCTTAGATACATTTTTTTTCGATTTTTAAACTTTTAATATTGAAACAAGGTAATTTATACCATTTTTCTGCTGTGTTTATTTTTGTTTTTGTTTTTTTTTCCTTTGTTTTATTTTTGTTTATCCGATTTTTTTTAAATAATTATTTCGCCCGTTCGCTATTTTTTTCGGACAGCGTTATTATCTTAAGGTTGCAGGTTCAATCAGAGTTATATATATATAAATATATATATATATATATATATATATATATATTCAATTTTTAAACTTTTAATATTGAAACAAGGCTATTTATACCATTCTATTTTCGCTGTGTTTTTTATTCCCGAACACGTTCTTTTTTTTTTTTTTTTTTTTTTTGGTTTTCATTTTTTTTTTGGTTTTTGTTTATCAGATTTTTGTTAAAATAAGTTTTAAAAATAGTAAACAGGATTATTACTTCGCTTATTATTTACCCCCCCACCACCACCAACACCTCGACCCGCACACCTCCAAACACCCGCGCAACGCCGGGTACTTCCGCTAGTATAATATGCAAGCAAATATGTAATTAAAAAAAATTAAATTGATATTTGTACAATATATTGTTTGTACGTCGACATACTTGTGTGTGTAACTTCCTTGTTGTTCCCTCGTGGAAATCTTAATTTAGTTCGTTGAATTATTGTCTGTGCCCTCTTAACTTGGGAAAGATTTTACTATTATAATTTGATTGTTTTTTTTTTTTTTTTTTTTTTTTTTTTTTTACACAGTGATCACCACTTATCAAGGCCCGGAAGCCACTCAGGGATAAGGGTTATTGTAAGTACATCACGTTAGTGAGGATATTTTATGAAGTGTTTAACTAGGGGGGCGGTTCATCAGGAATTTGTTAACATTAGACTTGAAGACATCCAAGTTGTAGTCCGGAGGGAAGCAGGCAGACGGAACAGAGTTCCACAGGCGTGCAGTTCTAAGAAAGAAGCTTTGCTCATGAAATCCGCGTTTTGATTTAGGCACAGATATAGAGTGGGGGGAAATTTTTCACAGTGATTTCAGCTAGACGGGTGTTTTTCGTGAAAGATTGGCGAGGGGGGACCAGGGATTGGAGTTCAGACGAGCATCTGCCATGGAAATAACGATAAAACAAGGATAGGCTCACAACATCTCTTCTGTGGGAGAGAGGTTGCAGGGTAGAGAAAAGGGCATCCCCCACTAAACCACGAAGTCTATTTTGTACTCTGTCAAGGCATGATAGGCTGTTTTTGGCAGCTCCTGCCCAGATATGGCAACAGTATTCCATCCTTGGCCGTACTTGGCTTTTATAGAGATAGAGAATTGCATCAGTAGTGAGATATCTTCTGGAGCGGTAGAAGGATCCCACCATATTTCCTGCTGCTTTTGATTTTTACCTTAAAACGAAGATATTCGCCTGCTGAAATGAAAGCAATGTATGCATGACTACATGCAGTGTTTTGGGCGAAAATGAGAGAGAGATAACGGATGCGAAAAGAATGCGAAACAGGAAGTAGAGATGCCACTTTTTGACAAAGCAGAAGCTAAGACAATGGCAAATAACCTTTGCGTCATCTATGAACGTTTGTGTGCGTGTTTACTCAGCATAATTATTCGTATATCATTCTGAAAGCGTGTGTACGAAATAACCGACATTCAGTTTTACTTGATTCTAAACCGCACACAAGCAACCAGGGGATAAAATATTTCAGATGCGTTCTACCTTATAGTGCCTTTTCATCAATCAAATACATGGGATGTATTTTTTTTACTTCATTTAGTCACTACTCATCAACCCCCGGAGCCAACCCATGGGTTAATCGGTACCGAAATTGTGAAAATTATTTTAGAGGACAGTTCTTTAAAAACCTGTTGACGTTGTCCTTTAAAACAACCATGTCATACTCATGAGAATAACTGCAGCATTGTGCTTCACATACGAGTAGCTTTAGAAAAAAAAACTGCTCATTAATTGTTCACTGGTATTATTTGAGCAACACAGTTAAGTTAATGACGTAAAACCCTACATCCTAAAAATAATCACCCTGTTTTTATTTATCCTTTAATAATCGCCCGGTTATAGAACGTCCAATCCTTACTACCAGCGATAATAACTAAGCATATAAAATTGATACTTCAACTACGCTATGCCTTATAAAACGAAAACAATCGGCCCTCATAGATTAAATACACGATTCGGTTGTAATGTCCGTATATATTCCGTAAATGTAGGCTCAGATCCAATCAGAAGCTGGCGTAAACAACCGGAACGTTGATCAAGTTGATTAGCCAATGAAATAGCGGATACAAATGCGCTTAGCCATTGAAAAATGAAGCAGACGAATTAAAAAAAAAAACTTTGGTACCTATGTATTTTTGGTACTGCGCTGAAATATTAACGTCATTATTTCGAAATCTATTTTTTGACATTGATAAAGGGAATGGTGTTTTTAACAATTCTGTGATTCCACCTAAAAATTCGATTAAAACATATATCTTGAATTGAACATGCAAAATAATTTAAACATAGCGCAGTACCAAAAATACATAAGTATCAAAACTTTTCATAAATCGGAAGAAAGAATAGTCTTTAATTCCGTACAAATATAATAAAATAGAAAGAAAAGAATAGAATGAATTGATCGACGAAAGTTTTTTTTTATGCCCCCCCCCCCAGATCAAGTGTGGTTAGAATATCAATCAAAACCAGTTGCTCAGAGGGCAAATTTCCACTGAAGGAGCATAAGCCACTGTGATAGCGACATTTTTATACGGGGACAAACGGAGTAAGTGGTTAAGCAGAAAGATGTTTATTTATATTCCATTGATAGGTACGCTGGTTGGTATTGTCATGGAAACGGTGCACAGGGAGGTTGTTCATTTTCCGTATCTAGTATCAAGTATGCGCGCAAGATGAAGCTGCTTTAACTCAATAACGAACTAACCTTACTTTGAAATTTACTTGACTATTCATTTCAAACGTTGTTCTCACAGAAAAGACGTTATGAGTTTGTTTGATTTTTTCATGAAAAAAAAAATCAAAACAAACACCCATCTTCAACATTTTCCAACACTGTCAACATTTTCCATACTTTCTATCTCTACCTAAGAGTAAGCGCAAATTCTATGTACACGTTTTTTTTTCTTCTTATGGAAATGTCCGCCATTGAGGACACTTTACCACGGAGCTGTTTTCCAGCTCAATAGAACATTACAATTTGGACAAGATATTGTAGAGCTGTCGTATTAAATAACAAAATTCCAGTAAAATCTCACTATTATTCATTTAAACTGTGATGCCTGACAAACATCTTGCCACTCAGTAATGAATAATCTCGAGTGCCTTGCAGGTCTTCATATGAGTTGACTCTATTGTATCAAATAAATATAATTGCATCAATAAATCTGTGTATTAAGACAAAGTGGTTTTACTTTGAAACAACATCAGCTGTTAATAGATGCAAGAATGTACTTATGTTCGATCCCAATCGACGTTTTATTATCAGATTGTGTTCAATTTCTAACGTTTTTAAAGATATCCAGAACTAATTATCAGAGAACTAATTACTTCGTTTAAGCTCAGCTCATAATGCGATATATTTTCTTTTATGACATTTTAAAAAAAAATTATAGATATTTTAAAATAAAGTTTTATTATCTGAATTATTCATACTATTGAGTTCATCTTGATTTTTCTTCTCATGAATTCGATCGATTCCGCATAAACATGTTACCACACAATTTCTCACCGAAGGTAAGCAACGTTTAATATTGTTAGTACGTTATAGGTGACAATTTAGGAAATACAACTGGTATATGTAGTGTTATATATTAGGAGTTCTTGACTGTTCATGTTAGTGAGATAGAAGGGTAAATATAAAGAGCGACAGGGCACATGTAATACACATTGAGAGGAAATAAGATATATAGATAGAAGAGACGGATAGAGATTGACATTTATACGGTTTGGCAGTTCTGAATGGGAGTGTTCTATAAACATTATCTTTCTTTAACACATATATTTTTGTGATGATAATTCTCATTGTTTTTTTTACATGACGGTCACCACTTATCAAGCCCCGGAGGCCACTCAGGGTTAAGGGTTATTGCGGGTACAGTAATCAATGAGATAATATTGTAGGACTCATTCGTATTCGAGATTTGATAGAGTATCTTACTAAAGAGGGCAATTTGTCAGAAATTTGTTTATGTTGGATTTGAAGATATCCAAGTTTAAGTCAGGTGGAAAACAGGTTAATAGAAGAGAGTTCCACTGGCGTGCATTTCTGAGAAAGAAGCTCTGCTCATGGAATCTCTGTTTTCGTTTAGCACAGATAAAGTGGAGAAAATTATTGACAGTAGTTTCAGACAGACGGGTGTTTATCGTGAAAGATTGGCGAAGGGGGACAGGAGATTTGATCTCAGAAGAGTACTTGCCATGGAAATAACCATAAAACAATGATAGGCTCGCAACGTCTTTTCTGTGGGAGAGAGGCTGCGGGGAAGCGAAAAGGGTCTTCCCCACTAAGATACGACGTCTATTTTGTACTCTGCCAAGGCAGAATAGTCTGTTTTTAGCAGCTCCTGGCCAGATGTCGCAGCAGTACTCCATCCTTGGACGTACTTGGCTTTTATACAGATAGAGAATTGCATCAGTAGTGAGATATATTCTGGAGCGGTAGAAGGATCCCACAATTTTCCCAGCGTCCTTGGCAAGAGACCTTATGCGCGTGTTCTATTTCAGATCAGGATTAAATGTCAAACCCAAAAGCTTGTTAAAACATGGAACCTCCCCAAGACGAGAATCATCCATTTCAATTGATATCATATGTGGATCAGAGCGTTGATGTAAAGATAGATGCTTGTTTTTGAATGCATTAAAAGTAACCAGCCACCTCTTCCCCACTGTACCACGCGCTCAAGATCAGAGGAGAGAGAATCAGAGAGAACCTTGTCATTTACGGCATTTGATGTGTTGCCATAGATGGTCGTGTAATCAGCATAGATATCAAAGAATCTTATCATAATGAAGGAGCATTCATTATTTCTTGATACTGAGAGGTAGGCACATTCTTAAGATGATAGAGACACATTCTTAGATGAGTTTATACACACAGTTCTTATAATACAATTTCATAATAACTTTGCTTGTTTAATGACATAACACGAAGACGACAGTTACAAAAATATGATGATGTTCGTTTATTCCCTTCGACCGGTCAATGGTTTCGCATCAAGGAATTCAAAGTTTCTACATTATTTCCTTCTTCTAACCTTCGGTTCCAAGCATGACGGCAGTTCTTACTTCTCTCTGCCTGACTGACTTCTCACTATATTGAGAACTCATGCCTTAACCATGACGTCATTGCATGACCAAACAACGTGCATATCGATCCCGTAGCCTGACATACCTCACGTTGTCTAAAACATGCCCAAAACACCTGCATCGACCACACATGCTTGTAAAGAGAAATTCTCTTACCTCATTTCCGACTAACCTATTTTATAAATATGTTCATCATTTTCGTTTCAGATTCCTTATTTTAATTTCATTTCATTTTCATAAACAGAATTGAATCATCAAATTCCTTTTTCAATAACATATCTGTATTATGTATTTTAAACTTATGATCGGAATTCTTAATTCCAAACCCAGCTTCCCAAGTTCGAATTATCGGCTATCCTATCTCATTTTTACTTAATTACAAGAACAGGCTACTGTTCCTTAACAGTAGGATATCGCCATGACATCCATCCAAGAACTGCAAAATGCATATCGTTGTCAATTATGTTTACCGGTGTATGTCTGTGACTGAGGATTGCATTTGAATATGTTATTCACTAGACCACCTTCTTAAAAGGAAAGTCAAATCAACTCGCCTGAGGTGAATGCTGCAGCATAAATTAGTTCGATGGATGCAAATTACGACCTTCTCCAGGTGCTATTTCTCATGCATATTCTGTATACGTCCGCAAGAATACCTAGTGTACAAATATATCGTCTGACTTACAGGGGTTAACGGTTAAAGCCTTGTTAACTACATATAAATATAATTATGAGTAATTTAAGATTTCTACCAGATAATTACGTTCATAACAGAAGGACACTAAGAGAAGTTATAAAATTAACAGTTTCGTAAAATATAATAAATACCAAATTTCGTCATAACGATTGCCGAGTTGAAGACGCATAAAAAAAGCTGGGAGTTACACTACCCGAAATGTTGCGGTCATTACATCCAAGAAAATAATAGTAGCATAAAAGAACAAATAATACAAATTTCGCGTACCTATGGTAAATCTTTTTTTATTAATGATGATGCGTAAAGGGCACAAGAATCCATAACTGATTTAAATTGCGTTTGCCTATTTTTGATAAATGCAACGTGATCAGAGCTTATTTAATTGTGTGCAAGCAGGAGTACGTAAACTTTAAATATGTAAGCTGTGACAAATTGTTCTTCAACAAGCAATTTCATTGTAACACATTACAGACGGCCATATGACGTCACAGTAAGAGAAAATAAGAAGAAAGATCACGTAATAGAAAACGCCACGTGAGAGATTGGATGAAGTTCGAGAGCATGTTCGAAAAAATGATCACATGAGACCCAGCAGCTGTAAGGAGAAGTATGTTTTTGCAAGAAAGTGAGTTTAAGTTCTGTTTTTTTGCGACTAAGATTACAACGTGTTGGGTCAAGCACTACGTTTCATTACTTCCGATTTCGAATAATGTGTAATACAATAGAATTTACATATATTTCCATCATTTCTGTTGATAATGTTCGGAATTCTGTGAGGAAATTGCCTTTGAAAACCTTATGTCGACGTTTTCGACAGATCGCTTAGACTGCAAAGATGGAGGGAAAATAAAATAAGAAGTACAATAATCAATGTCAGATATAAACCGTCGACTTATTTAACGTTCAAAGGCGTATCTTTATTTTGTCCCCCGTTTGCTATATAAATCTTTTATTTTATCTCTGTAAAACTCAGGCTTTTTTTCTTGAGATAATATAGTAGAAAAAAACAACAACTCTTGGGTGTATAATCCTGAGAGCCTACTATCATTAACAATGTTACAGACGTTAAGATCCGTATATATATATATATATATATATATATATATATATATATATATATATAGTACCGCAAACAAAAAATTCCGCACTAGTCATTTTTTTTTAAATTTTACCTGTTTATGTTTGACAATTAATTGAAGTATACTAGTGTTCACGTCACTTTAAAAAAATTACTTCAAATCGAGAAGTAAAAACAAAAATAATATTCCGGACAATGGAAAATGGTTAGTTAAATGTAACTTACAACATTAATGCAACAAAAATCCAACAGAAACACAATGAACTAGTTTATATTTAGTAGACTAGCCCTTCCCCAATTTGACAGCCTTCACATTTTAAGGAATTCTCTTAAATTAGTGAGCAGCAACCTCTGTACATTGCCAGCTATGTGTAATTTTCATTGTGTGTTTTCATAGCTATACAACGTGGCATTTAGTCGATATATATCGAGTCTCTTTAAAAACTAGTAGTCTTCGAGTTACTTCATAAAGGGCGGACAATGATATCAAGACCTGCAGCTTAAGAAACAGTTTTAAAATGGCTCCCTTTATCCAACAATTTCGGTAAAAGGTACTGTCTTTCTACAGTTGAAAACAGATTGAAGGAATTTAATTTGCGAGGTTGTGTTTCAAAACGCAAGCCAATGCTATATGTAAAGAACGAAAAACGCCGTCTGGATTTCATCAATTGCAATAAATATCGTGACGCTTCATGCTGGTCGAAAGAAGTAGCGATGAAAGCAAGTTCGTTAGTAGGCAGTACGTCCCTCGTAGGAAGGACAACAAATGTAATCGTAGTTGCAGAGTTTTAACGCTGCAAGGTGATGGAGGTAAAGTTTTGGCGCGAGCCACTATTAATGCCAATGGTCCAGGGCCTATGGGTTGTTTGCGAGGTAAAATTAATTGAATCAAGTACATTAATATAGTGTTTTTTCCCCTACTTTGGCCGGAATTTGGATGATAAGCCCATCTTCATGCAGGATAATGCTACAGCGTTAAAACTGCAGCAACGATTTAATTTGAATCATTTGCAAAGGATAGAAAAAAGAATTATAATAATTATTTATCTATTTTCAAAATAGGAACGTCCTATTTCGACTAACATTCACGTTCAGAATGTTGAATAGTTTGCCCACTTAAACAAGATAGATGATAGATGGAGATTCTGTCATGATTTCTCCATTGATTATGACGTAGCTCTCATTCTGTATGAACCCACACGTGTGACCCTACAATGACAGTCTCTAAGACCTTTTTCTAACACCTTGTCCTGAGCTATGTACATCCTTCTTTATGTCTCCACTGTGATTTTCTGATAATTTGGTTGTATCAATAAGGATAAAATAAAAATGGAATAAGTTCTCAGTCGTTCTTCTCCTTACCGGACACTATATCGATACTCTATGGTTGTTTAGGGTAGCTTCCGTACATTTATATCAGATCTACATAATATGCGCTCCATGTTTTAAAAATAATGTGTTTTCTATAGTATCATAATTAATGGAATCGTTAATAGTATGTGTAGACCGCTTACATACACTTCTCACAACTTCCAGCAAAAACCTAAAACCAGACGTGATTCTCTCCAGAATGTGCTGCTGCAAATGTTTCCAACGTAATAGATGTACTGAGACATAAGCCCCCTTCTGGTGTATCAGACTCCCCTAGAGATATGTAATAAGGAACGCGAGAGAGTCTTATGCTCAGTCCGTCAAGTCCAAAGTAGCTGAGTAACTAATCTCGTCAGCATCGGACAAAATTCCACTACTAACGATGAGAACTGTGCACTCCTTACTATATATATATATATATATATATATATATATATATATATATATATATATATATATATATAGCGTGACCCCAAAAAACGGGTCCCTATCTAACAAGACTCCGTTTCTTAGTGTTTTTTCCGAATGAAATGAAACTTTGGTCATAACTAGTTTATTATATTCAAAACATCACATCAGCACACTAGGGTCTTTGCCCTTTTTTTCTTCGTTCTACAGCATATTTTCTAGATGGCCTCTATTTAGCTCCGTGCATTTCTCGAGGCGCAGCTCGAAGTTGTCCATGACGTTCTTACAGACCGAGTTAGTAATGGCTCTCATCTCCTCCCTGATGGCTTCCTTGAGTTCCGTGATGGTTCTGGGTTTCCCTGCGTAGACTCAAGATAACCCCAAAGAAAAAAAATCTGAAGGGATATAGTCCGGGCTATGTGGTGCCCACTCAAAATCAATCTTGAGACTGATGACTCGGCCTCCGAAGTTCTTTTTCAGCATATCTCGAGACATGTTTCAGCTGTGAGATCTTGCTCCGAGCGACGGGTAGATGGTCCGGAGCTCACTCTTGAAGGTTTTGAGGACCACCACATACCGCTCCTTGGTGACTCTCACTGCTACGCCAGATTCTTCGATGAATATTGGTCCGATGATGCCTCTGGCCGAGATTGCAGCCCACACCGTGCACGTAGGAGAGTGCAGGGGCTTGGTGGCTACTTCATTGGGTCTGGAGGACCACCAGAAGACATTTGTCTTGGAGTTCGCGTTTCCATCAAAATGGAAGTGGGCTTCATCTGAAGTCCAAAGGAGGTTAAGTAAACTTGGTGTCTTCTCGATCTTCTCGAGCATTTTGACCCCCTCTGCTTCTTGTCTGAGGCTGTAAGGGTCTGCAGCGTCTGTATTCTGTATGGGTAAGCCCTGATATCGTTCACCAGCACTCTCTTGCAAGTCTCACGGGACATACCGAGGGACTGACTTCGCTTCCGCATAGAGCGGTTCGGACACTGCTGAAGAGACTCCATCACGCATTCGACCAGCTCAGAAGTTCGCTTCTTGGGACGTCCTGAGTGGTTTGGACGATTTTCTCTGGCAGCGTTGAGGTTCTCCACGGTCCCATACTTTTCGAAGTGGTCCACCCAGTTCTGAATTCTGTTTTGGGATGGAGCCTTTTCACATTCGAACTGATGCATGAAACTGTCCTGGGTCATCTTAAAAAACCCTGTCTTGTAGTAAAATTTAACACAGTGTATTCTTTGTCCCAGCTCCCCCTGGGGTCTTGGTGTACTCAGGGTCGTTGATTCTGCGATGTCCTGTAAAATAAGGGCAATAGATGAATAAATAAAAGAGATATCACATCAAGTGTACCCGCGACCCGTTTCTTTGGGTCACCCCGTATATATATACATATATACTAGCAGGGCCCGTTAAATAGCGCTGCCTGGTTGAGCATGCTCCCTTCTCGTATATAATAAGATTACGGTTGTTGTTGCTGGCCGATCGCAACGTTCTACTGTTAAATAATGTTTTCGGATCTAATTTTGAGGCGTTATTAAGGTAAAAGTGTTAATCTATTTGCCAGTATTATTATAATTAATATACAACTGGAAATTTCACAGTGGATATGTTCATCTGTAATATAGTGATGTTGGCATTCTGTGGATATTCAGCGCAAATGGAAACGCCTTGACATGATTGTAGCTGTTTTGTTAAAACTGCAAAAGCATTTATCTATACTAGTAGGGACAACCGGTGTAGCACGATCATAGAATCCACCTAAATATGATATTTTGATTTATGCAGATGTTGTATATATTATTATGGAGAAAAAAAGAACAAACAAAGTAATGTGTTCATCAGAGGTTTGTCTCGGAATAAAGATAAAACGTTGAGGAACACACAACTCGGTTTGTACCTTTTTATTTCTCTACTAGTGGGGGATACCCGGCGTTGCCTGGTTGTTTTAACGTGTGTTTTTCAGCGAAGTAATAACCATTTATTTATTAAAAAAAAAATGAAAAACGATGTTACGTTTCTTTTGAAAATTCGGCTAAAAGCAAAACAAAAAGAAAACAATAAACAAACGTTAAACATCAAAAGAAATCGGACAAACAAAAAGAAAAGCAACACTTC